>NC_053393.1:111168114-111473186 GCF_905171765.1 Bufo bufo | reverse complement strand
TCAGTCATTTATAACAGAAACAAACGGAACCGTTATTTGCCCCCATAGACATGTATTAGGGCAAAGCAAAACAAAATGCCTTTTAAAGGCTTCCATTTTGCTTTCTGTCCTAAAATTCAATTATAACTCTGTTATAACGGAATCTATAACGGAATTCCCTAACGCCAATGTGTACCCGGCCTAACTTGTGTAGAATGTGCAGAATTTTGGGGCCAGTTAATAGTAATTTTTTTAGAGATATTAATACTAATGACTAGTGTTGATCGAGCACCGTAGTGTTTGGGTGCTCGGGCCGAACACATCGGGATGTTCGGGTGTTCAACCGAGCACCCGAGTATAATGTAAGTCAATGGGAAACCCGAGCATTAAACCAGGTACCCCCTGCACTGAAGAGGGGAAGGGTGCCTGGTTCATAGTAAAATGTCATAAATTGATGGAAACACCACCAAAATGGTTATGGAACAGCATGGGGAGGATGTCTGGATGCATCTTGTACTCGCAGGTTGCTGCTGGGAAATGTTGTCCGAATAGTACACCACTTTCCAGACGTGGCCGATCCATTCGGATGTCTGCCCTATCAACTTTCAATGTTATTTTCAGCCCAAACCATGTAGACCATGGGTAATGGGGGAATCATAGTTCGATTCCGGAGAGGAAGCCTTAGAAACAGCTACGGCTACCACATCCAAGCAAGGCAGCATGCGCACAAATAAGGTATAATTAGGTGAGGGCCTGCAGGTGATCTGACCCTGTAAAAGATTTTAGGTGCGGGCCCGCAGGTGAGCTGACCATGTAAAAGATTTTAGGTGAAGGCCCGCTGGTGAGCTGACCCTTTAAAAAATTATATGCGAGGGCCTGCTGGTGAGCTGACCCTGTAAAAGATTTTAGGTGTGGGCCTGCTGGTGAGCTGACCCTCTAAAAGATTATATGCAAGGGTCTTCAGGAGAGCTGACCCTGTAAAACACTATATGCGAGGGCATGCAGTTAAGCTGACCCTCTAAAAAATAAAATGCGAGGGCCTTCAGGTGAGCTGACCCTGTAAAAAGATTTGAGGTGCGGGCCTGCTGGTGAGCTGACCCTGTAAAAGATTTGAGGTGCTGGCCTGCAGGTGAGCTGACCCTCTAAAAAATTTAATGCGAGGGCCTTCAGGTGAGCTGACCCTATAAAAGATTTGAGGTGCGGGCCTGCTGGTGAGCTGACCCTGTAAATTAATTTTATGTGCGGGTCTGCTGGTGAGCTGTCCCTGTAAAAGATTGTAGGTGAAGGCCTGCTGGTGAGCTGACCCTCTAAAAAAATTATATGCGAGGGCCTGAAGGTGAGCTGACCCTGTAAAAGATTGTAGGTGAGGGCCTGCTGGTGAGCTAACCCGCTAAAAAATTATATGCAAGAGCCTGCAGCTGAGCTGACTAGGGATGAGCGAACCCGAACTGTATAGTTCGGGTTCGTACCGAATTTTGGGGTGTCCGTGACACGGACCCGAAACCGAACATTTTCGTAAAAGTCCGGGTTCGGGTTCGGTGTTCGGCGCTTTCTTGGCGCTTTTTGAAAGTCTGCAAAGCAGCCAATCAACAAGCGTCATACTACTTGGCCCAAGAGGCCATCACAGCCATGCGTACTATTGGCATGGCTGTGATTGGCCAGTGCACCATGTGACCCAGCCTCTATTTAAGCTGGGGTCACGTAGCGCCGCACGTCACTCTGCTATGATCAGTATAGGGAGAGGTTGCAGCTACGACGTTAGGGCGAGATTAGGCAGATTAACTCCTCCAAAAGACTTCATTCTGTGATCGATCTGCAGCTGTGGATCATTGAAGTGCTATTATTGACTTGCTCACTTTTTTGAGGCTGCCCAGAGCGTTTTTAGATCACTTTTTTCTGGGGTGATCGGCGGCCATTTTGTGACTTGTGGTGCGCCAGCACGAGCTATCACCAAGTGTATTTAACCATCGATAGTGTGGTTATTTTGTGCTATATCCTACATCAGCTGCAGGCTGAGCCTGTGTCACCGAAGTGCATTTAACCATCAACAGTCTGGTTATTTTTTGGCCATATACTACATCAGCTGCAGGCTGAGCCTGTGTCACCCAAGTGTATTTAACCATCGATAGTGTGGTTATTTTGTGCTATATCCTACATCAGCTGCAGGCTGAGCCTGTGTCACCCAAGTGCATTTAACCATCAACAGTCTGATTATTTTTTGGCCATATACTACATCTGGTGCAGGCTGAGCTTGTGTCACCCAAGAGCATTTAACCATCAACAGTCTGATTATTTTTTGGCCATATACTACATCTGGTGCAGGCTGAGCCTGTGTCACCCAAGTGCATTTAACCATCAACAGTGTGGTTATTTTTTGGCCATATATTACATCAGGGGCAAGTTGAGCCTGTCACCCAGCGCCTAAAAAATAGACCTGACATTTCTATTCAACCAAATCTGCACAGTTTTAGCTGGTCAAGTTATTTGTAGTGACCGTAAAAGCAGACTTTTTGTTCTGGGTTGAAAAAGCATTCCCAAATTTGCCATTCTGAAAATAACTAGTTTGTGGTATTTGAGGCCTACTTGAAATCGATCCCAAAAAGAAAATCTTACATTAAAGGTATTGATAGTGTCATTCAGAAAAACCTAAGACACACGCTAGCGTGCTGATAGAAGTGTCAATCTGTGATTAAACCTATAACTGTCACACAGCGCAAAAATAAACAGGTCTCACATCTCTATTCAACCAAATCTGCACAGTTTTAGCTGATCAAGGTTTTTGTAGTGACCGTAAAAGCAGACTTTTTGTTCTGGGTTGAAAAAGCATTCCCAAATTTGCCATTCTGAAAATAACTAGTTTGTGGTATTTGAAGCCTACTTGAAATCTATCCCAAAAAGAAAATCTTACATTGAAGGTATTGATAGTGTCATTCAGAAAAACCTAAGACACACGCTAGCGTGCTGATAGAAGTGTCATTCTGTGATTAAACCTATAACTGTCACACAGCGCAAAAAAAAAACAGGTCTCACATCTCTATTCAACCAAATCTGCACAGTTTTAGCTGGTCAAGTTATTTGTAGTGACCGTAAAAGCAGACTTTTTGTTCTGGGTTGAAAAAGCATTCCCAAATTTGCCATTCTGAAAATAACTAGTTTGTGGTATTTGAAGCCTACTTGAAATCTATCCCAAAGAGAAAATCTTACATTGAAGGTATTGATAGTGTCATTCAGAAAAACCTAAGACACACGCTAGCGTGCGGATAGAAGTGTCATTCTGTGATTAAACCTATAACTGTCACACAGCGCAAAAAAAAACAGGTCTCACATCTCTATTCAACCAAATCTGCACAGTTTTAGCTGGTCAAGTTATTTGTAGTGACCGTAAGTAGTGACCGTAAAAGCAGACTTTTTGTTCTGGGTTGAAAAAGCATTCCCAAATTTGCCATTCTGAAAATAACTAGTTTGTGGTATTTGAGGCCTACTTGAAATCTATCCCAAAAAGAAAATCTTACATTGAAGGTATTGATAGTGTCATTCAGAAAAACCTAAGACACACGCTAGCGTGCTGATAGAAGTGTCATTCTGTGATTAAACCTATAACTGTCACACAGCGCAAAAAAAAACATGTCTCACATCTCTATTCAACCAAATCTGCACAGTTTTAGCTGGTCAAGTTATTTGTAGTGACCGTAAAAGCAGACTTTTTGTTCTGGGTTGAAAAAGCATTCCCAAATTTGCCATTCTCAAAATTGTGGTGAACGGGAACAATGAGGAAAACATCTAATAAGGGACGCGGACGTGGACATGGTCGTGGTGGTGTTAGTGGACCCTCTGGTGCTGGGAGAGGACGTGGCCGTTCTGCCACAGCCACACGTCCTAGTGAACCAACTACCTCAGGTCCCAGTAGCCAGCAGAATTTACAGCGATATTTGGTGGGGCCCAATGCCGTTCTAAGGATGGTAAGGCCTGAGCAGGTACAGGCATTAGTCAATTGGGTGGCCGACAGTGGATCCAGCACGTTCACATTATCTCCCACCCAGTCTTCTGCAGAAAGCGCACAGATGGCGCATGAAAACCAAGCCCATCGGTCTGTCACATCACCCCCATGCATATCAGGGAAACTGTCTGAGCCTCAAGTTATGCAGCAGTCTCTTATGCTGTTTGAAGACTCTGCTGCCAGGGTTTCCCAAGGGCATCCACCTAGCCCTTCCCCAGGGGTGGAAGAGATAGAATGCACTAACGCACAACCACTTATTTTTCCTGATGATGAGGACATGGGAATACCACCTCAGCACGTCTCTGATGATGACGAAACACAGGTGCCAACTGCTGCGTCTTTCTGCAGTGTGCAGACTGAACAAGAGGTCAGGGATCAAGACTGGGTGGAAGACGATGCAGGGGACGATGAGGTCCTAGACCCCACATGGAATGAAGGTCGTGCCACTGACTTTAACAGTTCGGAGGAAGAGGCAGTGGTGAGACCGAGCCAACAGCGTAGCAAAAGAGGGAGCAGTGGGCAAAATCAGAACACCCGCCGCCAAGAGACTCCGCCTGCTACTGACCGCCGCCATCTGGGACCGAGCACCCCAAAGGCAGCTTCAAGGAGTTCCCTGGCATGGCACTTCTTCAAACAATGTGCTGACGACAAGACCCGAGTGGTTTGCACGCTGTGCCATCAGAGCCTGAAGCGAGGCATTAACGTTCTGAACCTTAGCACAACCTGCATGACCAGGCACCTGCATGCAAAGCATGAACTGCAGTGGAGTAAACACCTTAAAAACAAGGAAGTCACTCAGGCTCCCCCTGCTACATCTTCTGCTGCTGCCGCCTCGGCCTCTTCTGCTGCTGCTGCCGCCGCCTCGGCCTCTTCCTCCGCCTCTGGAGGAACGTTGGCACCTGCCGCCCAGCAAACATGGGATGTACCACCAACACCACCACCTGCGTCACCAAGCATCTCAACCATGTCACACGGCAGCGTTCAGCTCTCCATCTCACAAACATTTGAGAGAAAGCGTAAATTCTCACCTAGCCACCCTCGATCCCTGGCCTGAATGCCAGCATTTCTAAACTACTGGCCTATGAAATGCTGTCATTTAGGCTGGTGGACACACACAGCTTCAAACAGCTCATGTCACTTGCTGTCCCACAGTATGTTGTTCCCAGCCGCCACTACTTCTCCAAGAGAGCCGTGCCTTCCCTGCACAAACAAGTGTCCGATAAAATCAAGTGTGCACTGCGCAACGCCATCTGTGGCAAGGTCCACCTAACCACAGATACGTGGACCAGTAAGCACGGCCAGGGACGCTATATCTCCCTAACTGCACACTGGGTAAATGTAGTGGCGGCTGGGCCCCAGGCGGAGAGCTATTTGGCGCACGTCCTTCCGCCGCCAAGGATCGCAGGGCAACATTCTTTGCCTCCTGTCTCCTCCTCCTCCTACTCAGCTTCCTCCTCCTCTTCTTCCACCTGCTCATCCAGTCAGCCACACACCTTCACCACCAACTTCAGCACAGCACAGGGTAAACGTCAGCAGGCCATTCTGAAACTCATATGTTTGGGGGACAGGCCCCACACCGCACAGGAGTTGTGGTGGGGTATAGAACAACAGACCGACGAGTGGTTGCTGCCGGTGAGCCTCAAGCCCGGCCTGGTGGTGTGAGATAATGGGCGAAATCTCGTTGCAGCTCTGGGACTAGCCGGTTTGACGCACATCCCTTGCCTGGCGCATGTGCTGAATTTGGTGGTGCAGAAGTTCATTCGCAACTACCCCGACATGTTAGAGCTGCTGCATAAAGTGCGGGCCGTCTGTTCGCGCTTCCGGCGTTCACACCCTGCCGCTGCTCGCCTGTCTGCGCTACAGCGTAACTTCGGCCTTCCCGCTCACCGCCTCATATGCGACATGCCCACCAGGTGGAACTCCACCTTGCATATGCTGGACAGACTGTGCAAGCAGCAGCAGGCCATAGTGGAGTTTCAGCTGCAGCACGCACGGGTCAGTCGCACTGCGGATCAGACCCACTTCACCACCAATGACTGGGCCTCCATGCGAGACCTGTGTGCCCTGTTGCGCTGTTTCGAGTACTCCACCAACATGGCCAGTGGCGATGACGCCGTTATCAGCGTTACAATACCACTTCTATGTCTCCTTGGAAGAGGAGGTGGCCCAGGAGGAAGAGGAGGAAGAGGGGTCATTTTTAGCACTTTCAGGCCAGTCTCTTCAAAGTGACTCAGAGGGAGGTTTTTTGCAACACCAGAGGCCAGGTACAAATGTGGCCAGACAGTGCCCACTACTGGAGGACGAGGAGGACGAGGATGAGGAGGAGGTGGAGGAGGATGAGGATGAAGCATGTTCACAGCGGGGTGGCACCCAAAGCAGCTCGGGCCCATCACTGGTGCGTGGCTGGGGGGAAACACAGGACGATGACGATACGCCTCCCACAGAGGACAGCTTGTCCTTACCTCTGGGCAGCCTGGCACACATGCTGCAGTGCCTGCGCAACGACAGCAGAGTTGCCCACATTTTATCGTGTGCGGAATACTGGGTTGCCACCCTGCTGGATCCCCGGTACAAAGACAATGTGCCCACCTTACTTCCTACACTGGAGCGTGATAGGAAGATGCGCGAGTACAAGCGCACGTTGGTAGACGCGCTACTGAGAGCATTCCCAAATGTCACAGGGGAACCAGTGGAAGACCAAGGCGAAGGCAGAGGAGGAGCAAGAGGTCGCCAACGCAGCTGTGTCACGCCCAGCTCCTCTGAGGGCAGGGTTAGCATGGCAGAGTTGTGGAAAAGTTTTGTCAACACGCCACAGCTAAGTGCACCACCACCTGATACGGAACGTGTTAGCAGGAGGCAACATTTCACTAACATGGTGGAACAGTACCTGTGCACACCCCTCCACGTACTGACTGATGGTTCGGCCCCATTCAACTTCTGGGTCTCCAAATTGTCCACGTGGCCAGAGCTAGCCTTTTATGCCTTGGAGGTGCTGGCCTGCCCGGCGGCCAGAGTTTTGTCTGAACGTGTATTCAGCACGGCAGGGGGCGTCATTACAGACAAACGCAGCCGCCTGTCTACAGCCAATGTGGACAAGCTGACGTTCATAAAAATGAACCAGGCATGGATCCCACAGGACCTGTCCATCCCTTGTGCAGATTAGATATTAACTACCTCCCCTTAACAATATATTATTCTACTCCAGGGCACTTCCTCATTCAATACTATTTTTAATTTCATTTTACCATTATATTGCGGGGCAACCCAAAGTTGAATGAACCTCTCCTCTGTCTGGGTGCCGGGGCCTAAATGTGTGACAGTGGCCTGTTCCAGTGGTGGGTGACGTGAAGCCTGATTCTCTGCTATGACATGAATACAGATTCTGCGCTGACATAAGGCCAGATTCTCTGTTACGGGACCTCTCTCCTCTGCCTGGGTGCCTGGGCCTAAATGTGTGACAGTGGCCTGTTCCAGTGGTGGCTGACGTGAAGCCTGATTCTCTGCTATGACATGAAGACAGATTCTGCGCTGACATAATGCCAGATTCTCTGTTACTGGACCGCTCTCCTCTGTCTGGGTGCCGGGGCCTAAATGTGTGACAGTGGCCTGTTCCAGTGGTGGGTGACGTGAAGCCTGATTCTCTGCTATGACATGAATACAGATTCTGCGCTGACATAAGGCCAGATTCTCTGTTACGGGACCTCTCTCCTCTGCCTGGGTGCCTGGGCCTAAATGTGTGACAGTGGCCTGTTCCAGTGGTGGCTGACGTGAAGCCTGATTCTCTGCTATGACATGAAGACAGATTCTGCGCTGACATAAGGCCAGATTCTCTGTTACGGGACCTCTCTCCTCTGCCTGTGTGCCTGGGCCTAAATGTGTGACAGTGGCCTGTTCCAGTGGTGGCTGACGTGAAGCCTGATTCTCTGCTATGACATGAAGACAGATTCTGCGCTGACATAAGGCCAGATTCTCTGTTACGGGACCTCTCTCCTCTGCCTGGGTGCCTGGGCCTAAATGTGTGACAGTGGCCTGTTCCAGTGGTGGGTGACGTGAAGCCTGATTCTCTGCTATGACATGAAGACAGATTCTGCGCTGACATAAGGCCAGATTCTCTGTTACGGGACCGCTCTCCTCTGTCTGGGTGCCGGGGCCTAAATGTGTGACAGTGGCCTGTTCCAGTGGTGGGTGACGTGAAGCCTGATTCTCTGCTATGACATGAAGACTGATTCTGCGCTGACATGAAGCCAGATTCTCTGCTATGGCATGAAGAGACTGATTCTCTGCTGACATGAAGCCAGATTCTTTGCTATGGCATGAAGAGACTGATTCTCTGCTGACGTGAAGCCAGATTCTCTGCTATGGGACCTCTGTCCAATTGATATTGGTTCATTTTTATTTTTTTAATTTTAATTTTAATTCATTTCCCTATCCACATTTGTTTGCAGGGGATTTACCTACATGTTGCTGCCTTTTGCAGCCCTCTAGCTCTTTCCTGGGCTGTTTTACAGCCTTTTTAGTGCCCAAAAGTTTGAGTCCCCATTGACTTCAATGGGGTTCGGGTTCGGGACGAAGTTCGGTTCGGGTTCGGACCCCGAACCCAAACATTTACGGGAAGTTCGGCCGAACTTCTCGAACCCGAACATCCAGGTGTTCGCTCAACTCTAGTATTGGGGATAACTGTACAATTGAAAGAAGACTATATTACCTTATTGGGCCACCTCAAGCCTGATTATTAGATACAGTTGGGCTTGGAGGCATACAGGTTTCATTATGGCATTATGTGACACATTTGGCCACAGATGTTGCAGCTGGGCCTGTAGATCCTGCACACTCGTAGGTTACCGAATCTGGAGTCCCAGCTGGTCCCATAAATGCTTGATTGGTGATAAATCTAGTGACCGTGCAGGCCAAGGAAGTGTTGTAATCTGGTGCAGTCATTCCTGAGAAACCTATGTGTGTGTGGGCAAGCATTATCTTGCTGAAAAAAAGTGAGTTAGAAGCCCTGTCACGAGAGGCAACACGTGTGGCCACATCATGTCGTGCACATATTGCTGAGGTGTTAGTATCCCTCATGTCACTACTAGGGGTGAACAACTGTCAAATGCAATGGTTCCCCACATAATCACACCGGTAGTAGGGGCAATGTGTCGCTCCGAGGCAAAGGCAGGATAGAAGTGCTCACCACCAGACCATCGTAAAATCCCAAACAGAACCTGGATTTATCACCAAATAATTACATGGTTTCAGTTTGTAGCAGTCTATGTTTCTCATTCATGACACTGCTGCAAATTAAGGTTATGGTGTCTGGTTGTCAATGTCAGTGTCACAAATTTTTCTTGTCAGGGCTCCAACGGCGAGATCTTCAGCTTTGGCGCTACCATGCCGGGAGAGACATGCTGCTAAGCCATACCCCTGGTGACGCGACAGCATCCTTAGCAACAGGATGCAATGCTTTTTCTCCCCACATTGGGCATATGCTGGAGGAGACTAGCAGTAGGATGATTGCTCAGCTGCTCTTTTCCTGTGTACTATGGTACTGATTAAAGGAGCACTGAGTCATGACCTATCAGGTTCTGATCCTGGGATTCGGTGCTCTATCTAAACCCCTTCCTGGCCATATACCAGTGCCCTGCCGATTACCCCATATGCCACACAGAGAAAATAATTTATGACCGCCGAGGAAGGTCCGTTTGAGACCGAAACGTCCGGTCAGCTTCTTCTATTTTCTGATTTCTGCATAAATTGGGCAACTGGAATATGAAAATAATGCATGAATAAAAAATTCTTAAATGCAACAAAAACCTGAGTGCCTCAATTTCTACTACATGAATGTGGCTATTTTAGCCTTTGATTGGCACCGGAACTTTCAGAGTACGGTTCTCCATTTTCTCTCAATATACCAGTGCCCATGATAGTCTTGTTTGTGCTCACTAGCTAGGTTCTTGGATACATTCAGATTTTTTTTGTGCTTTTGACCTCGGCTTGTCTTTTGACCGCTCTCTCTCTTGCGGTCTTGCTACTTGCTACCTAGGGCTTGAACTGCAAAAAGGGAGGGAAAGTTAGTTGGTTTCCAGGTCACAGGCATTGCAGTAAGGACACGTAATGGGCATGGCAACACCAAATTTTCTTCTGCTAAGCATCTGGAAATGGTTTGGAGAGAGACACCATAGTGAGTTGTGAAGGTACCACCTGTGCCTGTATGGTAAACAATTAAACTGTGAAAGTTATTTGTGCTTGTCAGCAGATCAAAGATCCTCTCTACTGGTTGTCTGTCTGGAGCTTGTTAGCTGTGTGTGCATACCCTCACTTAACCACTGATGGCTAGGTCAGAGCAGCAGGTCAGAACAGATTACATAGTGGGCAGTTCATTAAAATGACCATCCTACTTCTCTTAGTCCAATGATGCCCTCTCTCATAAGCCACATAAATTATTGGATCACCAAATAACGGAGCATTTGCTTGTTTGCTGGGTAAAAGGTGTCATATTTATGGGGCAACCATTGGAAATGAGTGTTCATTAGTGAACGTTAGTTTTTAATAATTGAACTGATAAATAGAGATGAGTAAAATATTCATAAATTCAATTCGGCTGCCTAACCGAATTTTCCCAAAAATATTTGCTTTGTGATTAATTACAAAGGGCATTTCTTTGTAAGTAGTGGATACAATGACAGAGAGCTGCGATTGCACTGCTCCCCTTCATTGTACCCCTCAGATGATGCATTCATACATGATGACATCTGATAGCAATTATTAGGTGTGAAATAAAAAAAAATATTAATTAAATCAGACTTACCTCATTCAGCCTGCCGTTGCATCTTGATTGAAAATCTAGCACAAAATTTCTCGTGGCCGGAATAATGATGTCATACATCACCACGCACAGGATTTCGAGAGTCCCCAATAGAGCTCACAATCTAAGTTCTACACTGCAATGTGGCTGCTCCCAAATAAAAGGGATTATTTTTCTTTTTGTTCACATGACACTTTTTCTTTTGACATTAACATTTGTGTGTATAAACTGGGACTGGCATCTGCCCCGTTAGGGCATAACTTTTGGATGCTTGTCCAAAACAAGCAACAGCTTTTTCTCACACTACTATATGTGTATAAACACAGGCAAACATCTGCTTTAGTAAAGACATAAGTTTTGGAATGCTTGTTGAGAACAAGACACAGTGTTTTTCCAAGCATAACAAATGTTATGCTGTAGTGTGGTTTTAAACAAGCTGTTTAACACCAACAACCATGGATTTTCCTCAATATACATCAGTGAGTGTCATGAACATTATTTGTTATTGCTGTTATTGTGTTAAGGAGTTTTAAAGGGATGGGGAGAGAGAGCAAAAATGTATAAAAATAATAAGACTAGAGAGAAAAATGTATGAGTTCTAGGCGTAAAAGTGTCATATAACAATTTTCTGACGAATTGGAGCACTTTTGATTCAGGTAGAATCGATTTAGAACCAATTTTAAAATGTTTAATGACTTAGCAATTCCCAAGAAATTAGCTAATCTCTACATGGAAAGTAACCACTATCCATATTTATATATTTAATGCTGGGTTTGAGTTCCAGTACACAGGCTGCAAGCAATTGCATAAGGATATGACCACATGGGAAAAAATTTCCAGAGATTAATTTCCCCATTAATTCTGACACAGTTTTCCAAAAAGATTTTGCCTCGAAATTCCCTCTACGCATTGCAAAAGATGAAATCAGTAGTGGAAACCTGCAGCATAATTTATATTAAATTTACACTATAGGATTTTTCAAGGGTGTGTAAGAGGAGATTTACTAAAATGACTTCACTTTGCTCATACTGTAATATTCAGCAGATTTTCATGCATGCAATTCAGGAAAATCTGTAGCATAGCCCCCTGATTCTGAAACCATACCCTTAAAAATAACTTTAGGTCTTATTCACATAGTACAAGCTAGAAAAGTTATTGATCTGTTTTTTATCCTAAAAAAGAAGCGCATAAAGGAAAGATTTTGTCCAAACTTTTTGTGCTTTAGTGCAATTCATCATTCGTATAGAGTGAAAATGCACCAAAACTGCAATATGGAGCAATTCTTTTTTTGTTTGTTAATGAAACAGTTCTAGCAAATGCCCCTAGATTCCAGACTTTTACATATGTTTTTCAATGCTGTGCTTTCACCATTGAAGCAAAAACTAAAAATAAATAATTGAAACAAATACAGAATGCTTTTTTTTAGAGGTGGGATGACGAATCCCTCGAATCCACGAATCCCTCGAATCTTGCTGGATTCGTGGGATTCGTGGACTCGAATCCCGACGTTCGATAACGGGATTTGTTGTCGATGAATCCTGTTATCGAATAATCGGCTGATTCGTTGCTATGCGGGCGGTAGAAAGCAGTTTATGTTAACTTTATATCAGAGCTTCTTTATTACCTTACAATGAATCTCCAGTAACAGGCAGAGTGGGCGGCGGCGTAACGTCACTTACTCACGTGACGCGCCTGCTCCGCTTGCTTTATTCATAAAGTAGGCGGAGCAGGCGCATCACGTGAGTGAGTGGCGTTACACCGCCGCCCGCTCTGCCTGTTACTGGAGCTTCACTGTAAGGTAATAAAGATGCGCTGAACCTGATTTAAAGTTAAAGTTAAAGTTACGGGCTGTTATGGGGAGGGGGATCTGTGGATGGCACTGTTATGGGGGATCTGTGGATGGCCCTGCTATGGGGGGATCTGTGGATGCCGCTGTTATGGGGAGGGGGGTCTGTGGATGGCACTGTTATGGGGAGGGGAATCTGTGGATGGCGCTGCTATATAGTGTCATTCATAGATCCCCTCATAGCATGATCATCCACAGATCCCCTCCATAACACTGTCATTTACAGATCCCCTCCCCATAACAGTGCCATCCACAGATCCCCTCCATAACAGCGCCATCCACAGATCCCCCTCGCCATAACAGTGCCATCCACAGATCCTCTCCATAACAGCGTCATCCACAGATACCCCCATAACAGCGCCATCCACAGATCCCCCATAACAGTGTCATCCACAGATCCCCCATAACAGTGTCATCCACAGATCCCCCATAACAGTGTCATCCACAGATCCCCCATAACAGTGTCATCCACAGATCCCTCCCATAACATCGCCATCCACAGATCCCCCATAACCGTGTCATCCACAGATCCCCCATAATAGTGTGTCATCCACAGATCACTTTGTTTCTTACACCGTTCACACAATTCTTATGTACAGGATTCATAGGATTCGAGATTCGAAAGATTCAATATATTCGAGAACCTTTTCGGATTCGGATTCGAAAAAAATTGGATTCTTTTTTTACAATTTTTTTTATTATCCTTGTCCAAGAATGTATTCTCACATCACATTACCCAATGTTTGAGTAAATAGTGACATGTATTTTATACAGATGATATAGACAGTATTTAATTTGCTTATTAATGATACTTTAAGCAGGGACTGTCTGAGTTTTCCAGCAAAATAGTTTTAGTCACCAGAATAAGCTACAGTAGTGTAAGGGAGAACTTTTAAAGGCACTTAGTGACTTGTAAAATAAAAAATGAAAACTGGCAGAATTATTTATTGACACTTAACACTAGCTCCGAAAGTATGTGTCATTAAAAATGAACATTTTATGTTTTCTGCTGCATTAAAAACTAGTGAACATGGCCTTGATCTAAACATTGTTAATAGTGTTGAGCGAAGCATTCAAAGCGGAATTTGTCCCGAAGTTTAGGAAAACTTTGATTCTCAATGAATCTGAATTCTCGGATTGAATCTTGAGTTTTGTGGTAACGGATCAGGTTTTCCTAAAATGGCAGCTACATGTGTTACAAAGCCAATCTAAGTGTAGAGGAGATATGCCGGGAAAGCAAGATCACACATAACGCTGTGCAGCTAGCCAATCTGCAGATAGCCATCCCCTGTGATGTCACAGCCCTATAAAACCTTCATCCCTCGTGTTCTCCGCCATTGTCCTGTGAGCTGAGCATAGGGAGAGACGTAGGAAGTGCTCATGCACTAGGGACAGTGTTGCTGAAAATGATTAATAGAAGAATATTGGAAAGGGAGAATGCAGGGAGACCACAGGGAGAATGCAGGGAGAGTGCGGGGAGAGTGCAGGGAGACTTATTCTGCATCAGTTTTATTTATTTATTCTTACATTCACGTATTCCTACATCAGCCATAAACTAAGATATATAATTCAATACCAATAAGATGGAAACCTTTATTATTTCAATGCCCAGCGTTCTAACCAATATTATCCAGTCTGCACCCTTTAGAGGGGCCAGGTCTTAATGATGACCATCCTTATCTTTTGCTGGCTTTACTTCTTTCAAATCTTCCTTCAAAGTCTCAATGTCCTAGAAAAGTCAGCAAGATTCAGAGAGAGGAGGAGCTGGATGTTCCTGATGACATATTCTTATAAATATTAGAAGCAGATGGCAGAAGAAAGGCTCCCATCTGTAGGGCAGGAGAGCCTGAGGGTTTTTGAAGTTGGTATGCCAGAGCTGATTAATATTCTCTGTTTACTGTAAAATAACCTGCAGGAGATTGCAGCAAGAACAGTAATAATATGCATATTGTCCACCACCTAACCAGCCAAACCCCATACCAGCAACAGCCCCTGTTTAAAAGTGCATCTTCACCGTAACATGGCCGCAACCCACCTGCAGCATAGCCGCTACATGTGACCATACCTTAGGGCAGAGTGGCCTGTGTATACCTGATTTATAGCAATTTGTGTTGAATTAATTTGGAACAAATAAAATTTCTTGGCTAAATTTGGCAAATCATATTTTTTAAAACTTCGCTCATCTCTAATTGTTAGCATTCTACAACATAGGAGGAGATTTATCAAAACTGGTGTAAAGGAAAACTGGTTTAGTTTCCTAATACAACAAATCAGATTCCATTTTTAATTTTCCAATGAAGAATGAAAAGTGGAATCTGATTGGTTGCTAGGGGCAACTAAGCCAGTTTTCCTTTACACCAGTTTTGATAATTCTTCCTCAAAGTGTTCAATAAAAATATTATTCCTCCTGCTGCCAATACTCAGCACAGGTCCTTCGGCAACTCTTTTTCAATCAAGAAAGGAGTGGACTGCCTCTGTGTGAGCAAGTGGAGGTGAGTGATTTTTTTTAAACCCAAAAGGCCTTATTGCACTAGCGTATTACCGGTTTTAACAGTCACTAGATGGGTGAACTGTCTAAGCAGCCGTTAAAAATGGTCCCATTGATTGATAGGCTGAATTGGGTTTTAACATAGTGATTCGTTATTAATTAATTTGTAACTAATCAAATTTCTTGTCAAACTTCGGCCGCCAAATTGAATTTTTCAAAACTTCGCTCATCTCTAGCGTCCACTCTTCATTCATTTTTATGAGAGTGCTGAAAATAGCGCTTGGCTATCTTTGGAATTCCCACTGAAATAAATAAGATGTGCATCGTGCAAGCACGGCCAATGGTCCATTCACTTCTATGGGGCTTATCGAAATAGATGATTCAGCACTATTTTTTGCAGTCATAAAGAAATGAATGAAGGACGTCCGAGCATGCACAGTGCGTCCTCTGTCGCTTTGCGGGCTCTGTTCTAAGGATAGGTGTGGGTTCAATAGATGGGACCCACACCTATCAGACTTTGGGGGCTTTTCACTATGATGTCCAAGATGTTAAGCCACTCATGTCTGTATCATTTGTATCAATGTATTCATTTAAATGAAATTTGACACTTTATTCTATTTTGTACTTGGACACAGTTCAGTATAAAGACACTGTATTAATTTAACGCAGATCAATATGTTACGCACACAATAAGCAAATTTTTTTTGTCCACACAATCTTGAGAATGAGTAAGCTGCAGCACTAGTTTACTTGGGCCCCTTCACAATTTTTCCCATCCAACCCTTGAAAGAGGGAACTGCAACACAGCTCTGCAACAGAACTGCAACATTGCAACTTCAACAGAACTGCCACAGCAGGAACCACAGTAAAGAGAGAAACCTGAAGGGCCCTTTATTCTCAGCATCTGTGAGGGTCCTAGCAGTTGAACCATCACCAAAAAAAAAATAATAATAATAATGCCGTATTCACTGGTTTATGGTTCTGAAGGAGTTAAATAGTACCTGTTAGCTCTCTTGACATGTTATACAATAAATACTTGCATACCCCATATAGTAATTCTCATATATTGTGTCATTTCTCTGTTTTCCTACCTGAAAATGTATGAATAAATCAACAACTTGATGGTGCCAATACCTTTGTCAAAAGGTGTATCCATACACACTGTAACATTGTCCACTTAGATGTACTTTTGGTATCTCCCTCTGACTTTCTTAAGAATTTTATTTAACCCTTTAATGACCGGGACACTTTGCATAGAAAACATAGAAACATAGAATGTGTCGGCAAATAAGAACCATTTGGCCCATCTAGTCTGCCCAATATACTGAATACTAAGAATAGCCCCTGGCCCTATCTTATATGAAGGATGGCCTTATGCCTATTCCATGCATGCTTAAACTCCTTCACTGTATTTGCAGCTACCACTTCTGCAGGAAGGCTATTCCATGCATCCACTACTCTCTAAGTAAAGTAATATTTCCTGATATTACTTTTAAACCTTTGCCCCTCTAATTTAAAACTATGTCCTCTTGTAGCAGTTTTTCTTCTTTTAAATATTCTCTCCTCTTTTACCGTGTTGATTTATGTATTTAAACGTTTCTATCATATCTACTCTGTCTCGTCTTTCTTCCAAGCTATACATGTTAAGGTACTTTAATCTTTCCTGGTAAGTTTTATCCTGCAATCCATGTACTAGTTTACTAGCTCTTCTCTGAACTCTCTCCAAAGTATTAATATCCTTCTGGACATATGGTCTCCACTGGAGACTCTCCAGTACTGCGCACAATACTCCAAATGAGGTCTCACTAGTGCTCTGTAGAGCGGAATGAGCACCTCCCTCTTCCTACTGGTAATGCCTCTCCCTATATACTTAAGCATTCTGCTAGCATTTCCTGCTGCTCTATGACATTGTCTGCCTACCTTTAAGTTTTCTGAAATTTTGACCCCTGAATACCTTTCCTCAGATACTGAGGTTAGGACTGTTTCACTGATTTTATATTCTGCTCTTGGGTTTTTACGCCCCAGGTGCATTATCTTGCACTTATCAACATTAAATTTTAGTTGCCAGATTTTTGACCATTCCTCTAGTTTTCCTAAATCCTTTTCCATTTGGTGTATCCCTCCGGGAACATCAACCCTGTTACAAATCTTTGTGTCATCAGCAAAAATACACACCTTACCATTGAGGCCTTCTGCAATTTTGCTGATAAAGATATTAAACAATATGGGTCCCAGAGCAGATCCCTGAGGTACCCCACTGATAACAAGACCATGGTCTGAACCTGCTCCATTAACTACAACCCTCTGTTGTCTGTCCCTCAGCCACTGCCTAATCCATTCAACAATATAGGAGTCCAAGCACAAAGACTGCAATTTATTGATAAGCCTTCTATGTGGGACAGTATCAAAAACCATACTAAAGTCAAGATAAGCAATGTCTACTGCACCGCCGCCATCTATTATTATAGTCACCAAATCAGAAAAATCAATAAGATTAGTTTGACATGATCTCCCTGAAGTAAACCCATGCTGTTTTTCATCTTTCAATCCATGGGATTTTAGATGTTCCACAATCCTCTCCTTAAGTATGGTTTCCATTAATTTCCCCACTATTGATGTCAGGCTTACTGGCCTAAAGTTGCCCGATTCCTCCCTACTACCTTTCTTGTGAATGGGAACAACATTTGCTAATTTCCAATCTTTTGGGACGACTCCTGTTACCAGTGATTGGCTAAATAAATCAATTAATGGTTTTGCTAGTTCTCCGCTGAGCTCTTTTAATAGCTTTGGGTGTATCCCATCAGGCCCCTGTGACTTATTTGTATTAATTTTAGACAGCTGACTTAGAACCTCTTCCTCTGTAAAGACACATGCATCAAAAGATTCATTAGTCTTCCTCCCTAACTGAGGTCCTTTTCCTTTATTTTTCTTTGTAAAAACCTGAACAGAAGAATTCATTGAGGCAGTCAGCTAGTTCTTTATCTTCTTCCATATACCTTCCTTCTTTTGTTTTTAATTTGGTAATTCCTTGTTTTAGTTTCTTTTTTCATTTATGTATCTGAAGAATGTCTTATCAGATTTTTTCACAGACTGAGCTAATTTCTCTTCTGCCTGTGCTTTAGAAGCTCTTATAACTTGCTTGGCCTCTTTCTGCCTAATCTTATAAATTTCCCTGTCATCCTAAATGCTATCTTTTTGTTTTTAATTATTTTGGCCACTTCTGCTGAGTACCACAGTGGTCTCTTCCTTTTTTTGCTTTTACTGACAAGCCTAATGCAATTTTCTGTTGCCTTCAATAGTGCCACTTTTAAGTAGTCCAATTTCTCCTGGACTCCAATGAAACTGTTCCAATCTTATAGGGACTCGTATACCACTAATCTAATTTTAGAAAAGTCAGTTTTTCTAAAATCTAAAACTTTTGTTTTTGTGTGGTGTGACTCAGTCACTGTACTTATAGTAAACCACACTGACTGGTGATCACTAGATCCCAAGCTTTCCCCTACAGTAATATCAGATACCAAATTCCCATTTGTAAATACTAAATCTAAAATGGCCTCCTTCCGGGTTAGTTCCTCAACTACTTGCTGTAGAGATAATCCCAGTAGGGAATTTAGAATATCTGTACTCCTGGCAGAACTAGCTATTTTGGTTTTCCAGTTTACATCAGGAAGATTCAAGTCTCCCATAATGATAACTTCCGCTTTCAATGTTATTTTAGCTATTTCCTCAACTAGTAGATCATCTAATTCTTTGACTTGGCCAGGTGGTCTATATTTTACACCTACACAAGTTACCTTATGATTATCAAGCAGCAACGTAACCCAAACTGACTCTAAATTGGTCTCGCTAACTTGTATTAAATTCGATTTTATGATATCTTTCACATACAGGGCCACCCCTCCCCCTTGCTTGCCTTCTCTGTCTTTCCTATATAGAGAGAACCCTGTTATATCCTAGTCATTACTCCCATTGAACCATGTCTCAGTAACAGCCACTAAATCTATATTCTCAGATGCCATTATAGACTCAAGTTCATTGATCTTATTCCCTAAACTGCGAGCATTTGTAGATAAGATTCCGAGCTTGTCATTTCTTAACCTATGTGCTACTGGCATCTTCTTACATTGTTCCGGGGGGCAGTCGGACTGCTGAATTATCACTCTTTTGCCCCCTTTCCTAGTTTAAATGCTCCTTAGCAAATACTTTGAACTTTACAAATCGCTAGTCAGACCACACATGGAGTACTGTGTACAGTTCTGGGCTCCTGTAAACAAGGCAGACATAGCAGAGCTGGAGAGGGTCCAGAGGAGGACAACTAAAGTAATAACTGGAATGGGGCAACTACAGAACCCTGAAAGATTATCAAAATTTGGGTTATTCACTTTAGAAAAAAGACGACTGAGGGGAGATCTAATTACTATGTATAAATATATCAGGGGTCATAAAGAGATCTATCTCACCATCTATTTATTCCCAGGACTGTGACGAGGGGACATCCTCTGCGTCTGGAGGAAAGAAGGTTTATACACAAACATAGAAGAGGATCCTTTACGGTAAGAGCAGTGAGACTATGGAACTCTCTGCCTGAGGAGGTGGTGATGGTGAGTACAATAAAGGAATTCAAGCGGGGCCTGGATGTATTTCTGGAGCGTAATAATATTACAGGCTATAGCTACTAGAGAGGGGTCATTGATCCAGGGAGTTATTCTGATTGCCTGATTGGAGTCGGGAAGGAATTTTTTATTCCCCTGAAGTTCGGAAAATTGGCTTCAACCTCACAGTTTTTTTTTTTGCCTTCCTCTGGATCAACTTGCAGGATGACAGGCCGAACTGGATGGACAAATGTCTTTTTTCGGCCTTATGTACTATGTTACTATGTTACTATGTTCACTGAGGACATTCTTTCCCTTGAGAGAAAGATGCAAACCATCTTTCTTGTACAGTTTTGTTCCATTCTAATGAGAGCTAACATGAGATTCAAAGCCAAACCCTTGGTTCAGACGCCATTCACCAAGCCATACATTGAATTCATTAATGCGCATCTGCCTGTCATGCTGAAGGTTTTGCACAGACAAAACTGCAGAGAATGAAACAGTTGATGCAGCCTCCGGTATATCATTACCAAGTGTGTGAAAAGCTTCCTTCACCTTTGAAACCTGATTGCAAGCCAGATCATTTGTCCCAAGATGGACAATAACATCCACCTCCCTTTCCTGCTTTGCTTGCCTAACAATATTAAGGATATGTCGTCTGTTCTTGCTAGAGGTAGCACCAGGGAGACATCTCACAAAACCATTTTCCTCAAACTTCTCACCTCTTATGATAGAATGGCCCACCAACAGCTGCTTACTATCAGTCCTCACCTTATCCTTTTTGTCTTTGGCTGCAGTCTTGCATACTTTAGGCATAGGAGATGATTGTTCCTCACCCACTGTGCCTGAGCCATCCTCCATGTTGCTCTTGCGCTCTGAAAGTGCTGCAAATGAATTATGGAGAGCCACAGACTGGGGACATGTCTTCTATTAACAACTCTAAGTCTACCAGAACCTGCAGTAACCCATCTTCCATTTCTAGGGGGCCTCTGTGGCAGTGGCATTGCAACATTTCCAGCCTGAGTTTGTTTAACAGTTAATTTAAAATCTCAGATTTAAAAAATGAAATTTCCTGCTGCATTATGGAGAGCTGTCTACAGATCCGACAGCATCCAAACCTCCGAAGAGTGGAACATGAAATAAAAGCACAACAATTCCTGCACAGAACCAGGTCCGCCATTTTAAAGAGGGGAAAGATTTTAAACATACAAATCTTACATTTTTAGATTGTATCCATTTCTAGATGCTGCACTTTGAGAATGATGCAAGCTATAATTAGGCAAGCTAATACTATGTTGCTATATATACACACACTCCTACAAAAACTCCTCCCCCAACAACAAATTTAACACCTTAATCACCCTATGCTCATTTGCAATAAGACAATAGCAAAAACCTGTCTAACAAATCCCTTACCTGTTTTGAAGCAGAGTGTCTGAGTAGCCACCAAAAACACAGCTGAAATTCTGCTGTTTTGAAGCTTAGATCATGGTTAGATCATGTGCTAGGTTGATATGGACACAATGATATCAAATATGTCTACTTTCTTTGTTTTTTTTGTTTCAGTTTTACATAATAAAGTGTTTTTTAGACGATTGTCTTTGGTAGGTTCTCATTTTTTGTGGGATGAGGTGATGGTTTGATTGGTACTATTTTCAGGGGCATACGCCTTTTTGATCGCTTGGTGTTGCACTTTTTGTGATGGTGGGTGACAAAAAATGTCTTTTTTGGCACAATTTTTTTCTTTATTTTTTTACGGTGTTCATCTGAGGGGTTAAGTCAAGTGATATTTTTATAGAGGATGTCGTTACGGATGTGGCAATACCTAATATGTATACTTTTTGTTATTTATTTAAGTTTTACACAATGATAGCTTTTTTTTAAACCAAAAAAATGTTTTAGTGTCTCCATAGATTGAGAGCCATAGCTTTTTCATTTTTTGGCAGATTGTCTTAGGTAGGGACTCATTTTTGAGGGATGAGGTGATGGTTTGATTGGTACTATATTGGGGGATATACGCCCTTTTGAACGCTTAGTGTTGCACTTTTTGTGATGGTAGGTGACTAGAGTTGAGCGAACCCAAATTGTAAAGTTTGGGTTTGTACCGAACTTTAGGTTTTTCGGCACCTGGACCTGAACCCGAACATTTATGTAAAAGTTCGGGTTCGGGTTCGGTGTTCGGCACTTTCTTGCCGCTTTTTGAAAGGCTGCATAGCAGCCAATCAACAAGCATCATACTACTTGCCCCAAAAGGCCATCACAGCCATGCCTACTATTGGCATGGCTGTGATTGGCCAACTGCAGCATGTGACCCAGCCTCTATTTAAGCTGGAGTCACGTAGCGCCGCCCGTCACTCTGCTCGGATTAGTGTAGGGATAGGCTGCAGCTGCTGTGAGGGAGAGATCAGGGAGAAATCTTATGAAGAACTGCTTCTTTACTCAGCGATCTACAGCAAATGTGTTTTGTGGGTGCAATGCACAATTTTTTTAAGCCTGCCCTGAGCCTACTACTAAAAACGAACTTTTTTTCCTTCTGTTAGTCAATATCAATACATAATCGGCAGCCATTTTATGCAACGATACTGCACCAGCACAGGATATCTGCATGTCTGCAAGTCCAGAAATACTGCTTTGAGACACTGGGGTTAAAAAAAACCCTTTTTTTCATATAGTGCACTTCTAGGATTAGACGTGCATAAGTGAGTGTCACATTTAGGCCAGAAATACAGCTTTTTGCTTACTGGGGCATACTGGGGTGAATAAAAAACATCTGTTTCATATAGTGCACATCTAGGATTAGACATGCATAAGTGAGTGTCATATTTTAACCAGAAATACAGGTTTTTGCTTCCTGGGGTGAAAAAAAACCCATCTGTTTCATATAGTGCACATCTAGGGTTAGACATGCATAAGTGAGTGTCACATTTAGGCCAGAAATACAGCTTTTTGCCCACTGGGGTGAAGAAAAAACATCTGTTTCATATAGTGCACATCTAGGATTAGACGTGCATAAGTGAGTGTCACATTTAGGCCAGAAATACAGCTTTTTTGCTTACTGGGGTGAAAACAAAACATCTGTTTCATATAGTGCACATCTAGGATTATAGGTGCATAAGTGAGTGTCACATTTAGGCCAGAAATACAGCTTTTTATTTACTGGGGTTATAAAAACCCTCTGATATACTGCACATCGGGATTAGACGTGCATAAGTGAGTGTCACATTTAGGCCACAAATGCGGCTTTTTGCTTACTGGGGTTAATAAATAATAATCTGATATACTGCACATCCGGGATTAGACATGCATAAGTGAGTGTAACATTTAGGCCACAAATACGGCTTTTTTTTTACTGGGGTTATAAAAACCCTCTGATATACTGCACATCTGGGATTAGACGTGCATAAGTGAGTGTCACATTTAGGCCACAAATACGGATTTTTGCTTACTGAGGTTAAAAAAAAACCTCTGATATACTGCACATCTGGGATTAGACGTGCATAAGTGAGTGTTACATTTAGGCCACAAATACGGCTTTTTGCTTATTGGGGTTAAAAAACCCTCTGATATTGTCACGAGGGTGTCAAGAACCACGCCTGACTCCGTTATACCCGGGGTCAGGAAGTCACAGCGGTTGGCTGCACGCTCTATGTAAGATAGGGCTGTTTCCTTATGGTAGCTTTCTGGGTTTGCTTTGCAAACCCTTTTGGCTCACTCAGGGATCCGTAGCTCCTTCTCCTCAGCTGTTCCTTGTCCAGCACTCCCAAACCTCCTTATATTCCCCTCTCACACTTCTCTGGTTGCCAGATATAGAGCTTCCTGCCTGGACATCTATTCTAACCCTCTGGAGCTGTGTTGCTGCGTTCTCTGGTAGTTGGTCCAGAACGCTACCCTCCGGATCCCTGTTGGACCTTTGTGGTCTGCTGTGGTCGCCCACCTGGGTGTATGTGTTTGTCTGTTTTGTCTGTCCTCTCCCTGGTGTTTCCCTCTTAGTGACAGTGGTGCGGACTAGCGATCCCACCGGCCCGTTCACTATCTAGGGCTCATTTTAGGGAAAGCCAGGGTTTAGGCACGTGATCGCCGCACGGGTGAGGAACCCGTCTAGGGACGTCAGGGCAGACAGGTGCCAGCCGCAAGGTGAGTTAGGGGTCACAACCTTTCCCTCTCCCTTGGGCAGGGCTTTCCCTTTTCCCTCCCTGTTCGTGACGCCGGTCATTACATTATATCTGGCCCTTATTTTGTGTAGGTAAAAAAAAAAATATATATTTTTTTTTTTTACCTACTTACAATCCAGTATGGATCAAATTGCTGCTTTGTCCAAACAATTTCATGGCCTGTCTTTGGAGGTGGCAGGATTGAAGGCGTCGGTCCTCCAGCAACAGCAGCAATTACAACTGACCGCAAGCCCAGCGGTTGCTATTGGTAACCAGGTTGTTGCGGAACCCAAGGTCCCTCTCCCTGACAGATTTTCTGGGGGAAGGGACAAGTTTTTGACATTCCGTGAGGCCTGTAAATTATATTTTAAACTGCGCCCTTACTCCTCTGGTAATGAAGAACAGCGGGTGGGGGTTGTTATTTCCCTGCTGCAGGGGGACCCGCAGTCCTGGGCGTTCTCTTTACCTACTGATTCCCAGGCTCTTTGGTCAGTGGATGAGTTTTTCGGGGCCTTGGGTCTCTTATATGACGACCCTGACCGAGTCGCACTGGCTGAATCAAGATTACGGAGACTCCTACAAGGAGAGTGGCCGGTAGAGGAGTATTGCTCTGAATTCCGTAGGTGGGCTACGGATACCCAATGGAACGACCCGGCTCTCAGGAGTCAGTTCTGCTCTGGGTTATCCGAAAGGGTTAAGGATGCGCTTGCATTATATGAGACCCCCTTTTCCCTTGATGCGGTTATGTCCCTTTCTATCCGTATAGATAGACGCCTTAGGGACAGGTTGAAAAAAACGGAGCAATTGGTAACCCCTCCCAAGCAGCAGTTAGTCTGTACGGACTTAGACGAGCCTATGCAGCTAGGAGGAACTACTCGTCAGGTCCGTCCTCCTGAGGCTCGCCGTAGGCGTGGGGTTTGTTTTTTTTGTGGGGAGAGGGGTCATTTCATTAATGTCTGTCCTTCTTTCCTCAGAAACAAAAGACCGTCGGAAAACTACTAACCCCAGGCTGTGTGGAGGATGTCAGCCGGGGGGTATACGTTTCCTCCATACGTACATCGCAATTTGTGTTGCCAGCGGTTATTGTTTTTGGTGATAAGACGAAGACTATTTCTTTCTTTCTAGACAGCGGAGCAGGGGTAAATTTGATAGATGCCCATTTTGCCCGCACTATGGGTTTGTCTCTCTGTACGCTATTCCCATATTCGCTATTGATTCTGCTCCTCTGTCTCAGAGAAACCTCACTCACATTGTCCATAACTTACACCTTCTGGTAGGGGACCACCATAACGAGATGCTTTCATGTTATGTTCTGGAGGGGCTTCCCACTCCGGTAGTGCTGGGTCTTCCCTGGTTGGTAGCGCACAATCCAATGGTGGATTGGCAGGCCAGGGAGATATTGGAGTGGAGTGAGCAGTGCAGAGAAAATTGCCTAAATAGCAATTGCTTAGTCGCCTCCATAACTACCCTACCTACATTTATTTCGGATTTTGAGGATGTTTTTTCTGAAAAGGGTTGTCAGAAGTTACCACCTCACCGTCCTTATGATTGCCCGGTTAACCTTATTCCCGGCGCAAAATTACCCAAGACCAGGTTATATAATCTTTCGGGTCCAGAGAGACAAGCCATGAAAGATTATATCTCCGAGAGCTTGGCTAAGGGACACATCAGACCCTCTTCTTCACCCGTGGCTGCAGGGTTTTTCTTCGTTAAAAAGAAAGATGGGGGCCTGCGTCCTTGCCTAGATTTTCGCGAATTAAATCGGATAACCATCCGAGACCCATACCCTCTACCTCTCATTCCTGACCTGTTTAACCAGATTGCGGGTGCTAGGTGGTTCTCCAAACTTGATCTTAGGGGGGCCTACAATCTGATTCGTATTAAGGAGGGGGATGAGTGGAAGACAGCTTTTAACACCCCTGAGGGGCATTATGAAAATCTAGTTATGCCTTTCGGTCTGACCAATGCTCCTGCCGTCTTTCAACATTTCATTAATGACATTTTTAGTCATCTAATCGGCAGGTTTGTGGTAATATACCTAGATGATATTTTAATTTATTTGTCTGATCTGAGAACACATGAGGTGCATGTCAGACAAGTACTGCAGGTCCTACGGACGAATAAATTATATGCTAAAATTGAAAAATGTGTCTTCGCCGTTCAGGAGATACAATTCCTAGGTTATTTTTATCTGCTTCAGGTTTCCGTATGGATCCTAGGAAGGTCCAGGCAATTTTAGATTGGGATCTTCCTGAGAACCTCAAAGCACTACAACGGTTCTTGGGCTTCGCGAATTTCTATAGGAAATTCATAAAAAATTATTCACTACTTGTAAAACCCCTTACTGACATGACTAGGAAGGGGACTGATTTTTCTAAATGGTCTGACGCCGCTAAAGTTGCTTTTTCCTCTCTAAAAGAGAGGTTTACCTCAGCACCTGTACTAGTCCAACCTAATGTCTCTCAGCCTTTTATTGTTGAAGTCGATGCGTCAGAGGTGGGAGTGGGGGCGGTGCTGTCTCAGGGTCCGTCTCCTGGCAAATGGCGTCCTTGTGCTTTCTTTTCTAAAAAACTATCTGCAGCAGAAAAGAACTACGATATTGGCAATAGGGAACTATTAGCTATTAAACTTGCGTTTGAGCAGTGGCGTCACTTTTTAGAGGGGGCAGTCCACCCCGTCACTGTGATTACGGACCACAAAAATCTTCTGTACCTCGAATCAGCTAAGCGTCTCACCCCTAGACAGGCTAGGTGGTCGCTATTTTTTACCAGGTTTAACTTTGTGATTACCTATCGTCCTGGGGCAAAGAATACCAAGGCTGATGCACTATCTCGTTGTTTCCCTGGAGGGGGTAATGTGAGTGATCCGGTGCCCATTCGTCAAAGAGGAGTGGTTGTTTCTGCGGTACACTCTGTTCTGGAGGGGAAGGTGTTAGAGGCCCAGGGGGACGCCCCGGTCTCTTGCCCCTCAGAGAAATTGTTTGCACCGTTGAACCTACGTTTCGAATTATTAAAGGAACATCATAATTCGGCACTTGCTGGGCACCCGGGTAGTAAAGCAACCTTGGAGCTATTGTCTCGTCGTTTTTGGTGGCCAAGGTTGCGTCAGGATGTATTGGATTTTGTGTCTTCTTGTTCTACCTGTGCGCGCGCAAAAGTTTCACATACACGTCCTGCAGGGTCTCTATTACCACTCGTCATTCCCAATAGACCGTGGACACATCTGTCAATGGATTTTATCACTGACTTACCTTTGTCTGCGGGTAAAACAGTTATTTTGGTAGTAGTGGACAGGTTTAGCAAAATGGTACACTTCATTGCGTTACCCGCACTACCTAATGCTAAGACTCTTGCTCAGGTATTCGTCAGTGAAATCGTGAAGCTTCACGGGGTCCCCTCCGATGTTGTTTCGGATCGGGGTACCCAGTTTATTTCTAAATTTTGGAAAGCTTTTTGTTCCCGTTTGGGGGTACACTTGTCCTTTTCCTCAGCTTTCCATCCTCAGTCGAATGGACAGACTGAGCGTACCAACCAAAACCTTGAGACATATCTAAGATGTTTTGTGTGTGAAAACCAAGAGTTGTGGTCATCATATTTACCGTTAGCTGAGTTTGCCATAAATAATCGTCGTCAGGAATCCACTGGCAAGTCACCATTTCTTGGTGCATATGGTTTTCATCCCAAATTCTGTACTTTCAAAGAGGGGGGGTCTTCTGGGGTTCCCGAAGAGGAACGGTTTTCGTCATCTCTTTCATCGGTATGGCAGAAGGTGCAAGCTAACTTGAAAAATATGGGAGGTAAATACAAATGCATGGCTGATAAGAGACGGTCGCCAGGTCCGGACCTAGGAGTGAATGACTATGTGTGGTTGTCTACTAGGAATATTAAATTGAAGGTTCCCTCTTGGAAACTGGGTCCTAGGTTTATTGGCCCTTACAAAATTGCAGCCATCATCAACCCCGTGGCTTTTCGCTTGGAGTTACCCAAGACTTTTAAAATCCATAATGTTTTTCATAAGTCGTTACTCAAAAAGTATGTTCCACCTCTAGAACCGTCACCGCTGCCACCCCCTCCTGTTGTCGTGGATGGTAATCTAGAATTTAAGATATCCAAAATTGTTAATTCTCGTTGGGTCTGCCGCTCTCTTCAATATCTGGTGCATTGGAGAGGTTACGGTCCCGAGGAAAGAATGTGGGTTCCTGCGTCTGAGGTAAACGCCGACAGGCTAGTTCGGGTTTTTCATGCCTCTCATCCTGAGAGACCTGGTCCTGAGTGTCCGGAGGCCCCTCGTAGAGAGGGGGGTACTGTCACGAGGGTGTCAAGAACCACGCCTGACTCCGTTATACCCGGGGTCAGGAAGTCACAGCGGTTGGCTGCACGCTCTATGTAAGATAGGGCTGTTTCCTTATGGTAGCTTTCTGGGTTTGCTTTGCAAACCCTTTTGGCTCACTCAGGGATCCGTAGCTCCTTCTCCTCAGCTGTTCCTTGTCCAGCACTCCCAAACCTCCTTATATTCCCCTCTCACACTTCTCTGGTTGCCAGATATAGAGCTTCCTGCCTGGACATCTATTCTGACCCTCTGGAGCTGTGTTGCTGCGTTCTCTGGTAGTAGGTCCAGAACGCTACCCTCCGGATCCCTGTTGGACCTTTGTGGTCTGCTGTGGTCGCCCACCTGGGTGTATGTGTTTGTCTGTTTTGTCTGTCCTCTCCCTGGTGTTTCCCTCTTAGTGACAGTGGTGCGGACTAGCGATCCCACTGGCCCGTTCACTATCTAGGGCTCATTTTAGGGAAAGCCAGGGTTTAGGCACGTGATCGCCGCACGGGTGAGGAACCCGTCTAGGGACGTCAGGGCAGTCAGGTGCCAGCCGCAAGGTGAGTTAGGGGTCACCACCTTTCCCTCTCCCTTGGGCAGGGCTTTCCCTTTTACCTCCCTGTGCGTGACGCCGGTCATTACAGATATACTGCACATCTGGGATAAGACGTGCATAATTGAGTGTCACATTTAGGCCACAAATACGGCTTTTTGGTTACTGGGGTTATAAAAACCCTCTGATATACTGCACATCTGGGATTAGACGTGCATAAGTGAGTGTCATATTTAGGCCACAAATACGGCTTTTTGCTTACTGGGGTTAAAAAACCCTTAGATATACTGCACATCTGGGATTAGACATGCATAAGTGAGTGTCACATTTAGGCCACAAATACGGCTTTTTGCTTACTGGGGTTAAAAAACTCTCTGATATACTGCACATCTGGGATTAGACATGCATAAGTTACTGTGATATTTAGGCCACAAATACTGCTGTCATATAGAGTTAAAAAAAAAAAAAATTAGTGCAATACACTACATCAGGGTATTTATTGGCGGTTAATTATTTTTAACAGACTTAAACCACTTTTAACCACTTTTTACTTTGCTTGGTGAACGCTATCTATGAGGCAAACATCTAATAAGGGACGCGGTCATGGTCATGGTGTTGGTGGAGCCTCTGGTGCAGGGAGAGGACGTGGCTGTTCTGCCACAGCTACACATCCTACTGAACCTACTACCTCAGGTCCCAGTAGCCGCCAGAATCTACAGCGATATTTGGTCGGGCCTAATGCCATTCTCAGAATGGTAAGGCCTGAGCAAGTACAGGTGCTAGTCAATTGGGTGGCCGACAGTGGATCCAGCACGTTCACATTATCTTCCACCCAGTCTTCTGCAGAAAGCGCACAGGTGGCGTCTAAAACCCATGCTTATCCGTCTGTCACATCACCCCTGTGCATATCGGGGAACCTGTCTGAGCCTCAAGTCATGCAGCAGTCTCTTATGCTGTTTGAAGACTCTGCTGGCAGGGTTTCCCAAGGGCATCCACCTAGCCCTTCCCCAGGGGTGGAAGACATAGAATGCACTGACGCACAACCACTTATATTTCCTGATGAGGACATGGGAATACCACCTCAGCACATCGGTGATGATGACGAAACGCAGGTGCCAACTGCTGCATCTTTCTGCAGTGTGCAGACCAAAAAGGAGGTCAGGGAGGAAGACTGGGTGGAAGACAATGCAGGGGACGATGAGGTCCTAGACCCCACATGGAATGAAGGTCGTGCCACTGACTTTCAGAGTTCGGAGGAAGAGGCAGTGGTGAGACCGAGCCAACAGCGTAGAAAAAGCGAGAGCAAGGTGCAAAAGCAGAGCAGCCGTCGCCAAAACAGTTTGCCTGCTACTGGCCACTGTCACCAGGGACCGAGCACACCAAAGGCAGCTTCAAGGAGTTTCCTGGCATGGCACTTCTTCACACAATGTGCTGACGACAAGACCCGAGTGGTTTGCACGCTGTGCCATCAGAGCCTGAAGCGAGGCATTAACGTTCTGAACCTTAGCACAACCTGCATGACCAGGCATCTACATGCGAGACACGGGCTGCAGTAGAGTAAGCACCTCCAAAACCAAGAAAGGGCTCAGGCCCCTCCTGCTCCCTCTTCTGCTGCTGCCTCGGCCTCTTCCTCCGCCTCTAAGAGGAACGTTGGCACCTGCCGCCCAGCAAACAGAGGATGTGCCACCAACAATACCACCTCCGTCACCAAGCATCTCCACCATGTCACACGGAAGCGTTCAGCTCTCCATCTTACAAACCTTTGAGAGAAAGCGTAAATTCCCACCTAGCTACCCTCGATCCCTGGCCCTGAATGCCAGCAGTTCTAAACTGCTGGCCTTTGAAATGCTGTCATTCAGGCTGGTGGAGACGGACAGCTTCAAACAGCGCATGTCGCTTGCTGTCCCACAGTACGTCGTTCCCAGCCGCCACTACTTCTCTAGGAGAGCCGTGCCCTCCCTGCACAACCAAGTATTGGATAAAATCAAGTGTGCACCGCGCAACGCCATCTGTGGCAAGGTCCACCTAACCACAGATACGTGGACCAGTAAGCACGGCCAGGGACGCTATATCTCCCTAACTGCACACTGGGTAAATGTAGAGGTGGCTGGGCCCCAGGCGGAGAGCTGCATCATTCTTTGCCTCCTGTTGCCTCCTCTTCCTACTCGGCTTCCTCCTCCTCCACCGTTCTTAAACTGATGTGTTTGGGGGACAGGCCCCACACCGCGCAGGAGTTGTGGCGGGGTATAGAACAACAGACCGACGAGTGGTTGCTGCCAGTGGGCCTCAAGCCCGGCCTGGTGGTGTGCGATAATGGGCGAAATCTCGTTGCAGCTCTGGGACTAGCCGGTTTGACGCACATCCCTTGCCTGGCACATGTGCTGAATTTTGTGGTGCAGAAATTCATTCACAACTATCCCGACAAGTCAGAGCTGCTGCATAAAGTGCGGGCCATCTGTGCGCGCTTCCGGCGTTCTCCTCCTGCCGCCGCTCGGCTGTCTGCTCTACAGCGTAACTTCGGCCTTCCCGCTCGCCGCCTCATATGCAACTCCACCTTGCACATGCTGGAGAGACTTTGCGAGCAGCAGCAGGCCATAGTGGAGTTTCAGCTGCAGCATGCACGGGTGAGTTGCACTGCAGAACAGCACCACTTCACCACCAATGACTGGGCCTTCATGCGAGACATGTGTGCCCTGTTGCGCTGTTTCCAGTACTCCATTAACATGGCCAGTGGCGATGACGCCGTTATCAGCGTTACAATACCACTTCTATGTCTCCTTGAGAAAACACTTAGGGCGATGATGGAAGAGGATGTGGCCCAGGACGAGGAGGAGGAAGAGGGGTCATCTCTAACACTTTCAGGCCAGTCTTTTAGAAGTGGCTCAGAAAGAGGATTTTTGCAACAGCAGAGGCCAGGTACAAATTTGGCCAGCCAGGGCCCACTACTGAAGGACGAGGAGGAGGAGGATGAGGATGGGGATGAAGCATGTTCACAGCGGGGTGGCATCCAATGCAGCTCGGGCCCATCACTGGTGCATGGCTGGGGGGATACGGAGGACGCAGACGATACGCCTCCCACAGAGGACAGCTTGTCCTTACCTCTGGGCAGCCTGGCACACATGAGCTACTACATGCTGCAGTGCCTGCGCAATGACTGCAGAGTTGCCCACATTTTAACGTGTGCTGACTACTGGGTGGCCACCCTGCTGGATCCCCGTTACAAAGACAATGTGCCGTCCTTAATTCCCTCACTGGAGCGTGATCGGAAGATGCGCGACTACAGGAGCACGCTGGTAGACATGCTCCTGAGAGCATTCCCGACTGACGTCGGGGGACAAGTGGAAGCACAAGGCGAAGGCAGGGGAGGAGGAAGAGGTCGCCAACGCAGCTGTGTCAGCGCCAGCACATCAGAAGGCAGGATTAGCATGGCCGACATGTGGAAAAGCTTTGTCACCTCGCCGCAACAACCGGCCCCAACTGCTGATATGGAGCGTGTTAGCAGGAGGCAGCATATGAACAACATGGTGGAACAGTACCTGTGCACACGACTACCCGTACTGACTGATGGTTCTGCCCCATTCAACTTCTGGGTCTCCAAATTGTCCACATGGCCAGAGCTTGCCCTGTATGCCTTGGAGGTGCTGGCCTGCCCTGCAGCCAGTGTACTCTCTGAACATGTATTTAGCACCGCAGGAGGCGTAATTACAGACAGACGCAGCCGCCTGTCCACAGCCAACGTGGACAAGCTCACGTTCATTAAAATGAACCAGGCCTGGATCCCACAAGACTTGTCTGTACCTTTTGCAGAATAGACAGTTCCAACAGCCTCAACCATCCATCCTTGTACTCAAGTGCACTTATTCCTTTTTTTTTTTATATGTCTCCCTATGTAAAAATGCTAAATAACACATCTGTGTTGACTACCTATTCCTCCTTAGCCGCTGCTTCCACCTAGACCGCCACGTGAGCCTACACGGCCACATGCACCCATTCCCTTCCTCCTCAACCTCTTCCTCCTACATCATTCCTAATTTTTATTTTTTTAAGGTCTTTTATGTTTTTTTAATTCGTTTCCCTATCCACATTTGTTTGCAGAGCATTTGCCATGCTCTTAAGCACATTTTGCTGCCCTCTAGCTCTTTCCAGGGCTATTTTAGAGCCATTTTAGTGGCCAAAAGTTCAGGTCCCCATTGACTTCAATGGGGTTCGGGTTCGGGGTCAAGTTTGGGTCCCGAACCCGAACTTTTTTTTCAAGTTCGGCCTAACCTGCCGAACCCGAACATCCAGGTGTCCGCTTAACTCTATAGGTGGAAGTTTTTATTTTTTATTTTTTTTATGGTGTTCACATGAGGGGTTAGGTCATGTGATATTTAGGTCATGTGAGCTGGTTGTTACGGACACGGCAATGCCAAACAAGTTTAGGGTATTTTATGTGCGTATATGGGAAAATGTTAGATTTTTTTTTCTTATTTTTACTTAAAATTTTTTTTTTTTGCATTTTTTTTTTACTTACCATGGCAAGCCTGGAAGCCTGTGTAAGGTGTCCAGTTGCCATGGTAACCATCGGGACGCTACCACAGCAGAGCAGCGGCCCGATGGGAGGGGGGAAGGAGGGGGATCCCTCCTTCTGTTATGATCAATCGGGACACTGCCACAGCAGGGGGATTCCTCCCTGTTAACTCCTCCATACAGCGGTTCCTACGGACCGTGGCATGGAAGGGGTTAAACGGCTGACATCAGTTCCAGCACCAACGTTGGCTGTTACAGTTCACAATCTACTAAGCTCGCCATCCTGAATAATTGTGGGGGCGGGAAGGGGTGGGGGATTGGCCCCTCATTATAACCTGCTCCCGCTTGGCCATCCTGAAAGGGGGGTAATCGGGGCACAGTGAGCACAGCATCACAGCCCGATCTCCTCAACACTTACTGAGGAGATCGGAGTTGCGCTGCTGAAAGCTGTAATTGGTCAGTCAAATCTGACTGACCAATCGCAGCGATCTAAAGGCAGGAACCACTGTGATTGGTCCCCTGCTGGGTGCCCGGACAACTCAGCTGTTGTGTACTTGCGGTGACACTAAGATCTCATGACGTACTGAGCACGTCATGATGCAGTAACTAACACCACATCATGACGTACACAGTACATAATTAGTCACTAAGGGGTTACTCCAGAAGATTAAACCCATATAAGGCCAGTCTTTTATGACAGCGTCTTATCTCCAGGCAGAACAAGAAATCAGCCATGTTAAATCCTATTGATATGTGGATTGTTGTTTTAATTGAGACAATCCAACTCTAGAAAATGTTAAAAATATATTCCGATTTTACATGCAGTATGATCAGTTTTTTTCACCATATTGAAGTAGCAAAAACATTGCCTCTAATCTTGAGTAAGTAGAAGAAAAAAAATTCTCTAAAATCACCTCAAAGCCAACATTTTAGTCTACTCTAGTGAAATCTGTCTCAAAATTGTTGTTCATAATCAAATTTAGCAATTACATAAAACTTATATAGTATTAAATAAATATGCTCCTAATGACCTTTGCATTGAAGGTATATACAGGTCCTAACAATCTAAATGCACTTAATAAACATCACATTTTAGAGTGAAGGCGATGGATTGAAAAATGTTTAGAACCTCAATTAATAATTGATAAGCCCCATAGTGCAAATAAGTGTCTAATAAATAATTAATTTTAATCTCATTATAGATGTTTCATAATGGGATAATTTAATTAAATGAAAGTCTATGGGTTTGAAGTGGTTGAAAGATACTGTTGTTACTATATTTGGCTAATGGCTTGAACATATCATCCTGAAGAAGGTTAATATATGAGGGTTTATGCATTATTTAACAAATCCCTGGGAGATGAAAAAGATCAATGGGAAGTTGTGCTGCACTGGTGCTTACCATGCACATTTTAAAAAAATATACATAATTAAGACTAAAATGTATTATGTATGGCCAACACATTTTGAACAATATAAAAAATAATTAATCGCATTTTGGAACAGATTCCTTTGGCATATTACAGAAGCTGTTAGTCATGATTTGGCATTGTAAATATCTCACATGGGTCAGTATTCCCATTGTCATTATGGACCTAGTAAAAAAATAAAAATAAATTGTAATAGAAAAAATAAAAAAAATGCAATAAAAAAAAATAAAAAAAACACCCCAATTTTATTCTTCACTGTTTTTCTGCATGGAAACACCAAGGAGATACATTTCTGCATATGTAACACAAACACATTGTAATTGTGACATCATTTTCAGGGTGATTGGATTCTAATGAATTAATAGAGTACAAAGTTAGATAATTGTCTCATTAGTTTTCATGGATTGTATACTAAAAGGTAGAGATGAGTGAAGTTTTAAAAAATTTGCCGAACCTCCACAAGAAATTTGATTTTTTACGAATTTATTTGTCACTAATCGCTATAAAACGGGTATAACCAGGCTGGCTGTCCGGCATTATGGGTGATCTTGCATTCCTGGGCTTGTCTCATCTACACTTAGTTTTTCTTTGCAACACGTGCAGCCGCCATTTTAGAAGAATCTGATTCATTACAGTAAAAAGTGAGAAAATTAGCAGTTTTCCTAAACTTCGGACCAAATTCAGCTTTGAATGCTCAACACTACTAATAGGTTCATACATGGAAGCAATCAGCATTCATATTTAAATACAGCATATGGGGCAATCTCTAAAAACAAGTTACCCTTCATTATATTTTAAATGACCCTGAAATCAGAAAATATTTAGTCTTGTAAAAGGGTGAAATGCTTTGTGAGCAGAATTAAAAAAAAAAAGGATATGGATAAAGGGTCTTACACCTTGCAAGAGGCGTAAGACTAGAAAGCGTAGGAATGGAAGAAGTGAGGGATCGGTAAGGTATGATTTAAGGTAATGCATTTTACACCTTTCAGAGCCTTTTAAAAATACTTTTATTTGCCAGACAACCCCTTTAGTAGTCACAGACTACCACCCTTAGACATAGCCTTTATTAAATACCATTAAAAACCCAAATAACCCAAATAGTGATATAACGAAAAAAATGAAATTATAATATAAATGGGTTAATACTCAGCACTTCGGGACACGAGTAGGCAAGTATGGGCCAAATATACTTAAGTATGGGCTCTGACCCTAAAGCTGGCCCTATATCTATCGTACCCTGCCTATAAACGGAATAGCCACCCTGATAGGGGCAATCCTGTATTAGGAACCTCCTGAGCGCCTTCCGATGGCTCTGAATAGGGGATGTAGCTACCAGATAATATATGCTGACCAAAATAACCGTCACTACAGTGATAAGTAATACACTATAGTATCAAAAAAGAAAACAAAGCATTCACAAAAAATTATAATAAAATAGATAGGAATCCAGGTTTGTCTATGACTCCGGTAAGCCGATCCTGATTACAGATAAAAAGAAAATTGATATTATAGCAAAAAGACGCCATGTTAGTTCATAGCGTCATCGTCAAGACGCGTTTCACCCATGCTGTAGTTGGGCTCATCAGGGGACATATTCAACTTAATACCTGACCAGGATCAGATCAAGACTTAGATCTGAGAATACAATAGGTGTTTCCAGCTTAGATAGCAAGAATAAATGTACCAGATGTAAATTTCAGCCAATTCAAAGGATGGACAGCAGTAGATGTACATATATCACAGCCACCTATAAAATCGGAAAATGCACCGTTTTGCAGCCGCATCCATGATCCGTGTTTTCTGTCCGTCAAAAAAATATGACCTGTCCTATTTTTTTGACGGACAACGGTTCACGGACCCATTCAAGTCAATGGGTCCGTGAAAGAACACGGATGCACACAAGATTGGCATCCGCGTCCGTGATCCGTGGCCATAGGTTACTTTCATACAGACGGATCCGAAGATCCGTCTGCATAAAAGCTTTTTCTGAGCTGAGTTTTCACTAAGTGAAAACTCAGAACCGACAGTATATTCTAACACAGAGGCGTTCCCATAGTTATGGGGACGCTTCTAGTTAGAATATACTACGAACTGTGTACATGACTGCCCCCTGCTGCCTGGCAGCACCCGATCTCTTACAGGGGGCTGTGATCCGCACAATTAACCCCTCAGGTGCTGCACCTGAGGGGTTAATTGTGCATATCATAGCCCCCTATAAGAGATCAGGTGCTGCCAGGCAGCAGGGGGCAGACCCCCCTCCCTCCCCAGTTTTAATTTCATTGGTGGCCAGTGCGGCCCCCCTCCCTCTATTGTAATATCATTGGTGGTCAGTGTGTGGCCTCCCCCCGCCCCCCCCTCCCTTTATTGTACTATCATTGGTGGCCAGTGTACGGCCTCCCCCCGCCCCCCCTCCCTTTATTGTATTATCATTGGTGGCCAGTGTGTGGCCCCCCCGCCCCCCCTCCCTCTATTGTAATATCATTGGTGGCCAGTGTGCGGCCTCCCCCGGTTACATCGTGAAACTCATATCGTGATATAGTGATGGGGATGCTTCTAGTTAGAATATACTACAAACTGTGTACATGACTGCCCCCTGCTGCCTGGCAGCCCCTGATCTCTTACAGGGGGCTATGATACGCACAATTAACCCCTTCAGGTGCGGCACCTGAAGGGTTAATTGTGCTGATCACAGCCCCCTGTAAAAGATCAGGTGCTGCCAGGCAGCAGGGGGCAGTCATGTACACAGTTTGTAGTATATTCTAACTAGAAGCATCCCCATCACTATGGGAACGCCTCTGTGTTAGAATATACTGTCGGATCTGAGTTTCACGATGTAACTCAAATCCGATGGTATATTCTAACATAGAGGCGTTCCCATGGTGATGGGGACGCTTCAAGTTAAAATATACCATCGGATTGGAGAAAACTCCGATCCTATGGTATATTAACTCCTGACTTTACATTGAAAGTCAATGGGGGACGGATCCGTTTGAAATTGCACCATATTGTGTCAACGTCAAACGGATCCGTCCCCATTGACTTGCATTGTAATTCAGGACGGATCCGTTTGGCTCCGTACGGCCAGGCGGACACCAAAACGACTTTTTTTTCATGTCCGTGGATCCTCCAAAAATCAAGGAAAACCCACGGACGAAAAAACGGTCACGGATCACGGAAAAAACGGAACCCGTTTTTGCGGACCACAAAAAAAACCGGTCGTGTGCATGAGGCCTAAATGAAAGTGTGACTTTTTTGTGGCTTTTAAAAAATTTGCACATCATAAATGAAACTAATCTGAAGCCCTGACTTACTTTTCACTCCACTTCTAAAAGGGATGAGGCTTACTAAAAGTTGCAAAATTTGACCAAATGTTGCAAAAATATGCACCTTTTTTTACACCACAAAACTGGCATAGTAAATTTGATAAATGACCCCCTACATTTACTAAGGCATTTATGTCACATTTGTCACTATATAAACTTCTCCTTCTCGCTACTTTTACGAAGTGGCAATAAAATGATTGGGAGTTAGCGAGAGGTGTGGAGCTTGGCTTGGCCTACTGGTGTAAGCTATAGCTTACAGAGATCTGTAGTAGCCCCTAGCTGGCATAGACTTCAGTTTCTTGCACATGGACTGCCAGAGATGCACCTAATTTATTAATAGGAACCTGCCTCTTAATAAATTAGGCACCTCTCACTCCCAGGCAGAGGGATCAAGACTGGTATATGAGAACACCAGTCTTAATAAATGCCATAAAATCACTAAAATGAGGGGCAGAAACTTTCAGCTGTGTGCTGTGTTCCTTCACCTATGATTGGCTCTGCTTGGCCTCCTCGGAGAGTCAGCTAAACAGTAGATTTTCTATGAGCCCAGATACTATTCTGCTCACTCTCTGAGGAAATGATCAAAGCTGAAGGTGTACAATCTTACCTGAGCCCTTCTGACTTTGTTTCAGCATTTAGTGCTGGTCTCAAAACTTCTAACATGTAACCCATGACATGTGAAAAATTTTATGAAATAACAGTTACACTTTAATGAAAACAATAATAAAAGTTTTATGAAATGACAGTTAAGGTCCCTTTACATGGGACTGCAGAGCAGCAAATTATCGGGAAGAAGCGTTCCTTCCCGACAATCTGCTGCTCACAGGTGTAGGAGACTGCTGCATTTACATGCAATGATCTTCTCCAGAGTATGGAGAGTAGTGATTGCTAATGCCATTACTTGTCCACATACTGACTCATTGTTTGCCGGAAGAAGATCATGTTTACACAGCATGATCTGCTGCCGTCAAACAATGATTTTTGTGTGTGCACCAAAGATCGGATTATCTGATGAACGAGCGTTTCACTCATTCATTGGGTAATCGGCGGTTTTACACCCCCAGAATGTGTGGTTTTGTAAGTGTATGCGCTAATAAAGTACACAGAATGTGAGACATTTTTAGCATGTTAAACAGGAGATGTAGTACAGATAATGTCGCTGTCCGCAGCGTCTATGAAAAAAGTACACTGAATTTCACCGAAAATTTTAGGATGCGCAAATGTTATATAGAAGGTATAGCGCAGGTAATGTCGCTGTCACCAGCAGCTAATAAAAAATTAAACTGAATGAATGTCACTGATATTTAGGATGCTCACCAGCGGCCAAACAATTGCGCTGAATGTCACAGATATTTAAGCTGCGCAAATGTGAAATAAAAGATGTAGCAGAAGTGGCACTAAGGCCCCTTTCACACGGGCGTCATGTTTTTGGCCCGGATAAGATGCGGGTGCGTTGCCGGAAAATGCACGATTTTTCCGCTCGAGTGCAAAACATTGTAATGCGTTTTACACGCGCGTGAGAAAAATCGGCATGTTTGGTACCCAGACCCGAACCCGGACTTCTTCACAGAAGTTCGGGTTTGGGTTACGTGTTGTGTAGATTGTATTATTTTCCCTTATAACACGGTTATAAGGGAAAATAATAGCTTTCTTAATATAACATGGTTATAAGGGAAAATAATAGCATTCTTAATACAGAATGCATAGTACAATAGGGCTGGAGGGGTTAAAAAAATAATATATATTTAACTCACCTTAATCCACTTGCTCGTGCAGCCCAGCTTCTCTTCTGTCTTCATCTTTGCTGTGCACAGGAAAAGAACCTGTGGCAACTTCACTGCGCTCATCACATGGTCCATCACATGATCTTTTACCATGGTGATGGATCATATGACGGACCATGTGATGACCGCAGTGACGTCACCACAGGTCCTTTTCCTGTACACAGCGAAGATGAAGACAGAAGAGAAGCCGGGCTGCGCGAGCAAGTGGATTAAGGTGAGTTAAATTATATATACACTCACCTAAAGAATTATTAGGAACACCATACTAATACAGTGTTGGACCCCCTTTTGCCTTCAGAACTGCCTTAATTCTACGTGGCATTGATTCAACAAGGTGCTGATAGCATTTTTTTAGAAATGTTGGCCCATATTGATAGGATAGCATCTTGCAGTTGATGGAGATTTGAGAGAAGCACATCCAGGGCACAAAGCTCCCGTTCCACCACATCCCAAAGATGCTCTATTGGGTTGAGATCTGGTGACTGTGGGGGCCATTTTAGTACAGTGAAATCATTGTCATGTTCAAGAAACCAATTTGAAATGATTCGAGCTTTGTGACATGGTGCATTATCCTGCTGGAAGTAGCCATCAGAGGATGGGTACATGGTGGTCATGAAGGGATGGACATCGTCAGAAACAATGCTCAGGTAGCCCGTGGCATTTAAACGATGCCCAATTAGCACTAAGGGGCCTAAAGTGTGCCCAGAAAACATCCCCCATACCATTACACCACCACCACTAGCCTGCACAGTGCTAACAAGTCATGATGGATACATGTTCTCATTCTGTTAATGCCAAATTCGGACAGAAATCGAGACTCATCAGACCAGGCAACATTTTTCCAGTCTTCAACAGTCCAATTTTGGTGAGCTTGTGCAAATTGTAGCCTCTTTTTTTCCTATTTGTAGTGGAGATTAGAGTTGAGCGAACACCTGGATGTTCGGGTTCGAGAAGTTCGGCCGAACTTCCCGGAAATTTTCGGGTTCGGGATCCGAACCCGATCCGAACTTCGTCCCGAACCCGAACCCCATTGAAGTCAATGGGGACCCGAACTTTTGGGCACTAAAAAGGCTGTAAAACAGCCCAGGAAAGAGCTAGAGGGCTGCAAAAGGCTGCAACATGTAGGTAAATCCCCTGCAAACAAATGTGGATAGGGAAATTAATTAAAATAAAAATAAAAAAAATAAAAATGAACCAATATCAATTGGACAGAGGTCCCATAGCAGAGAATCTGGCTTCACATCAGCAGAGAATCAGTCTCTTCATGCCATAGCAAAGAATCTGGCTTCATGTCAGCAGAGAATCAGTCTCTTTATGCCATAGCAGAGAATCTGGCTTCATGTCAGCGCAGAATCAGTCTTCATGTCATAGCAGAGAATCAGGCTTCACGTCACCCACCACTGGAACAGGCCACTGTCACACATTTAGGCCCCGGCACCCAGGCAGAGGAGAGAGGTCCCGTAACAGAGAATCTGGCCTAATGTCAGCACAGAATCTGTCTTCATGTCATAGCAGAGAATCAGGCTTCACCTCACCCACCACTGGAACAGGCCACTGTCACACATTTAGGCCCCGGCACCCAGACAGAGGAGAGCGGTCCCGTAACAGAGAATCTGGCCTTATGTCAGCGCAGAATCTGTCTTCATGTCATAGCAGAGAACCAGGCTTCACGTCACCCACCACTGGAACAGGCCACTGTCACACATTTAGGCCCAGGCACCCAGGCAGAGGAGAGAGGTCGCGTAACAGAGAATCTGGCCTTATGTCAGCGCAGAATCTGTCTTCATGTCATAGCAGAGAATCAGGCTTCACGTCACCCACCACTGGAACAGGCCACTGTCACACATTTAGGCCCCGGCACCCAGACAGAGGAGAGCGGTCCCGTAACAGAGAATCTGGCCTTATGTCAGCGCAGAATCTGTCTTCATGTCATAGCAGAGAATCAGGCTTCACGTCACCCACCACTGGAACAGGCCACTGTCACACATTTAGGCCCAGGCACCCAGGCAGAGGAGAGAGGTCCCGTAACAGAGAATCTGGCCTTATGTCAGCGCAGAATCTGTATTCATGTCATAGCAGAGAATCAGGCTTCACGTCACCCACCACTGGAACAGGCCACTGTCACACATTTAGGCCCCGGCACCCAGACAGAGGAGAGCGGTCCCGTAACAGAGAATCTGGCCTTATGTCAGCGCAGAATCTGTCTTCATGTCATAGCAGAGAATCAGGCTTCACGTCACCCACCACTGGAACAGGCCACTGTCACACATTTAGGCCCAGGCACCCAGGCAGAGGAGAGAGGTCCCGTAACAGAGAATCTGGCCTTATGTCAGCGCAGAATCTGTATTCATGTCATAGCAGAGAATCAGGCTTCACGTCACCCACCACTGGAACAGGCCACTGTCACACATTTAGGCCCAGGCACCCAGGCAGAGGAGAGAGGTCCCGTAACAGAGAATCTGGCCTTATGTCAGCGCAGAATCTGTCTTCATGTCATAGCAGAGAATCAGGCTTCACGTCACCCACCACTGGAACAGGCCACTGTCACACATTTAGGCCCCGGCACCCAGGCAGAGGAGAGAGGTCCCGTAACAGAGAATCTGGCCTTATGTCAGCGCAGAATCTGTCTTCATGTCATAGCAGAGAATCAGGCTTCACTTCACCCACCACTGGAACAGGCCACTGTCACACATTTAGGCCCCGGCACCCAGACAGAGGAGAGCGGTCCCGTAACAGAGAATCTGGCCTTATGTCAGCGCAGAATCTGTATTCATGTCATAGCAGAGAATCAGGCTTCACGTCACCCACCACTGGAACAGGCCACTGTCACACATTTAGGCCCCGGCACCCAGACAGAGGAGAGCGGTCCCGTAACAGAGAATCTGGCCTTATGTCAGCGCAGAATCTGTCTTCATGTCATAGCAGAGAATCAGGCTTCACGTTACCCACCACTGGAACAGGCCACTGTCACACATTTAGGCCCAGGCACCCAGGCAGAGGAGAGAGGTCCCGTAACAGAGAATCTGGCCTTATGTCAGTGCAGAATCTGTCTTCATGTCATAGCAGAGAATCAGGCTTCACGTCACCCACCACTGGAACAGGCCACTGTCACACATTTAGGCCCAGGCACCCAGGCAGAGGAGAGAGGTCCCGTAACAGAGAATCTGGCCTTATGTCAGCGCAGAATCTGTCTTCATGTCATAGCAGAGAATCAGGCTTCACGTCACCCACCACTGGAACAGGCCACTGTCACACATTTAGGCCCCGGCACCCAGGCAGAGGAGAGAGGTCCCGTAACAGAGAATCTGGCCTTATGTCAGCGCAGAATCTGTCTTCATGTCATAGCAGAGAATCAGGCTTCACTTCACCCACCACTGGAACAGGCCACTGTCACACATTTAGGCCCCGGCACCCAGACAGAGGAGAGCGGTCCCGTAACAGAGAATCTGGCCTTATGTCAGCGCAGAATCTGTATTCATGTCATAGCAGAGAATCAGGCTTCACGTCACCCACCACTGGAACAGGCCACTGTCACACATTTAGGCCCCGGCACCCAGACAGAGGAGAGCGGTCCCGTAACAGAGAATCTGGCCTTATGTCAGCGCAGAATCTGTCTTCATGTCATAGCAGAGAATCAGGCTTCACGTTACCCACCACTGGAACAGGCCACTGTCACACATTTAGGCCCAGGCACCCAGGCAGAGGAGAGAGGTCCCGTAACAGAGAATCTGGCCTTATGTCAGTGCAGAATCTGTCTTCATGTCATAGCAGAGAATCAGGCTTCACGTCACCCACCACTGGAACAGGCCACTGTCACACATTTAGGCCCAGGCACCCAGGCAGAGGAGAGAGGTCCCGTAACAGAGAATCTGGCCTTATGTCAGCGCAGAATCTGTCTTCATGTCATAGCAGAGAATCAGGCTTCACGTCACCCACCACTGGAACAGGCCACTGTCACACATTTAGGCCCAGGCACCCAGGCAGAGGAGAGAGGTCCCGTAACAGAGAATCTGGCCTTATGTCAGCGCAGAATCTGTCTTCATGTCATAGCAGAGAATCAGGCTTCACGTCACCCACCACTGGAACAGGCCACTGTCACACATTTAGGCCCAGGCACCCAGGCAGAGGAGAGAGGTCCCGTAACAGAGAATCTGGCCTTATGTCAGCGCAGAATCTGTATTCATGTCATAGCAGAGAATCAGGCTTCACGTCACCCACCACTGGAACAGGCCACTGTCACACATTTAGGCCCCGGCACCCAGACAGAGGAGAGCGGTCCCGTAACAGAGAATCTGGCCTTATGTCAGCGCAGAATCTGTCTTCATGTCATAGCAGAGAATCAGGCTTCACGTCACCCACCACTGGAACAGGCCACTGTCACACATTTAGGCCCCGGCACCCAGACAGAGGAGAGGTTCATTCAACTTTGGGTTGCCCCGCAATATAATGGTAAAATGAAATTAAAAATAGTATTGAATGAGGAAGTGCCCTGGAGTAGAATAATATATTGTTAAGGGGAGGTAGTTAATATATAATCTGCACAAGGGATGGACAGGTCCTGTGGGATCCATGCCTGGTTCATTTTTATGAACGTCAGCTTGTCCACATTGGCTGTAGACAGGCGGCTGCGTTTGTCTGTAATGACGCCCCCTGCCGTGCTGAATACACGTTCAGACAAAACGCTGGCCGCTGGGCAGGCCAGCACCTCCAAGGCATAAAAGGCTAGCTCTGGCCACGTGGACAATTTGGAGACCCAGAAGTTGAATGGGGCCGAACCATCAGTCAGTACGTGGAGGAGTGTGCACAGGTACTGTTCCATCATGTTAGTGAAATGTTGCCTCCTGCTAACATGTTCCGTATCAGGTGGTGGTGCAGTTAGCTGTGGCGTGGTGACAAAACTTTTCCACATCTCTGCCATGCTAACCCTGCCCTCAGAGGAGCTGGCCGTGACACAGCTGCGTTGGCGACCTCTTGTTCCTCCTCTGCCTTCGCCTTGGGCTTCCACTGGTTCCCCTGTGACATTTGGGAATGCTCTCAGTAGCGCGTCTACCAACGTGCGCTTGTACTCGCGCATCTTCCTATCACGCTCCAGTGTAGGAAGTAAGGTGGGCACATTGTCTTTGTACCGGAGATCCAGCAAGGTGGCAACCCAGTATTCCGCACACGTTAAAATGTGGGCAACTCTGCTGTCGTTGCGCAGGCACTGCAGCATGTAGTCGCTCATGTGTGCCAGGCTGCCCAGAGGTAAGGACAAGCTGTCCTCTGTGGGAGGCGTATCGTCATCGTCCTGTGTTTCCCCCCAGCCACGCACCAGTGATGGGCCCGAGCTGCTTTGGGTGCCACCCCGCTGTGAACATGCTTCATCCTCATCCTCCTCCACCTCCTCCTCATCCTAGTCCTCCTCGTCCTCCAGTAGTGGGCCCTGTCTGGCCACATTTGTACCTGGCCTCTGCTGTTGCAAAAAACCTCCCTCTGAGTCACTTTGAAGAGACTGGCCTGAAACTGCTAAAAATGACCCCTCTTCCTCCTCTTCCTCCTGGGCCACCTCCTCTTCCATCATCGCCCTAAGTGTTTTCTCAAGGAGACATAGAAGTGGTATTGTAACGCTGATAACGGCATCATCGCCACTGGCCATGTTGGTGGAGTACTCGAAACAGCGCAACAGGGCACACAGGTCTCGCATGGAGGCCTAGTCATTGGTGGTGAAGTGTGTCTGATCCGCAGTGCGACTGACCCGTGCGTGCTGCAGCTGAAACTCCACTATGGCCTGCTGCTGCTGCTCGCACAGTCTGTCCAGCATATGCAAGGTGGAGTTCCACCTGGTGGGTACGTCGCATATGAGGCGGTGAGCGGGAAGGCCGAAGTTACGCTGTAGCGCAGACAGGCGAGCAGCGGCATGGTGTGAACGCCAGAAGCGCGAACAGACGGCCCGCACTTTATGCAGCAGCTCTGACATGTCGGGGTAGTTGCGAATGAACTTCTGCACCACCAAATTCAGCTCATGCGCCAGGCAAGGGATGTGCGTCAAACCGGCTAGTCCCAGAGCTGCAACGAGATTTCGCCCATTATCGCACACCACTAGGCCGGGCTTGAGGCTCACCGGCAGCAACCACTCGTCGGTCTGTTGTTCTATACCCCGCCACAACTCCTGTGCGGTGTGGGGCCTGTCCCCCAAACATATGAGTTTCAGAATGGCCTGCTGACGTTTACCCCGTGCTGTGCTGAAGTTGGTGTTGAAGGTGTGTGGCTGACTGGATGAGCAGGTGGAAGAAGAGGAGGAGGAAGCTGAGTAGGAGGAGGAGGAGACAGGAGGCAAAGAATGTTGCCCTGCGATCCTTGGCGGCGTAAGGACGTGCGCCAAACAGCTCTCCGCCTGGGGCCCAGCCGCCACTACATTTACCCAGTGTGCAGTTAGGGAGATATAGCGTCCCTGGCCGTGCTTACTGGTCCACGTATCTATGGTTAGGTGGACCTTGCCACAGATGGCGTTGCGCAGTGCACACTTGATTTTATCGGACACTTGTTTGTGCAGGGAAGGCACGGCTCTCTTGGAGAAGTAGTGGCGGCTGGGAACAACATACTGTGGGACAGCAAGTGACATGAGCTGTTTGAAGCTGTGTGTGTCCACCAGCCTAAATGACAGCATTTCATAGGCCAGTAGTTTAGAAATGCTGGCATTCAGGGCCAGGGATCGAGGGTGGCTAGGTGGGAATTTACGCTTTCTCTCAAATGTTTGTGAGATGGAGAGCTGAACGCTGCCGTGTGACATGGTTGAGATGCTTGGTGACGCAGGTGGTGGTGTTGGTGGTACATCCCATGTTTGCTGGGCGGCAGGTGCCAACGTTCCTCCAGAGACGGAGGAAGAGGCCGAGGCGGCGGCAGCAGCAGAAGAGGCCGAGGCAGCAGCAGCAGAAGAGGTAGCAGGGGGAGCCTGAGTGATTTCTTTGTTTTTAAGGTGTTTACTCCACTGCAGTTCATGCTTTTCATGCAGGTGCCTAGTCATGCAGGTTGTGCTAAGGTTCAGAACGTTAATGCCTCGCTTCAGGCTCTGATGGCACAGCGTGCAAACCCCTCGGGTCTTGTCGTCAGCACATTGTTTGAAGAAGTACCATGCCAGGGAACTCCTTGAAGCTGCCTTTGGGGTGCTCGGTCCCAGATGACGGTGGTCAGTAGCAGGCGGAGTCTCTTGGCGGCGGGTGTTCTGATTTTGCCCACTGCTCCCTCTTTTGCTACGCTGTTGGCTCGGTCTCACCACTGCCTCTTCCTCCGAACTGTGAAAGTCAGTGGCACGACCTTCATTCCATGTGGGGTCTAGGACCTCATCGTCCCCTGCATCGTCTTCCACCCAGTCTTGATCCCTGACCTCCTGTTCAGTCTGCACACTGCAGAAAGACGCAGCAGTTGGCACCTGTGTTTCGTCATCATCAGAGACGTGCTGAGGTGGTATTCCCATGTCCTCATCATCAGGAAAAATAAGTGGTTGTGCGTTAGTGCATTCTATCTCTTCCACCCCTGGGGAAGGGCTAGTTGGATGCCCTTGGGAAACCCTGGCAGCAGAGTCTTCAAACAGCATAAGAGACTGCTGCATAACTTGAGGCTCAGACAGTTTCCCTGATATGCATGGGGGTGATGTGACAGACCGATGGGCTTGGTTTTCATGCGCCATCTGTGCGCTTTCTGCAGAAGACTGGGTGGGAGATAATGTGAACGTGCTGGATGCACTGTCGGCCACCCAATTGACTAATGCCTGCACCTGCTCAGGCCTTACCATCCTTAGAACGGCATTGGGCCCCACCAAATATCGCTGTAAATTCTGCTTGCTACTGGGACCTGAGGTAGTTGGTTCACTAGGACGTGTGGCTGTGGCAGAACGGCCACGTCCTCTCCCAGCTCCAGAGGGTCCACTAACACCACCACGACCATGTCCACGTCCGCGTCCCTTATTAGATGTTTTCCTCATTGTTCCCGTTCACCACAATTTTGAGAATGGCAAATTTGGGAATGGTTTTTCAACCCAGAAAAAAAAAACTGTGCTTTTACGGTCACTACAAATAACTTGACCAGCTAAAACAGTAGAGATTTGGTTAAATAGAGATGTGAGGCCTGTTTTTTTTTGCGCTGTGTGACAGGTATAGGTTTAATCACAGAATCAGATTTCTATCAGCACGCTAGCGTGTGTCTTAGGTTTTTCTGAATGACACTATCACTAGCTTCAATGTAAGATATTCTTTTTGGGATAGATTTCAAGTAGGCCTCAAATACCAGAAACTAGTTATTTTGAGAATGGCAAATTTGGGAATGGTTCTTCAACCCAGAAAAAAAAGTGTGCTTTTACGGTCTTTACAAATAACTTGACCAGCTAAAACAGTAGCGATTTGGTTAAATAGAGATGTGAGGCCTGTTTTTTTTTGCGCTGTGTGACAGGTATAGGTTTAATCACAGAATCAGATTTCTATCAGCACGCTAGCGTGTGTCTTAGGTTTTTCTGAATGACACTATCACTAGCTTCAATGTAAGATATTCTTTTTGGGATAGATTTCAAGTAGGCCTCAAATATAAGAAACTAGTTATTTTGAGAATGGCAAATTTGGGAATGGTTTTTCAACCCAGAAAAAATAGTGTGCTTTTACGGTCACTACAAATAACTTGACCAGCTAAAACAGTAGAGATTTGGTTAAATAGAGATTTGAGGCCTGTTTTTTTTTGCGCTGTGTGACAGGTATAGGTTTAATCACAGAATCAGATTTCTATCAGCACGCTAGCGTGTGTCTTAGGTTTTTCTGAATGACACTATCACTAGCTTCAATGTAAGATATTCTTTTTGGGATAGATTTCAAGTAGGCCTCAAATACCAGAAACTAGTTATTTTGAGAATGGCAAATTTGGGAATGGTTTTTCAACCCAGAAAAAAAAGTGTGCTTTTACGGTCACTACAAATAACTTGACCAGCTAAAACAGTACAGATTTGGTTAAATAGAGATGTGAGGCCTGTTTTTTTTTGCGCTGTGTGACAGGTATAGGTTTAATCACAGAATCAGATTTCTATCAGCACGCTAGCGTGTGTCTTAGGTTTTTCTGAATGACACTATCACTAGCTTCAATGTAAGATATTCTTTTTGGGATAGATTTCAAGTAGGCCTCAAATATCAGAAACTAGTTATTTTGAGAATGGCAAATTTGGGAATGGTTTTTCAACCCAGAAAAAATAGTGTGCTTTTACGGTCACTACAAATAACTTGACCAGCTAAAACAGTACAGATTTGGTTAAATAGAGATGTGAGGCCTGTTTTTTTTTGCGCTGTGTGACAGGTATAGGTTTAATCACAGAATCAGATTTCTATCAGCACGCTAGCGTGTGTCTTAGGTTTTTCTGAATGACACTATCACTAGCTTCAATGTAAGATATTCTTTTTGGGATAGATTTCAAGTAGGCCTCAAATACCAGAAACTAGTTATTTTGAGAATGGCAAATTTGGGAATGGTTTTTCAACCCAGAAAAAAAAGTGTGCTTTTACGGTCACTACAAAGAACTTGACCAGCTAAAACAGTAGAGATTTGGTTAAATAGAGATGTGAGGCCTGTTTTTTTTTGCGCTGTGTGACAGGTATAGGTTTAAACACAGAATCATATTTCTATCAGCACGCTAGCGTGTGTCTTAGGTTTTTCTGAATGACACTATCACTAGCTTCAATGTAAGATATTCTTTTTGGGATAGATTTCAAGTAGGCCTCAAATACCAGAAACTAGTTATTTTGAGAATGGCAAATTTGGGAATGGTTTTTCAACCCAGAAAAAAAAGTGTGCTTTTACGGTCACTACAAAGAACTTGACCAGCTAAAACAGTAGAGATTTGGTTAAATAGAGATGTGAGGCCTGTTTTTTTTTGCGCTGTGTGACAGGTATAGGTTTAAACACAGAATCATATTTCTATCAGCAAGCTAGCGTGTGTCTTAGGTTTTTCTGAATGACACTATCACTAGCTTCAATGTAAGATATTCTTTTTGGGATAGATTTCAAGTAGGCCTCAAATACCAGAAACTAGTTATTTTGAGAATGGCAAATTTGGGAATGGTTTTTCAACCCAGAAAAAAAAGTGTGCTTTTATGGTCACTACAAATAACTTGACCAGCTAAAACAGTAGAGATTTGGTTAAATAGAGATTTGAGGCCTGTTTTTTTTTGCGCTGTGTGACAGGTATAGGTTTAATCACAGAATCAGATTTCTATCAGCACGCTAGCGTGTGTCTTAGGTTTTTCTGAATGACACTATCACTAGCTTCAATGTAAGATATTCTTTTTGGGATAGATTTCAAGTAGGCCTCAAATTCCAGAAACTAGTTATTTTGAGAATGGCAAATTTGGAATTGTTTTTCAACCCAGAAAAAAAAGTGTGCTTTTACGGTCACTACAAATAACTTGACCAGCTAAAACAGTAGAGATTTGTTTAAATAGAGATGTGAGGCCTGTTTTTTTTTGCGCTGTGTGACAGGTATAGGTTTAATCACAGAATCAGATTTCTATCAGCACGCTAGCGTGTGTCTTAGGTTTTTCTGAATGACACTATCACTAGCTTCAATGTAAGATATTCTTTTTGGGATAGATTTCAAGTAGGCCTCAAATACCAGAAACTAGTTATTTTGAGAATGGCAAATTTGGGAATGGTTTTTCAACCCAGAAAAAAAAGTGTGCTTTTACGGTCACTACAAATAACTTGACCAGCTAAAACAGTAGAGATTTGGTTAAATAGAGATGTGAGGCCTGTTTTTTTTTGCGCTGTGTGACAGGTATAGGTTTAATCACAGAATCAGATTTCTATCAGCACGCTAGCGTGTGTCTTAGGTTTTTCTGAATGACACTATCACTAGCTTCAATGTAAGATATTCTTTTTGGGATAGATTTCAAGTAGGCCTCAAATACCAGAAACTAGTTATTTTGAGAATGGCAAATTTGGGAATGGTTTTTCAACCCAGAAAAAAAAGTGTGCTTTTACGGTCACTACAAATAACTTGACCAGCTAAAACAGTAGAGATTTGGTTAAATAGAGATGTGAGGCCTGTTTTTTTTTGCGCTGTGTGACAGGTATAGGTTTAATCACAGAATCAGATTTCTATCAGCACGCTAGCGTGTGTCTTAGGTTTTTCTGAATGACACTATCACTAGCTTCAATGTAAGATATTCTTTTTGGGATAGATTTCAAGTAGGCCTCAAATACCAGAAACTAGTTATTTTGAGAATGGCAAATTTGGGAATGGTTTTTCAACCCAGAAAAAAAAGTGTGCTTTTACGGTCACTACAAATAACTTGACCAGCTAAAACAGTAGAGATTTGGTTAAATAGAGATGTGAGGCCTGTTTTTTTTGCGCTGTGTGACATGTATAGGTTTAATCACAGAATCAGATTTCTATCAGCACGCTAGTGTGTGTCTTAGGTTTTTCTGAATGACACTATCACTAGCTTAAATGTAAGATATTCTTTTTGGGATAGATTTCAAGTAGGCTTCAAATACCAGAAACTAGTTATTTTTAGAATGGCAAATTTGGGAATGGTTTTTCAACCCAGAAAAAAAAGTGTGCTTTTACGGTCACTACAAATAACTTGACCAGCTAAAACAGTACAGATTTGGTTGAATAGAAATGTCAGGTCTATTTTTTAGGCGTTGGGTGACAGGCTCAACTTGCCCCTGATGTAATATATGGCCAAAAAATAACCACACTGTTGATGGTTAAATGCACTTGGGTGACACAGGCTCAGCCTGCACCAGATGTAGTATATGGCCAAAAAATAATCAGACTGTCGATGGTTAAATGCACTTCGGTGACACAGGCTCAGCCTGCAGCTGATGTAGTATATGGCCAAAAAATAACCAGACTGTTGATGGTTAAATGCACTTCGGTGACACAGGCTCAGCCTGCAGCTGATGTAGGATATAGCACAAAATAACCACACTATCGATGGTTAAATACACTTGGTGATAGCTTGTGCTGGCGCACCACAAGTCACAAAATGGCCGCCGATCACCCCTGAAAAAAAGTGATCTAAAAACGCTCTGGGCAGCCTCAAAAAAGTGAGCAAGTCAATAATAGCACTTCAATGATCCACAGCTGCAGATCGATCACAGAATGAAGTCTTTTGGAGGAGTTAATCTGCCTTATCTCGCCCTAACGTCGCAGCTGCAACCTCTCCCTATACTGATCATAGCAGAGTGACGTGCGGCACTACGTGACTCCAGCTTAAATAGAGGCTGGGTCACATGCTGCACTGGCCAATCACAGCCATGCCAATAGTAGGCATGGCTGTGATGGCCTCTTGGGGAAAGTAGTATGACGCTTGTTGATTGGCTGCTTTGCAGCCTTTCAAAAAGCGCCAAGAAAGAGCCGAACACCGAACCCGAACCCGGACTTTTACGAAAATGTTCGGGTTCGGGTCCGTGTCACGGACACCCCAAAATTCGGTACGAACCCGAAATATACAGTTCGGGTTCGCTCATCCCTCGTGGAGATGAGTGGTACCCGGGTGGGTCTTCTGCTGTTGCTGCATACCTCGGTTGTAACGAGTGGTTATTTCAGTCAACGTTGCTCTTCTATCAGCTTGAATCAGTCGTTCCATTCTCCTCTGACCTCTAGCATCCACAAGGCATATTCGCCCACAGGACTGCCGCATACTGGATGTTTTTCCCTTTTCACACCATTCTTTGTAAACCCTAGAAATGGTTGTGCGTGAAAATCCCAGTAACTGAGCAGATTGTGAAATACTCAGACCGGCCAGTCTGCCACCAACAACCATGCCACGCTCAAAATTGCCTAAATCACCTTTCTTTCCCATTGGAGTTCAGGAGATTGTCTTGACCAGGACCACACCTCTAAATGCATTGAAGCAACTGCCATGTGATTGGTTGACTCGATAATTGCATTAATGAGAAATAGAACAGGTGTTCCTAATAATTCTTTAGGTGAGTGTATATATATATATTTTAACCCCTTCAGCACTATTGTACTATGCATTCTGTATTAAGAATGCTATTATTTTCCCTTATAACCATGTTATAAGGGAAAATAATAATGATCGGGTCCCCATCCCTATCGTCTCCTAGCAACCGTGCGTGAAAATCGCACCGCATCCGCACTTGCTTGCGGATGCTTGCGATTTTCACGCAGCCCCATTCACTTCTATGGGGCCTGCGTTGCGTGGGAAACGCACAAAGAGGAGCATGCTGCGATTTTCACGCAACGCACAAGTGATGCGTGAAAATCACCGCTCATGTGCACAGCCCCATAGAAATGAATGGGTCCGGATTCAGTGCCAGTGCAATGCGTTCACTTAATGAATCGCACCCGCACGGAAATCTCGCCCGTGTGAAAGGGGCCTAACAATTGCACGCAATTTAGCGCAGGTTGTGCTAATAATATATATTGCAGCCAGATACAACTATAGTTCTTAAAAGGACTTTTGGGTCTCTAACAATTCCACGCAATTTAGCGCAGGTTGCGCAAAAAATTATATTGCTGCCAGATACAACAATAGTCCTTAAAAGGACTTTTGGGTCTCTAACAAGTTTTTTCACTAAAATATTACTATTTCACTCCCTACACTATCTGTCCCTTCTTTAGCACAGCTCTCCCTGACTAAGACTGAGCCGAACATGTGTCATTGGGTGCTATATAGCACCCGATGACGCATTCCGGACAGCCAATCACTGGAATGCCAGTAGCCAACATGGCTACGGCATTACAGTGAGTGCCAGTACCTCCGCGCACTTTTATTGGCTGCGTTGCACACACGGTATTACTGTACATTCATTGGTGGCCAGTGCGGCCCCCCTCCCTCCCCTGTATTACTGTACATTCATTGGTGGCCAGTGCGGCCCCCCCTCCCTCCCCTGTATTACTGTTCATTCATTGGTGGCCAGTGCGGCCCCCCCTCCCTCCCCTGTATTACTGTACATTCATTGGTGGCCAGTGTGCCCCCCCTCCCTCCCCCTCCTAATTAAAATCACCCCCCCCATCATTGGTGTCAGCAGAGAGTTCCGATCGGAGTCCCAGTTTAATCGCTGGGACTCCGATTGCTAACCATGGCAACCAGGACGCTACTGCAGTCATAGTTGCCATGGTTACTTAGCAATTTTAGAAGCATTGTACTTACCTTCGCTGTTAGTGACCAGCCGGGCGCTCCTCCTACTGGTAAGTGAAAAGTTTGTGCCGCGCATTGCTTATAGCACAGACCTGTCACTTACCAGTAGGAGGAGCGCCCGGCCGGTCACAGACATCGCAGGTAAGTATAATGCTTCTAAAAATTGCTAAGTAACCATGGAAACCAGGACGCAGTAGCGTCCTGGTTGCCATGGTTGCCGATCGGAGCCCCAGCAATTAAACTGGGACTCCGATCGGAACTCTCCGCTGCCACCAATGATGGGGGGGATTTTAATTAGGAGGGGGAGGGAGGGGGGCCGCACTGGCCACCAATGAATGTACTGTAATACAGGGGAGGGAGGGGGGCCGCACTGGCCACCAATGAATGTACTTTAATACAGGGGAGGGAGGGGGGGCCCACTGGCCACCAATGAATGTACTGTAATACAGGGGAGGGAGGGAGGGGGGGCCCACTGGCCACCAATGAATGTACAGTAATACAGGGGAGGGAGAGGGGGCCGCACTGGCCACCAATGAATGTACAGTAATACAGGGGAGGGAGGGGGGACGCACTGGCCACCAATGAATTTAAAACTGGGGAGGGAGGGGGGGTGCCCCCTCCTGCCTGGCAGCACCTTATCTATTACAGGGGGCTATGATACGCACAATTAACCCCTCAGGTGCGGCACCTGAGGGGTTAATTGTGCGGATCACAGCCCCCTGTAAGAGATCGGGTGCTGCCAGGCAGCTGGGAGCAGTCATGTACACAGTTCTTAGTATATTCTAACTTGAAGAGTCCCCATCACTATGGGAACGCCTCTGTGTTAGAATATACTGTCGGATCTGAGTTTTCACGAAGTGAAAACTCAGCTCTGAAAAAGCTTTTATGCAGACGGATCTGCGATCTGTCTGTGTGAAAGTAGCCTACGGCCACGGATCACGGACGCGGATGCCAATCTTGTGTGCATCCGTGTTTTTTCACGGACCCATTGACTTGTATGGGTCCGTGAACCGTTGTCCGTCAAAAAAATAGGACAGGTCACATTTTTTTAACGGACTGGAAACACGGATCACGGCCGCGGATGAACAACGGTGCATTTTCCGAGTTTTCAATGGACCCATTGAAAGTCAATGGGTCCGCAGAAAATCACAGAAAACGGAACTACGGCCACGGATGCACACAACGGTCGTGTGCATGAGGCCTTTGTGGGATAAACTTAAGCATAACTGAAGGTTCTGCAGCCTGACAAAATCCATATGCCATGTAATGCTGGTGCCTTCGTGTGTGACTGAAGGCCATTTGAGTCCCCTCAAGCCCACAGGTCCTGAGTTTTACTGCTTAATCTGCACTCTCTAAAGCAAAACTTTTGGGGAAAATGGTACCAGACATATCTGGAAGCTGCTTACCTGATTCCTGTCGACCACATTTTCAAAATGTTATTCTCATTTCCCTATTTTATTTTTTTGCCAGCACCCTTATTCAATAAAGAATACACTTGTCTTCCCCACCCTTTCGCTTGTAAAGTTTTGTGGGTGGAATGCTTCCCTTTGCATCATTTGACAGAGGAAACTTACAGAAACAATCTCACACAGTGAGCTTGTTCCCAAATACACACTGTTATCTCCACATTTCCATACAAATAGAACAGTGCTTTGAAGCAAACGAACTGTTGCAACCCTAATAAGTGCTCTTTAGGTATGTGATAAGCTATAGGCTGTATTGGCATATTATAGGGGCAGTTTCAGTGGCCTTCTGGTGCTCAAAAATCCTGGGGAGCCCATGACCACTCAAATTGCCCTAGATTTAACCTGCCACTGCACAGATTTTTTTTTTTAATAGATAATGGCCATGCATACTTACTTTCCTTGCTCAGGCTTATATTTAGTTCCTGGCAGCAGGCTGAACATTGTCCTGGTGTTGGAAAGTGCCAGGACTGTGTGTGGTAGCTCCTGTATCTGAAGAAGAGCCTTGGAGCAAGGAAGATAAATACATTAGTCTAGTCTGGGTCTGAAGTTTTAAATCTAGTTTGGGGTCACAAATTTAGATACTGCTCTTGGGTCAAAAATTGGGTGTTACCTGGGGTCTGAAATTAGGGGTCTGATTTGGGTCTGAAATTGCTTACGGTTTAGTTTGCATAAATGTATTTGTCTTGGGACTGCATTTATTTTGAAGTCTGTTCTGGGATGTGCATTCATTTAGAAGTCTGGTGCTGGGTCTGAATTAAATTAGGGGTCTGGACTGGGGTCTTCTTTCATGTAGGGGTCTGGTCTGGGGTCTGCAAGTTTGGGATGCTGCCCAGGTCCAATGAGCTACTTAATCTACCACTGCTGGGCAGGGAGCTAATGCAGCATGCTCTAGCAATATCTATTCCTAGAAATCTGGCCAGTCTGGAAAATACACAGTAGCTGAGCAAGGTTGGCCAGAAGTGCAGAATCAAAGCAGTGGCCACAACGATTGTAAAAACATCTCACAAAAAAAGAAAAAGAAATGGGGAGGGCCCAATGGAATATCTTCTGAGTCCCACAAAACTTAGAAAACAAGGTATTTGCAAGTAGGCTTATGCATATTTGCAACAACGTATGATGAAAAATTGTTTCCCTGTCTCTGCCCTTTGATTAAAGTTCTATGTTTGAAAAGCAAAGCTATTTAGAAAAGATCCCCTAAGGTTTTGGTAAAATAAACTTTTAAATATAAAAATTTTTTTAGATAGCATTTTACTTTACCTTTTCTTGTTTTGTTATATCCTTTTTAGCTTCATGAGTGTCCTTTCTCAGCTATAAAGATACAATTTTATTCCTAGTGAGGTGTATGTTCAAAGAGACAGGTAGAACAAGTTAACATCTATTAGAAGACAGACCTTTTATTTAAATTGTCTGCTTTTGGGATATTTTGGAACATTCTAAAAACACTTTAAAAACCAGAGGTTGGAGTGACACTTACATAACTTGAGATGGCTTCAATGCGTTTCTGTAAGTGTATCATAACTTTATGAATAGTGAATAGAAATACTTTTGCTGTAGGGCTATGAAGTAACCAACTGCCAATCCAAATATATGATTTTTTTAGAACTTCAACTAACATTTTCATTTACATTTTTATTTTTACTTGCTAAGTTGGGAAAAGCATATGTATGTTATGTTATTCCCTGTAATACTGCAAGGACCTCTTCTGCATTGATAATAAGTGTAGAGGCACTGCACACTAACTTGAGAAATCAGATAAGCTTTAATTTTAAAATTTGTGGACAGAGGCAAAATTTAGACCCCGGAATGGTTAACACATTTGATTATGGTAATATCTTCATATGAAATTAGGCTTAAAGGGCTTCTGTCAGCCCACTAAACCGTTTTTTTTTTTTTTGCTTAATAATAACCCCTACACTGCGATTTATCCATACATAAGTAAAATAATAATTTTGGTTCAGTAGAATTTGCTAAAACCCTATTTTTATAATATGTAAATTACCTTGCTACCAGCAAGTAGGGCGGCTACTTGCTGGTAGCAGCCGCATCCTCCGATGGTAATGACGCCCCCTCTGCTTGTTGATTGACAGGGCCAGCGGACGGGATCTTTCTCCGCTGGCCCTGCCTGTTTTCATTCAATATCTGGCGCCTGCGCCGCGGCCGTACCTATCTTCAATCAGCGCAGGCGCACTGAGAGGCGGCCACTCACTCGGCCGCTTCATCCTCAATGCGCCTACGCCGATGACGTCACATCTACACCCGGCGCAGGCGGACATTGAGGATGAAGCGGCCGAGTGAGTGGCTGCCTCTCAGTGCGCCTGCGCCAATTGAAGATAGGTACGGCCGCGGCGCAGGCGCCAGATATTGAATGAAAACAGGCAGGGCCAGCGGAGAAAGATCCCGTCCGCTGGCCCTGTCAATCAACAAGCAGAGGGGGCATCATTACCATCGGAGGATGCGGCTGCTACCAGCAAGTAGCCGCCCTACTTGCTGGTAGCAAGGTAATTTACATATTATAAAAATAGGGTTTTAGCAAATTCTACTGAACCAAAATTATTATTTTACTTATGTATGGATAAATCGCAGTGTAGGGATTATTATTAAGTAAAAAAAAAAAAACGGTTTAGTGGGCTGACAGAAGCCCTTTAACACAATATCAAACCAGACCTCAATATTCAAACACGAAGCCAGACTCCATAATTACGGCCTCCTAACTCATTGAGACACTATTTCGAACCCAATTATTTAAACCTCAGGCCATACCCCAGATCAGACCCAATACTCAGACCCCATACCAGACCCCATAACTTAGAACCCAGATAAGATCTATTTCACCAATCATTACATATCTGTATGCTAAATACTTTACCATGAATATGTATGGTGAATTTGGGACATATAGCTCTTGAATGAGCATTCTGACAACTGTCTTATACAGTTTAACCCCTTCCCAACATGTGATGTAATATTACGTCACATTGGGTCTTCAAAGATGGCTCCCACTCTTATACAACAGGAACCTGCAGCTAATGTCCATGGTCAAATATGACCACGGCATCTCAGTGCATGAAATACCGTAGGCACACACTTTTGGGCATGCTCCGGCTCTCCCGTGTGGCGATTGGAGTAGCTAGAGCGTGTATGCCACAGCCCCTGTCATTGAGAATGATAGGAGGCTGCTGCATAGTAGTTTCTATGAAGCCTCTGCATGTGGCAGGGCTCCATAGAAACACAGTAAAATCATCATAAACTCCAATGTAAGTGCATTGTAGTCTATGAGAATAGCAATCCAATGATTGCTTGTTATAGTTCCCTATGTAAAAAAAAAAAGTAAAAAATAAAAAAAAGTTAAAAAAAATGCCCCCCCCCCCCAATTCCACCCCATTTGGATTTTTCCCCCACTTTCCACTACATCCTATGCAATATCAAATGAAGGCATTAGAAAGTTTTCCCACAAATTTGTCCCACAATAAAACAAGCCTTGATACAGCTATATGAACAGAAAAATGAAAAAGTTATGGCTCTGGGAAGGCAAAAACGCAAAAGAAAATGAAAAAAAAAAAAAGGAAAATCATCTCGTCAGGAAAGGGTTAAACCTTGGTGTAGCTGTTTGGAAAAACATGTTATATTAAAAAAGCAATTTAAGCTCTTAGCTCATTAAAATGTTTTAGATTATATGCAATAATCTTTATATTCAGTAAATTATGATAAATGGATGCCACATTACATATCATTGAATGTAATATAAAGGAAATGACTGGCCAATGCAATTCAGACAGTTGAAAAGAAAAATAATTGATCGACATGAAAGACAACAGGAAAGAGCACTCTTTGTAGAGTTGACAGTGAAGACATAGAAGTAATAGACAGTCTTTGCCTACTTGGATCAATTATTAACAACAAATGATCTAACAGTCACGAAATACAATCCAGACTTGCACTTGGCACTTGATAGACCAAGGATGAATGACCTAGAAAAGAACTTCAAATTTAATGATGAGTTTATAAAACAAAAGTCTTATATTGGCCCTTCATCAATGAGAAATATGGACAAAGCTGGACAAGACGTTATTGATGCCTTAGGATGTTGAGCTGTTGTCAATGGCAAATCAGGCATGCGACTCCTTGACTAATGGTCTTTTTACACAGACAGATACATTTCCCATTACAAGCATCAATTAAAGATATATCAAGTCAAACGGCGTGGTTTACTTTCTTTTATATCCAAAAATGAATTTTTTTTTTAGTAAACAGGATCATTTGTGTGATCATTAGTTCCTCCAAATCAGTTTCTATTATTGCCAATGATTAGACAGCATAAGGGGGTAGAAGATCACTCCCAATTGAGTGAAACCAGTGGTGGATTTAATTATTTGGTAACAAAACTATTGGGTCCCAGACCTCAGACCTTTGAAATAAGGTGTGGGTGGGGAGAGGGGCTAAAATTAAAATAAAAAATAAAAATAAAAAGAGCAGTGAGAATTCAGATAAGCACTGCATGGCACATTTTGAGTTGTGTTTGTATGTTTTTGTAACATTCTTTGGCTTTAGGCTTCTCTATGCAAGTTTAAAAACACCTAAAAAAAAGAAAGAAAAACAGTAAAAAACATATGGTGTTGTAAGGAAATGTCCAGATTTTAAAGTTGGCAAGCAGTCGGGAACAGAGTAGTTTTTAGGCTTATATCAAAGAAAAAAATATAAGGATGCTATTTAGCATGTGCACAAAATTAGTTTGAATGGATATGGGCTAATTGAAGGACGCATACCATAAAAAGGCATTTTTGTTTCTAATCAGATAATCATTGATTGTGTCTATATAGTACCCAAACTGGCAGCATGTTAATTCTATTTCACATAAACATCTGTAGCAGCTTGTGACTCTTTACTGTGCTGTAATGCAATAGAAGACACTTAGCATAAAACAAAGTCTATGCTCCAGATGAGTTCTCTGAGGCTCTCTGATTAGATTGCACTAATTAGATTAGACATTACTAATGACGCCTTAAACAAAGGTAAATCCTTACAGATAACAGGGTATAATATACATTAAGGATAAAGTGATGCAATGCATGGGAAAACAATTACTTCACATGAAGCAGAGATAACTATTAATTCCATTAAGGTATTTTGACTGCTACCATTTTGGACAGAAATGGTTCACATGGACAGGGCTTAGCAAATATTGGTTTATTCAAAGCAGTAAAATAACATGTTATTCACCCTATAATTGCAGTGTACTGTGTAAAAAAATAAAAATAAATCAATGAAATGTTATTCTGTTTGGTTTATTGGTGATTACTGTTTTGTTAAAATTTTAACTATCATTTTACAAACATTCTGACTAGGGTTGAGGGAATTAAACTATCCGAAGTGGGCTTTGATCCAAATTTCAAGGAAAATTTGATTTGTCGCGAGGCCGAATTTACTTGTGCTTCGTGGTAACGAATTAATTTTCCTTGAAATCGCGGTTAAAAAAACATACTCAGTATACATTTGAGCGCGAAGATGCTTCCACGGCCATCTTGATTGAAGATCCCACGCAAAATCTCGTGTGCAGTGACTAGAGATGAACGAATCGAAGCTGACGAAGTGGAATTCGATCCGAATTTCAGGATAAATTTGACTCTCAATTAATGCAAATTTCCTCGTGCTTCATGGTAACGAATTTCAATTTTCCTAAAATGGCGCTATACGTGTGAAGACTGAGGACATGGGGCAAGGAACTCTGGGAAGGCGGGATCACCCAGATTGACAGCTGCCAGCTGTCACAGCCCTATAAATACGGCAGCCATTTTAGATTATGCCATTTTCCAGCATTCAGAGTGCAGGGACAGACATGAGAAGGTGCTAGAGACAGCAATTGGAAAAACTTCATTGTGGAAAAAAAAATACAGAAAAAACTATTTATAAGTGCAGGGAAAGGATAGGGAGGAATCATTTCACAGCATCTATGTGCAGGGAGAGACGTCAGAAGGCGCTAGGGACATTGATAGGAAAGCAATTTATAAGTGCAGGGAAAGATTATTTGGAAATCCAAATAGCCATTAGACAGCTCTGTCATTCCAGCTATTTGTTATTGGGCTGCAAGTGCTATGTTGTATGTGGCTTATATCTTAGTATCTTTGGTATCTTATGTCAGTACTACAAGAAAAATATATAAGCATTTCACTTCTGCAGTTATTTCTGATGAAAGCGTGTAGGGGTGTATTTCAGTAAAAAAAACGAAAAAAAAAAATGCACTGCACTGTTGCAGTTTTTTCTGGTCAATGCGTATAGGGTCGTATTCCAGTACAACAAGAAAAATATGTTCTCAGTGCATTTCTGCAGTTAATTCTAGTGAAAGCGTATAGTGGCCTATTTCAGTCCAACAAGAAAAATATATTCTCAGTTCACTTCTGCAGTTATTTCTATTGAAAGTGTATAGGGGCGTATTACAGTAAAAAAAGAAAAATATGTACGCACAGCACTGTTGCAGTTATTTATGGTTGAAAGCAGGGGTCGAGTCGAGGGGGAACGCGTGGGAACGGCGTTCCTGCACTTTTTTCATGGCAGGAACGCCGTTCACTTTCAAGGCAAAAGGACCAGGAGGAAGCGGTGAAGGCTTTGTGCTCACCGCCGCCTTCCTGGTCCTCGGCTGTCGGCTGTGAGGGCTGCGCACAGGAGCCGAGTGAGTCGCTCTGTGACGTCACTCCGTGCGCAGCCTACAGCAGTAGAAGAGGAGCGTCTGCGTCCAGGAGCAGGAGAGGTAAGTGTAAGTTTTTTATTTTATTTATACTATAGGCACTGACGGGGACGGGGGGGAGGGGGGGGCTGATGAGAGGCACTGACGGGGGGCTGATGAGAGGCACTGACGGGGGCGGGGCTGATGAGAGGAACTGACGGGGGGGCTGATGAGAGGCACTGACGGGGGGGCTGATGAGAGGCACTGACGGGGGGGGCTGATGAGAGGCACTGACGGGGGGGCTGATGAGAGGCACTGACGGGGGGGGGCTGATGAGAGGCACTGACGGGGGAGTTCCCACACTTTTTTTCCCAGGACTTGACCCCTGGTTGAAAGCATATAGGGGCGTATATCAGAACTACAGGAAAAATATATTCTCAGTTCACTGCTGCAGTTATTTCTGTTTAAAGCATATAGGGGCATATTACAGTAAAAAAAGAAAAATATATACGCATTTCAATGGTGCACTTATTTGTGGCAAAAGCGTTTAATGGCCGATTTCAGTACAGAAAGAAAAATATATACGCACTTCACTGGTGCATTTATTTCTGCTGAAAGTGTTTACTGGCTTATTTCAGTACAAAAAGAGAAATATATTTTCAGTTCACGCAGGCGGTTATATGTGTTGAAAGCATGGCTGGGAGTCAGCAGGGTGGCAGCAGTGTGAGCTCGGGAGCCAAACGTGCCTGGGGTAGAGCACCTACTTCGTAGCAGCCTACCTATCTGAGAAGTAGTGGTGCAGGGGTTCACGGAAGTAGCAGCGGTAGCAGTCAGTCAGTGCGGTGGTTATATGTGGTAAAATCTCTATTGAAGTATTTTGGTTGAAAAATTTAATTTATTCAGCAGTCAGAGCTGCGGTTATATGCGGTAAAATCTCCATGATGTCTCCATGATAAATCTGCAGCTTGGAGACCCCATGTGGCTTTTACACACTTTCAAAATCATCCTTTAGTGGAGCGAATAGATGTCGGATGACCGGGATGCTCCCTGACCTTCCCAGGAGCTGCTGTCGGGACTCGGAAGCAGAGGTTCATTTCTGATACGTCCGTATAGTGCGGGGGGAATCCGAACACCCTCTCCATCTCCATGCACCGTTATATGCAGTAAAATATTATATTACTTATAGTGATGAGCGGCAGTAGTCATATTCAAATTCGCAATATTTCGCGAATATTTTGTAGAATATTCCGCGAATATTCGCAAATTCGAATATTCTACGATTTTTTTACTCAAAAAATCGACAAGGTAAAGATCGCGTAATATGCGAATTTTCGTAATGCGAATTTTTATCGCAAATTTTTCAATTGCCGAGCAACATGATTCCTCCCTGCTTCTTGATTGTGGGCCTATGAGTAGGGATAAGCGAGCCCGAACTGTATAGTTCGGGTTCGTTCCGAATTTTGGGGTCATACTACTTGCCCCAAGAGGCCATCACAGCCATGCCTACTATTGGCATGGCTGTGATTGGCCAGTGCAGCATGTGACCCAGCCTCTATTTAAGCTGGAGTCACGTAGCGCCGCACGTCACTCTGCTCTGATCAGTGTAGGGATAGGATGCAGCTGCTGCTGTTAGGGCCAGATTAGGCAGGGATTTACTCATCAAAAACACTTACTGAAGTGATCGATCTACAGCTGTGTATCATTCAACTTCTGCTAGTTAATTGCTCATTGTTTTTAGGCTGCCCAGAGCGTTTTTCTGTCACTTTTTCTGGGGTGATCGGCGGCCATTTTGTGTCTTGTGGTGCGCCAGCACAAGCTGCCACCAAGTCCATTTAACCATCAATAGTGTGTTGTTTTTTTTGCTATATCCTACATTAGGGGCTTGGCTGTGCTTGCTATTTTATTGAGGTGTGAAATACAATTGCCAAAATAGCAGTACCCTAAATCTGGTGTTTCAGCTGTGGCTAGCCAATTGTAATACTGTCTGCTGTCTGGCAAAGGATATATTTTTTTCTGGGTTGAAATACAATTCCCAAATTAGCAATTCCCTAAATCAGTGGTTTCTGTAGCAGGCCAAATTTAAATCTATCCATAAAAGGGTATATTACATTGAATGTGCTGATAGGGTCATCCTCAATAACTTCACACGCTACCGTGCATTTCCAAGTCTAATTCTGTCCGTAAAAGGGATACCTGTCATCCAGGGAATAAATACTAGGCCTACAATTTATATTCAGCTAAATCTGTGGTTACTGCTGTGCCTGTATTAGTGTAATACGGTACTTAAATAGATAGCCAGATAGTGTTAGGTGCCTTTAAAAAAAGGCCTGAATTTGAATTCAATACATTGGGCCAAATAATTTTTTTCTTATTGTGGTGAACGGTAACAATGAGGAAAACATCTAGTAGGGGACGCGGACATGGTCGTGGTGGTGTTAGTGGACCCTCTGGTGCTGGGAGAGGACGTGGCCGTTCTGCCACAGCCACACGTCCTAGTGAACCAACTAACTCAGGTCCCAGTACCCGCCAGAATTTACAGAGATATTTGGTGGGGCCCAATGCCGTTCTAAGGATGGAGCAGGTACAGGCATTAGTCAACTGGGTGGCCGACAGTGGATCCAGCACGTTCACATTATCTCCCACCCAGTCTTCTGCAGAAAGCGCACAGATGGTGCCTGAAAACCAAGCCCGTCAGTCTGTCACATCACCCCCATGCATATCAGGGAAACTGTCTGAGCCTCAACTTATGCAGCAGTTTCTTATGCTGTTTGAAGACTCTGCTGGCAGGGTTTCCCAAGGGCATCCACCTAGCCCTTCGCCAGCGGTGGAAGACAAAAAATGCACTGACGCACAACCACTTATGTTTCCTGATGATGAGGACATGGGAATACCACCTCAGCACGTCTCTGATGATGACGAAACACAGGTGCCAACTGCTGCGTCATTCTGCAGTGTGCAGACTGAACAGGAGGTCAGGGAGGAAGACTGGGTGGAAGACGATGCAGGTCCCCACATGGAATGAAGGTCGTGCCACTGACTTTCAGAGTTCAGAGGAAGAGGCAGTGGTGAGACCGAGCCAACAGCGTAGCAAAAGAGGGAGCAGTGGGCAAAATCAGAACACCCGCCGCCAAGAGAGTTCGCCTGCTACTGGCCACTGCCAACTGGGACCGAGCACCCCAGGAGTTCCCTGGCGTGGCAGTTCTTCAAACAATGTGCTGACGACAAGACCCGAGTGGTTTTCACGCTGTGCCATCAGAGCCTGAAGTGAGGCATTAACGTTCTGAACCTTAGCACAACCTGCATAACCAGGCATCTGCATGCAAAGCATGAACTGCAGTGGAGTAAACACCTTAAAAACAAGGAACTCACTCAGGCTCCCCCTGCTACCTCTTCTACTGCTGCCGCCTCGGCCTCTGTCTCCGCCTCGGGAGGAACGTTGGCACCTGCCACCCAGCAAACAGAGGATGTACCACCAACACCACCACCTCCGTCACCAAGCATCTCCACCATGTCACTCGGCAACGTTCAGCTCTGCATCTCACAAACATTTGAGAGAAAGCGTAAATTCCCACCTAGCCACCCTCGATCCCTGGCCCTGAATGCCAGCATTTCTAAACCACTGGCCTATGAAATGCTGTCGTTCAGGCTGGTGGACACAGACAGCTTCAAACAGCTCATGTCGCTTGCTGTCCCACAGTATGTTGTTCCCAGCCGCCACTACTTATCCAAGAGAGCCGTGCCTTCCCTGCACAACCAAGTATCCGATAAAATCAAGTGTGCACTGCGCAACGCCATCTGTGGCAAGGTCCACCTAACCACAGATACGTGGACCAGTAAGTATGGCCAGGGACGCTATATCTCCCTAACTGCACACTGGGTAAATGTAGTGGCGGCTGGGCCCCAGGCGGAGAGCTCTTTGGCGCACGTCCTTCCGCCGCCAAGGATCGCATGACAACATTCTTTGCCTCCTGTAGCCTCCTCCTCCTATTCGGCTTCCTGCTCCTCTTCTTCCACCTGCTCATCCAGTCAGCCACACACCTTCACCACCACCTTCAGCACAGCCCGGGGTAAACGTCAGCAGGCCATTCTGAAACTCATATGTTTGGGGCCTGTCACACCGCGCAGGAGTTGTGGCGGGGTATTGAACAACAGACTGACGAGTGGTTGCTGCTGGTGAGCCTCAAGCCCGGCCTGGTGGTGTGCGATAATGGGCGAAATCTCGTCGCAGCTCTGGGACTAGCCGATTTGACGCACATCCCTTGCCTGGCGCATGTGCTGAATTTGGTGGTGCAGAAGTTCATTCACAACTACCCCGAAATGTCAGAGCTGCTGCATAAAGTGCGGGCCGTCTGTGCACGCTTCCGGCGTTCACATCCTGCCGCTGCTCGCCTGTCTGCGCTACAGCGTAACTTCGGCCTTCCCGCTCAACGCCTCATATGCGACTTGCCCACCAGGTGGAACTCCACCTTGCACATGCTGGACAGACTGTGCAAGCAGCAGCAGGCCATAGTGGAGTTTCAGCTGCAGCACGCACGGGTCAGTCGCACTGCGGAACAGCACCACTTCACCACCAATGGCTGGGCCTCCATGCGAGACCTGTGTGCCCTGTTGCGCTGTTTCGAGTACTCCACCAACATGGCCAGTGGCGATTAAGCAGTTATCAGCGTTACAATACCACTTCTATGTCTCCTTGAGAAAACACTTAGGGCGATGATGGAAGAGGAGGTGGCCCAGGAGGAGGAGGAAGAGGGGTCATTTTTAGCACTTTCAGGCCAATCTCTTAGAAGTGACTCAGAGGGAGTTTTTTTGCAACAGCAGAGGCCAGGGCCAGCAGAGGGCTGTGCTGAGGACAGGGCCCACTACTGGAGGACGAGGAGGACGAGGATGAGGTTGAAGAGGATGAAGCATGTTCACAGCGGGGTGGCACCCAACCCATCTCGGGCCTATCACTGGTGCGTGGCTGGGGGGAAACGCAGGACGATGACGATACGCCTCTCACAGAGGACAGCTTGTCCTTACCTCTGGGCAGCCTGGCACGCATGAGCGACTACATGCTGCAGTGCCTGCGCAACGACAGCAGAGTTGCCCACATTTTAACGTGTGCGGACTACTGGGTTGCCACCCTGCTGGATCCCCGATACAAAGACAATGTGCCCACCTTACTTCCTGCACTGGAGCGTGATAGGAAGATGCGCGAGTACAAGCGCACGTTGGTAGACGCGCTACTGAGAGCATTCCCAAATGTCACAGGGGAACAAGTGGAAGCCCAAGGCGAAGGCAGAGGAGGATCAAGAGCTCCTGTGTCACGGCCATCTCCTCTGAGGGCAGGGTTAGCATGGCAGAGATATGGAAAAGTTTTGTCACCACGCCACAGCTAACTGCACCACCACCTGATACGGAACGTGTTAGCAGGAGGCAACATTTCACTAACATGGAGGAACAGTACGTGTGCACACCCCTCCACGTACTGACTGATGGTTCGGCGCCATTCAACTTCTGGGTCTCCAAATTGTCCACGTGGCCAGAGCTAGCCTTTTATGCCTTGGAGGTGCTGGCCTGCCCGGCGGCCAGCGTTTTGTCTGAACGTGTATTCAGCACGGCAGGGGGCGTCATTACAGACAAACGCAGCCGCCTGTCTACAGCCAATGTGGACAAGCTGACGTTCAAAAAAATGAACCAGGCATGGATCCCACAGGACCTGTCCATCCCTTGTGCAGATTAGACATTCATAACTACCTCCCCTTAACCATATATTCTTGTACTCCAGGGCACTTCCTCATTCAATCCTCTTTTTTTAATTTTACCATTATATTGCGGGGCAACCCAAAGTTGAATGAACCTCTCCTCTGTCTGGGTGCCGGGGCCTAAAAATACCTGACAATGGCCTGTTCCAGTGGTGGGTGACGTGAAGCCTGATTCTCTGCTATGACATGAAGCCTGAATCTCTGCTATGGGACCTCTCTCCTCTGTCTGGGTGCCGGGTCCTAAAAATATCTGACAGTGTCCTGTTCCAGTGGTGGGTAACATGAAGCCTGATTCTCTGCTATGACATGAAGCCTGATTCTCTGCTATGGGACCTCTCTCCTCTGTCTGGGTGCCGGGGCCTAAAAATATCTGACAGTGGCCTGTTCCAGTGTTGGGTGACTTGAAGCCTGATTCTCTACTTTGACATGAAGCCTGATTCTCTGCTATGGGACCTCTCTCCTCTATCTGGATGCCGGGGCCTAAAAATATCTGACAATGGCCTGTTCAGGTGGTGGGTGACATGAAGCCTGATTCTCTGCTAAGGGACCTCTCTCCTCTGTCTGGGTGCCGGGGCCTAAAAATATCTGACAGTGGCCTGTTCCAGTGGTGGGTGACATGAAACCTGATTTTCTGCTATGACATGAAGCCTGAATCTCTGCTATGGGGCCTCTCTCCTCTGTCTGGGTGCCGGGGCCTAAAAATATCTGACAGTGGCCTGTTCCAGTGGTGGGTGACATGAAGCCTGATTCTCTGCTATGGGACCTCTCTCCAATTGATATTGTTTTTTTTTTATTTATTTCTTTTTTAAATTCATTTCCCTATCCACATTTGTTTGCAGGAGATTTACCTACATTTTGCTGCCTTTTGCAGCCCTCTAGCCCTTTCCTGGTCTATTTTACAGCCTTTTTAGTGCCGAAAAGTTCGGGTCCCCATTGACTTCAATGGGGTTCGGGTCGAGTTCGGATCCGGAACCCGAACATTTTCGGGAAGTTTGGCCGAACTTCTCGAACCCGAACATCTAGGTGTTCGCTCAACTCTACCTATGAGTCATAGCACTATATTGAATAAATTAGTTTTTTTGAATATTCGTAATATTCTAAAACAAGAATATATAGCAATACAACCAATATTCGAAAAAACTAATGTAGAACAATTTAGCTAATATAGTGCTATAATCTTTTTTTTTAATAGTTGTAATTTTTTTCCAATCTGAACTTCAGATGAGAAAAAAAATTACAACTATTAGACAAAGAATATTATAACACTATATTAGCAAAATTTCTCTATATTAGTTTTTTCGAATATTCGCTATATTGCTATATATTCTTGTTTTAGAATATTATAAATATTCGAAAAAATGAATATATTCGATATAGTGCTATATATTAGTTTTTTTTTGAATATTCATAATTTTTCCCATTTAAAGACATGATTCCTCCCTGCTTCTTGCTTGTGGGCCAATGAGTCATTGGCCCACAAGCAAGAAGCAGGGAGGAATCATGTTTTTACTCGGCAATTGAAAAATTTGCTATTAAAATTCACATTACGAAAATCCGCAATATACACTCACCTAAAGAATTATTAGGAACACCTGTTCAATTTCTCATTAATGCAATTATCTAGTCAACCAATCACATGGCAGTTGCTTCAATGCATTTAGGGGTGTGGTCCTGGTCAAGACAATCTCCTGAACTCCAAACTGAATGTCAGAATGGGAAAGAAAGGCGATTTAAGCAATTTTGAGCGTGGCATGGTTGTTGGTGCCAGACGGGGCGGTCTGAGTATTTCACAATCTGCTCAGTTACTGGGATTTTCACGCACAACCATTTCTAGGGTTTACAAAGAATGGTGTGAAAAGGGAAAAATATCCAGTATGCGGCAGTCCTGTGGGCGAAAATGCCTTGTGGATGCTAGAGGTCAGAGGAGAATGGGCGACTGATTCAAGCTGATAGAAGAGCATCGTTGACTGAAATAACCACTCGTTACAACCGAGGTATGCAGCAAAGCATTTGTGAAGCCACAACACGCACAACCTTGAGGCGGATGGGCTACAACCGCAGAAGACCCCACCGGGTACCACTCATCTCCACTACAAATAGCAAAAAGAGGCTACAATTTGCACGAGCTCACCAAAATTGGACTGTTGAAGACTGGAAAAATGTTGCCTGGTCTGATGAGTCTCGATTTCTGTTGAGACTTTCAAATGGTAGAGTCCAATCAGAGGATGGATACATGTTCTCATTCTGTTTACGCCAAGTAAACAGAATGAGAACATGTATCCATCCTCCGATGGCTACTTCCAGCAGGATAATGAACCATGTCACAAAGCTCGAATCATTTCAAATTGGTTTCTTGAACATGACAATGAGTTCACTGTACTAAAATGGCCCCCACAGTCACCAGATCTCAACCCAATAGAGCATCTTTGGGATGTGGTGGAACGGGAGCTTCGTGCCCTGGATGTGCATCCCTCAAATCTCCATCAACTGCAAGATGCTATCCTATCAATATGGGCCAACATTTCGAAAGAATGCTATCAGCACCTTGTTGAATCAATGCCACGTAGAATTAAGGCAGTTCTGAAGGCAAAAGAGGTTTCAACACCGTATTAGTATGGTGTTCCTAATAATTCTTTAGGTGAGTGTATATCACTATATTCTAAATATTAGCGAATTTTCGAATTACCTATATTCGCGATAAATATTCGAAATTCGAATATTCGTGATTAACACTAATTACTTTTTTTGGTGTAAAAACTAATTTTATTCAGCATTCAGCGCTGCAGTTCCATGCGGTAAAATCTTTAGTGAGATATTTCGGTGGAAAAAAAAATCTTATTTAGCGTTCAGTGCTATAGTAATATGCGGTAAAATCTTTTGTGACGTATTTCAGTGGTAAAACAATTCTTATTCAGCGTTCAGCATTGTAGGGATTAGTGTTGAGCGCGAATATTCGAATCATTAATTTTTATCACGTAAATATTTGCGATATTTCGCAAATATTTCGAATATAGTGCTATATATTGGTATTCGTGAATAGTGTTGAATATTCTAATCGCATATTTATCGCAAATTTATCACGAATATATTACATTGCCGATTTTTTTTATGAAGTAAACAATGACTGGAGATCACGAATTCTCGAATTTGCAAATTTATGTCGAATATTCGGCCAGAAATTTGGGAAATATCGCAAATTCGAATATTGCCTCTGCCGCTCATCACTAGTAGTAATATGCGATAAAATCTTTTGTGACTTATTTCGGTGGGAAAAAAAATTTATTCAGCATTCAGCTCTGTAGTAATAATGTGGTAAAATCTTTATAGAAGTATGTCGGTCGAAAAACAAAATTAATTCAGTGGTCAGCACTGCAGTTATATGCTGTAAAATCTTTATTGAATTATTTTGGTCAAAAAACAAAATTTATTCTGCGGTCAGGGCTGTGGTTATATGCAGTGAAATCTTTAGTGACGTATCTTGATGAACATCGTGACTCGTTTGGGCTCAAAGCTATCTTGACGCTTTGTCTTGTCATTGTCTGTAGCTACTAGAGGCCTATTCATGCCAGGAAGGTTCCCCCAGAAGTATCTCGGTCGATTGACACTCTGTCATTGTGCCATTCTGTGGCTTTCTCATGCTGCTACCATCTCCAGGCTCTGTCGTTGTGCCACTCTGTGGACTACTCATGCTGCTGCCACCCCCAGACTCGATCATTGTGACCACTCTGCCTCATCCTGATGCCGCTGCTGCTGCTGCCACCTCCAGACTCTGTCGTTGTGCCACTCTGTGGCCTACTCATGCTGCTGCCACATCCAGACTCTGTCATTGTGCCACTCTGTGGCCTCCTTATACCACTGCCAACTCCAGACTCGGTCATTGTGCCACTTGGTGGCCTCTTCATACTGCCGCCACCTCCAGACTCTGTTGTTGTACAACTCGGTGGCCTTCTCCTAATGCTGCTGCTGCTGCCGCCACCTCCAGACTCTGTCATTGTGCCACTGTGTGGCCTACTCATGCTGCTGCCACCTCCAGACTCGGTCATTGTGTGTCACTCTGTGGCCTCCTCCTGATGCTGCTGCCACCTCCAAAATCTGTCATTATGCCACTCTGTGGCCTACTTATGCTGCTGCCACCTCCATACTCTGTCATTGTGCCACTGTGTGGCCTACTCATGCTGCTGCCACCTCCAGACTCTGTCGTTGTGCCACTCTGTGGCCTACTCATGCTGCTGCCACCTCCAGACTCAGTCATTGTGTCACTGTGTGGCCTACTCATGCTGCTGCCACCTCCAGACTCTGTCGTTTTGTGCCACTCTGTGGCCTACTCATGCTGCTGCCACCTCCAGACTCGGTCATTGTGTCACTCTGTGGCCTCCTCCTGCTGCTCCCGCCACCTACAGTCTCTGTCATTATGTCACTCGGTGGCCTCCTCATACAGCTTCCACCTCCAGACCCTGTCATTGGGCCACTCTGTGGTCTCCTCATGCTGCTTTCACCTCACCACTATGTCCAGGTCCATTCTGTGGACCTCTCATGCTGTTCCCACCCTTCCCCACTTTATGACTGGTCCACTATTTTGGCTTTCGGCCTGGCTGACATCATCATTTATTTGACACTTCTTCTGATCTGTCAGAAGCAAGGAAAAATGAGACGCACAACAGATCCTGTCTGTGTAGCAGCTTTAAGGCCTGTATGGTCCCATCAGAATTGGCTTATGATTTGGTAGCCAAAAGCAGGAGTGGGTAGAAAACACAGAAGACATGCAACTATTCGGTTCACGTGTCATCTCTGTTTTAGATCCACTCCTGTGTTTTTTTGGCATTAGCAATACTGATGGATTACTGATGGATTACTGACCAAATGCTGACCGAGTGAAGGCAAATGCTTAACAGACAGGATCTGTTTTTCGTGGGGTTATTGTTGTGACAGATCAGAGGAAGGGCAAAATAATCAGTGACGTTAACACAAACTTACTGCTGACACCCTCTCCACTCTGTTGGGGGCTCTACTTGTATAAGCGTTCAATAGAACAGGTTCTGTAGACATCTATGGGGAATCAGCTGATGACGGTGTAAAAGGAGTGTGCTTCTTCTTCTTGCTAACATCTACCTGTAAGGCTGAGTTGATATTTGAGTTATTTGGTCAGTTTTTGCCCCATGACTGCCCAAATAAGTGAAGTATGCAGTGATTCTAAGAGCGACACCTGTCATGTGCTTGTCATACTGATTCACAGTATTGTTTCACTAGGCACAGTGTTCTACACCCCTATAAAGGCTCTCTGCAGCCAGGAAATAGTTGTTTTTTTAACGCAATTCATTCCAAATAAATTCGGATCGAAGCAAATTTTTCCGAAAAATTCAGCGAACCGGCCGAATCGAATAAAAAAAAAAATTTGCTCATCTCTAGCAGTAACGTATGACATCACCATTTCAGGCAGCGTGATAACTTCAATCAAGGGGCCACAGCGGCCTCTTCACGCTCAAATGGATATGTTTTTTTTTTACGGATTAACCACTGAAAGCCCTCACTATGATAACTATTATTCTCAGATGCTGTGACCAGCTATGAAAGCTGAAGGGTTCAATGATGGCGGGCGGCGCAATCACGGTTCCCATCATGGCGTTCCGTACTTACAAAGAAATTTAAGTATTTAACAACAAACTAAATTCAGCAAAGCAGCCAAATCAAATTTTCTAAACACTATTTTCATGGCTGTGTTATTAAGTACTGACATTGCTGCATAATAATGGATAGATAGAGCAGCTAACGCCATTTGCATCAGTAACACAAATTATAACTGTATTAGCCGGTTATTACTGTATCACAGCGTCTAGTTCAAAAGACGTATATCATCGCTGTAAAACAATTGCATTGTCACAACTGAGTGTTTGTAAACATGTGTTATTCTTTGAAAAAAATTATCAATAATTTTACCACAATAATAATACTATGATGGCTCAGTGGTTAGCACAGTTGCCTTGCAGCACTGGGGACGATGGCTCAGTGGTTAGTACTGTTGCCTTGCAGCACTGGGGACATGTGTTCAAATCCAACCAATGGAGTTTGTATGTTCTCCCCGTGTTTGCATGGGTTTCCTCTGGGTACTCTGGTTTCCTCCCACACTCCAAAGACAAACAGATAGGGAACTCAGATAGTGAGCTCCACTGAGGACAGCAAGTGATGTTAATGTCTGTAAAGCGCTGTGGAATATGTCAGTGCTAAAGATGAGTGAATTTCTCAAAAATTCAATTTGGTCGATTCACTGAATTTTCCATAAAGATTCAATTTGATCTGAATTTATTAATAGCAATTTTAGTTAAAAACAGCTATTTAATTGGCTGCAGAGAGCCTGAATAGTGGTGTAGAACACTGTGCCTTGCAGAAACACACATAGGGAGTCTGCTGTGGTAGTGAAACAATACTGTGAGTCCGTATGACACGCAGATGACAGGCGTCGCTCTTAGAATCACTGTACACTTCACTTATTTGGGCAGTTATGAGGCCAAAACTGACCAAATAAGTTGTGTGAACTGAGCCTTACAGGTCAATATTAGCTCAAGGTATAAAGAACAATGCAGAGGCCCAAGATCCTACTATAGCGTGAAAGAGCACACTCCTTTTACACCTGAGCGAGTGGAGAAGGTGTCAGCAGTAAGTTGATGTTGATGTCGTTGATTATTTTGCCTTTCCTCTGATCCGGCTTCACTCAGTCAGCATTTGGTCAGTAATTCATCTGTATTGCTAAAGCCAAAAAATAAATCAGGAGTGGATCCAAAACAGAGATGACACGTTAATGGAATATTTGTATGTCTTATGTGTTTTGTATCCACTCCTGCTTTTAGCTACCAAATCATAAGTCAATTCTGATGCAAAATTGGGACCATATAATACAGGCCATACAGCTGCTACATAGACAGAATCCGTTGTGTGCCTCATTTTTCCTTCTTTCTGACAGAGCAGAAGAAGAGTCAAATAAATGATGATGTCAACCAGGCCAAAAAGGCAAAATAATGGCTCAGTTATGGAGTGGGGATATTAAAACAGCATGAGAAGTCCACAGAGTGGCCCAGTGACAGAGTGGGGAGGTAGCAGCAGCATGAGAAGACCACAGAGTGGCCCAGTGACTTAATGGTGAGGAGACCACAGAGTGGTAAGGTGGCAGCAACATGAGGAGACCACAGAGCGGTAAGGTGGCAGCAGCATGAAGAGACCACAAAGCTGCGTAGTAACAGAGTGGTGTGGTAGCAGCAGCATGAAAAGACCAAAGAGTGTTGAGGTGGCAGCACCATGAGGATACCACAGGGTGGTGAGGTGGCAGCAGCATGAGGATACCACAGAGTGGTGAGGTGGCAGCATAATGAGGAGACTACAGAGTGGTGAGGTGTAAGAGCATGAAGAGACTACAGAGTGGCCCAGTGACATAGTGGTCAGCTGGCAGCAGCTCAAAGAGACCACAGAATGGACAGTGACATAGTGGTGAGGTGGCAGCAGCGTAAAGAGATCACAGAGTTGCCCAGTGACAGAGTGGTGAGGTGGCAGCAGCATGAGGAGACCACAAAGTGGTGAGTTGGCAGCAGCATGAGAAGACCACAAAGTGGCCCAGTGACATAGTGAAGAGCTAGCAGCAGCATGAGGAGACCATAGATTGTCCCAGTGACATAGTGTTGAGCTGGAAGCAGTATGAGAAGACCACAGAGTGGCGCAGTGGCATAGTGGTGAGGTTACAGCAGCATGATGAGACCACAGAGTTGACCAGTGACATATTAATGAAATGGCAGCAGCATGATGAGACCACATAGTGGTCCAATGACAGAGTGGTGAGGTGGCAGCAGCATGAGGAGACCACAGAGTAGTGAGGTGGCAGCAGCATGAGAAGACCACAGAGTGGCTCAGTAACATAGTGGTGAGTTGGGGGTCAATACCAGTTCCAGCTGAAGATGGTGGGTGGCAGTAGAAGGACCTGGCAGCAGGTGTGTGGCATCAGGTGGGTGGCAGCATCAGAATAGTAGCTGAAGCAAATAGCAAGAAGAAACAGGTCTCTTTTGATAAAGTTTAACTGTGGCACCATGGATGATATAGTCTGATGTATCAGACACTGGTGTATGGAAATCCTGGCTGATCCACACCTGATTCATCTTCACAAAGGTCGGTTTCTTCAAATTTTGGGTGCACAGACAAGTTCTCCTTGGAGTAACTATGGCCCCTGCCACACTAAAAACCTGCTCTGATGCCACACTGCTGGCCGGGCAGGAAAGCTTGTCCAGGGCAAATTATGCCAGTTGCGGACAGAAATCGAGTTTGGCTGCACAGTAGTCCAGTAGGTCTTGAATGTGGGGTAGCAGGGTGCAGTCCAATTATGCCACAACATTCTGGTTTAGGTTCTGCTCTATGTCTAGCAGCTGCTGCTGGTGAGAAGTTTCTTCAGTAGGTGGGTGAAGAAAACTGCTCTTCAGTGACTCTAGACTTAAGTTGCTGCTGATAGAGCTGGTACCCCACTCTCCCCAGCATCCATGGCAGTGGAACGTGAGAGCAGAGGGCCCCCCCGGTCCGACCTGCGTGAGGATGGGTGATGGCGCACTTAACCAGCGTTCAGTTTTTGACCGGTAGTGATGGTCTAACATGGTGAAAATCCAGTAGTCATCCCTCTGGCGAATGGTGACAATTCGGCTGTCACTACGCAAGCAACTGAGCATGCATCGGGCCATTTGTGCAAGTGACTCGGAAGGACTCCCTGCCTCCATCTCCACTGCATACTGCCACTGTGTGTCTGGGTCATCTGCCTCGTCTTCCTCATTACTCTGTAGCTTTTCCGGCTGCTCCTGCTCCTCCTCTTGTCACCTATGTAGAAAAACCACCAATTTCTCTACGTATTGCTTGTGCTCGATTGTCCTCCTCTTCCTCCTCCTCTAGTTCAGCCCCCTCAGGGCTTATGTAGCTGTGAGATGTAGTCGACAGGTCTCCTGCCCCCTGGCCAGCCAGATTTAGTAGCATCTGTTTCAGGACATGAATCAGTGGAATGCTGTTGTTCATTCCGTAGTCCTGGCGTCTTCGCTGAAAAGTGGAGGCGAGCCTACGGCATATAATACTTCTCGCGCTGAGGGAACAGAAAATGGCAGAGACAGGATGAGGACAGTTGGAGGCACAGGGCATGCTCCCGGGGCATGCCAACTAAGCATCGTGTCAGATGAACCCACCAACTTTTAGCTAGGGGTGTCTGATTTCACTTGCGACGAAGTCGAAGACCGAGTCAATGATTTAAGCACCGCTGGGTTGCTGGTTAAGACTCGACCTCTAGATGACACTGGGACCTTAGGCCTCTTGCTACGACTCCTGCTGCCACCCCCTCCTTCTTCTGCTGCTACTTCTGCCTGCGACAGAAACATTTTGGGCACTGCCTGTTCCCTTTGAAGGGCCTGTCACTTGTCTGTCTGACATACTGCATAATAAAATAATTAAAATTAAAATAAAAGTAAAATAATACACCCCAAAAGAGGCTATAGTACAAAGTAATTTCACAGCAGAATGGCAAATAAGACTTATGTATGTATAACAATGTAAATTCACCGCAGAACGGCTAAGGCTTCGTTCACATGACCATTCAGCCTTTCCAGTCTCCTGCCCCGTTTAGGGGCAGGAAAATGGAAAGGACGGATTCAGCACATAACTGAGCCGAACGGAGCCCACGGCCCCCATAGACTATAATGGGGTCCATTAGGTTTCCGCTCAGAAGAAGATTTTGGAGCGGAGACAAAAGTTGTGCACGAAGGACTTTTGTCTCCGCTTCAAAAACCTTTTTCTGGGCGGAAACCTAACTGGGCGGAAACCTGTGGGCTCTGTTCGGCTCAGTTATGTGCCGAACTGCCCTTTCCATTTTTCTGCCCCTAAACAGGGCAGGAGAACGGACAGGCTGTACGGTGATGTGAATGAAGCCTAAAAGGATGTACGTATATTTCCTATTAATACACCCCGTAAATGGCTGTAGTGCAATGTAACTTCATCGCAGAACGGCTAGTAGGACGTATGCATATTTCCTATTAATAAACACCATAAATGGCAGTATTGCAATGTAACTTCACTGCAGAACAGCAAATAAGATTTTTTTAAATTTATTAATACACCCCCAAAAAAGTATGACAATGTAAAATCACTGCAGAACGGCTAATAGGACGTAAGTATCTTTCCTATTAATACACCCTGTAAATGGCTGTAGTACAATGTAACTTCATCACAGAACGGCTAATAGGACGTACGTATATTTCCTATTAATATATTCCGTAAATGGCTGTAGTACAATGTAAAATCACCTCAGAACGGCTAATAGGACATACGTATATTTCCTATTAATACACCTGGAAATGGCTGTAGTACAATGTAACTTCACTGCAGAACAGCAATTAAGACATTTTTATCCTATTAATACACTCCCAAAAAAATAGTATAACAATATATATTTACCACAGAACGGCTAATAGGACGAATGTATATTTCCTATTAATACACCCTGTAAATGGCTGTAGTACAATGTAATTTCACTGCAGAATGGCTAAAAGGACGTACGTATATTTCCTATTAATACACCCCGTAAATGGCAGTAGTACAATGTAACTTCACCGCAGAACGGCAAATAAGTCATATTTTTTTTACTATTAATACACCCCAAAAAAGTATAACAATGTAGAATCACTGCAGAATGGCTAATGGGATGTATGTATCTTTCCTATTAATACACCTCGTAAATGGCTGTAGTACAATGCCGGAGGCTCTACCTTGCTGCACGCACGTCATCAGAGGCGTGCAGCGTTCGTTCAACTGAATATAAGTCACTACTCACTCACCATCAGAGTGATGTAGTAAAACCTGAACAATGGCAGAAAAACTGACTTTTCTAAAATTAGGATTAGTGGTATATGAGTCCCTATCAGATTGGAACAGTTTCAATGGAGTCCAGGAGAAATGTGACAACTTAAAAGTGGCACTATGAAGGCAACAGAAAATTGCATTAGGCTTGTCAGTAAAAGCAAAAAAAGGAAGAGACCACTGTGGCACTCAGAAGAAGTGGCCAAAATCATTAAAAACAAAAAAGATAGCATTTAGTAATAAAAAAATAAAAAAAACGAGGATGACAGGCAAATTTATAAGATTAGGGAGAGAGAGGCCAAACAAGTTATAAGAGCTTCTAAAGCACAGGCAGAAGAGAAATTAGCTTAGGCTACTTTCACACTTGCGTTCAGGGTTCCGCTTGTGAGTTCCGTTTGAAGGCTCTCACAAGCGGCCCCGAACGGATCTGTACAGCCCCAATGCATTCTGAGTGGATCCGCATACACTCAGAATGCCTCAGTCTGGCACCGTTTGGCCTCCGTTCCGCTCAGCAGGCGGACACCGGAACGCAGCTTGCAGCGTTCGGGTGTCCGTGTGGCCGTGCGGAGCCAAACGGATCCGTCCAGACTTACAATGTAAGTCAATGGGGACGGATCCGTTTGAAGTTGACACAATATGGTGCAATTTCAAACGGATCTGTCCCCCATTGACTTTCAATGCAAAGTCTGGACGGATCCGTCTGACTAACTTTTACACAAAAAAAATTTCTGAAATATAATGCAGACGGATCCGTTCTGAACCGGATCCCATCGTTTGCATGATAGGAGCGGATCCATCTGTGCAGACACCAGACGGATCCGCTCCGAACGCAAGTGTGAAAGTAGCCTTAGTCAGTGAAAAAAGGCGATAAGACATTCTTCAGATACATAAATGAAAAAAGGAAATTAAAACAAGGAATTGTCAAATTAAAAAGAAAAGAAGGAAGGTATATGGAAGAAGATAAAGAACTAGCTGACTGCCTCAATGAATACTTCTGTTCAGTTTTTACAAAGGAAAATGAAGGAAAAGGACCTGAGTTAGGAAAGAAGACTAATTAATCTTTTGATGCATGTGTCTTTACAGAGGAAGAGGTTCTAAGTCAGCTGTCTAAAATTAATACAAATAAGTCACAGGGGCCTGATGGGATACACCCAAAGCTATTAAAAGAGCTCAGCGGTGAACTAGCAAAACCATTAACAGATTTATTTAACCAATCACTGGCAACAGGAGTTGTCCCAGAAGATTGGAAATTGACAAATGTTGTGCCCATTCACAAGAAAGGTAGTAGGGAGGAATCGGGCAACTATAGGCCAGTAAGCCTGACATCAATAGTGGGGAAATTAATGGAAACCATACTTAAGGAGAGAATTATGGAACATCTAAAATCCCATGGATTGAAAGATGAAAAACAGCATGGGTTTACTTCAAGGAGATCATGTCAAACTAATCTTATTGATTTTTTTGATTGGTTGACTAAAATAATAGATGGCGGAGGGGCAGTAGACATCGCTTATCTGGACCTTAGTAAGGCTTTTGATACTGTCCCACATAAAAGGCTTATCAATAAATTGCAGTCTTTGTGCTTGGACTCCCATATTGTTGAATGGATTAGGCAGTGGCTGAGGGACAGACAACAGAGGGTTGTAGTCAATGGAGTATATTCAGACCATGGTCTTGTTACCAGTGGGGTACCTCAGGGATCTGCTCTGGGACCCATATTGTTTAATATCTTTATCAGTGAAATTGCAGAAGGCCTCGATGGTAAGGTGTGTCTTTTTGCTGATGACACAAAGATTTGTAACAGGGTTGATGTTCCTGGAGGGATACACCAAATGGAAAAGGATTTAGGAAAACTAGAGGAATGGTTAAAAATAAAATTTAATGTTGATAAGTGCAAGATAATGCACCTGGGGCGTAAAAACCCAAGAGCAGATTATAAAATCAGTGATACAGTCCTAACCTCAGTATCTGAGGAAAGGGATTTAGGGGTCATTATTTCAGAAGATTTAACCCCTTAAGGACATAGGACGTACCGGTACGCCCTATTTCCCGAGTCCTTAAGGACACAGGACGTACCGGTAAGTCCTGACTTAAAATCTGTATTCCGGCGCCCGAGGGGTTAAACGGAACGGGATTTCGGCTGAAATCCTTCAGCCGGCATCCTGTGACAACGCCAGGGGGGGTCATGTGACCCCCCCGTGTCGGCGATCGCAGCAAACCGCAGGTCAATTCAGACCTGCGGTTTGCTGCGCTTTTTGCAGTTTCTGATCCCCGCGGGCCCTGACCGCGGGGATCAGAAACTTTTGAGTGCCTATAATCAATATTTTTCACCCCCCCTGCACCCCTGCATGATTTGATGCCGGCGGGTGGTGCGGGGGGGGGTGTCGCAGGCGGTGGGGGCGTTGCGGGAGGCGGGCGGTGCGGCAGGCGGGATCGCGATCCCCCGCCCGCCTCCCCATGAATGATCGTTGGCGTCTAGTGGTTGTACCAGGGTGCCAGCACATTGCTGGCACCCTGGTATAAACGGCTGACATCTGTGAAGATGTCAGCCGTTTAACCCTTTCCATACCGCGGTCCGTACGGACCGCTGTATGGAAAAAGTTAACTGTAATCGGTCAGGGAGCTCCCTCCCTCTCCATCGGGGGGCTGCTGTGCCTTTGCAGCCCCCCGATGGAGAGGGAGAGAGCCCCCAGAGAGCCCCCCTCAGCCCTGTGCTTACCCTTCCCCGTCTGCGAAGTTCTGAGCAGACGGGGAAGGTTCCCATGGCAACAGGACGCCGTCTCAGGCGTCCTGCTGTCCATGGTGCTGAACAGATCTGTGCTAAAAGCATAGATCTGTTCAGTGTAAGTAAAATACAGTACAGAACAATACATATTGTTCTGTACTGTATTATACAGACATCAGACCCACTGGATCTTCAAGAACCAAGTGGGTCTGGGTCACAAAAATGTAAAAAAAAGTGAAAAAAGTTAAGATAAAAAAAAAAACATTTATCACTGAATAAAAATTAAAAAAATAAAATACACTACACATATTAGGTATCGCCGCGTCCGTAACGACCTGATCTATAAAACGGTCATGTTACTTTCCCCGCACGGTGAACGCCATAAAAATAAAAAAATAAAAACTATGAGAAAATTGAAATTTTGCCCACCTTGCTTCCCAAAAAAGGTAATAAAAGTGATCAAAAAAGTTGCATGTACGCCAAAATAGTACCAATCAAACCATCATCTCATCCCGCAAAAAATGAGACCCTACTCAAGATAATCGCCCAAAAACTGAAAAAACTATGGCTCTTAGACTATGGAAACACTAAAACATGATTTTTTTTGTTTCAAAAATGAAATCATTGTGTAAAACTTACATAAATAAAAAAAAAGTATACATATTGGGTATCGCCGCGTCCGTATCGACCAGCTCTATAAAAATATCACATGATCTAACCCCTCAGGTGACCACCGTAAAAAAATAAAAACAAAAACGGTGTAAAAAAAGCAATTTTTTGCCATCTTACGTCACAAAAAGTGTACTAGCGAGCGATCAAAAAGTCATATGCACCCCAAAATAGTGCCAATCAAACCGTCATCTCATCCCGCAAAAAATGAGACCCTACTCAAGATAATCGCCCAAAAACTGAAAAAACTATGGCTCTTAGACTATGGAGACACTAAAACATTTTTTTTGTTTTAAAAATGAAGTTATTGTATAAAACTTACATAAATAAAAAAAATAGTATACATATTAGGTATCGCCGCGTCCGTGACAACCTGCTCTATAAAACTACCACATGATAAAACCTGTCAGATGAATGTTGTAAATAAAAAAAAAAAACGTGCCAAAAAAGCTATTTCTTGTTACCTTGCTGCACAAAAAGTGTAATATAGAGCAACCAAAAATCATATGTACCCTAAACTAGTACCAACAAAACTGCCACCCTATCCCGTAGTTTCTAAAATGGAGTCACTTTTTTGGAGTTTCTACTCTAGGGGTGCATCAGGGGGGCTTCAAATGGGACATGGTGTCAAAAAACCAGTCCAGCAAAATCTGCCTTCCAAAAACCGTATGGCATTCCTTTCCTTCTGCGCCCTGCCGTGTGCCCGTACAGCGGTTTACGACCACATATGGGGTGTTTCTGTAAACTACAGAATCAGGGCCATAAATAATGAGTTTTGTTTGGCTGTTAACCCTTGCTTTGTAACTGGAAAAAAAATATTAAAATGGAAAATCTGCCAAAAATGTGAAATTTTGAAATTGTGTCTCTATTTTCCATTAACTCTTGTGCAATACCTAAAGGGTTAACAAAGTTTGTAAAATCAGTTTTGAATAGCTTGAGGGGTGTAGTTTCTTAGATGGGGTCACTTTTATGGAGTTTCTACTCCAGGGGTGCATCAGGGGGGCTTCAAATGGGACATGGTGTCAAAAAAAACAGTCCAGCAAAATCTGCCTTCCAAAAACCAAACCGCGCACCTTTCACTCTACGCCCCGCTGTGTGCCCGTACAGTAGTTTACGGCCACATATGGGGTGTTTCTGTAAACAGCAGAGTCAGGGCAATAAAGATACAGTCTTGTTTGGCTGTTAACCCTTGCTTTGTTAGTGGAAAAAATGGGTTAAAATTGAAAATTAGGCAAAAAAATGAAATTCTCAAATTTCATCCCCATTTGCCAATAACTCTTGTGCAACACCTAAAGGGTTAACGACGTATGTAAAATCAGTTTTGAATACCTTGAGGGGTGTAGTTTCTTAGATGGGGTCACTTTTAGGGAGTTTCTCCTCTAGGGGTGCATCAGGGGGCTTCAAATGGGACATGGTGTCAAAAAACCAGTCCATAAAAATTAGCCTTCCAAAAACCAAACGGCGCACCTTTCACTCTACGCCCCGCTGTATGGCCGTACAGTAGTTTACGGCCACATATTGGGTGTTTCTGTAAACGGCAGAGTCAGGGCAATAAAGATACAGTCTTGTTTGGCTGTTAACCCTTGCTTTGTTAGTAGAAAAAATGGGTTAAAATTAAAAATTTGACAAAAAAATGAAATTCTCAAATTTCCTCCCCATTTGCCAATAACTCTTGTGCAACACCTAAAGGGTTAACAATGTATGCAAAATCAGTTTTGAATACCTTGAGGGGTGTAGTTTTTTAGATGGGGTCATTTTTGGGTGGTTTCTATTATGTAAGCCTCGCAAAGTGACTTCAGACCTGAACTGGTCCCTAAAAATCGAGTTTTTGTAAATTTCTGAAAAATTTCAAGATTTGCTTCTAAACTTCTAAGCCTTATAACATCCCCAAAAAATAAAATATCAATCCCAAAACAATTCAAACATGAAGTAGACATATGGGGAATGTAAAGTCATCACAATTTTTTGGGGTATTACTATGTATTACAGAAGTAGAGAAACTGAAACTTTGAAATTTGCAAATTTTTCCAAATTTTTGGTAAATTAGGTATTTTTTTGTGCAAAAAAAAAAAATTTTTTAACTTCATTTTACCAGTGTCATGAAGTACAATATGTGACGAAAAAACAATCTCAGAACCGCCTGCATAAGTCAAAGCGTTTTAAAGTTATGAGCACTTAAAGTGACACTGGTCAGATTTGCAAAAAATGGCCTGGTCCTTAAGGTGAAAATGAGCCCGGTCCTTAAGGGGTTAAAGGTAGGCAGACAATGTCATAGAGTAGCAGGAAATGCTAGCAGAATGCTTGGGTGTATAGGGAGAGGCATTACCAGTAGAAAGAGGGAGGTGCTCATGCCGCTCTACAGAGCACTAGTGGGACCTCATTTGGAGTATTGTGCGCAGTACTGGAGACCATATCTCCAGAAGGATATTGATACTTTGGAGAGAGTTCAGAGAAGAGCTAGTAAACTAGTACATGGATTGCAGGATAAAACTTACCAGGAAAGATTAAAGGACCTTAACATGTATAGCTTGGAAGAAAGACGAGACAGAGGGGATATGAATATGATAGAAACTTTTAAATACATAAAGGGAATCAACAAGGTAAAAGAGGAGAAAATATTTAAAAGAAGAAAAACTGCTACAAGAGGACACAGTTTTACATTAGAGGGGCAAAGGTTTAAAAGTAATATCAGGAAGTATTACTTTACTGAGATAGTAGTGGATGCATGGAATAGCCTTCCTGCAGAAGTGGTAGCTGCAAATACAGTGAAGGAGTTTAAGCATGTATGGGATAGGCATAAGGCCATCCTAATATAAGATAGGGCCAAGGGCTATTCATAGTATTCAGTATATTGGGCAGACTAGGTGGGCCAAATGGTTCTTATCTGCAGACACATTCTATGTTTCTATGTTAGGTTGCCGTTTGCTCCTGAGGAAATACCGATTAAAATCAGCAGGAAAACGCGTCGAGCAATACAGAGCGCCTTTCCATGTTCAGCTTCAATAGATATATATTAATGTCGAGCCACTGATTCAATGGGGAGGTGGTCCATTTAAACACTAATAGTGTCTGCACCTTCACTCCAATATCTATTGGGGAGACTTTGTACAAGGGCAGACCACGTTTGCATTGGATTTTGTGGGCTTTTTGTAGTCCCTATATCTCTCATAGGAGACGTTTTTTTCTGTGGGGGTGTGAGTTTTGTGGAGCTGGCATATATATAATTTCCTATTAATACACCCCGTTAATGGCAGTAGTACAATGCAACTTCACCGCAGAAGGGCAAATAAGATTTTTTTTTCCCTATTAATACACCCCAAAAAAAGTATAACAATGTAAAATCACCGCAGAACGGCTAATAGGAAGTATGTATCTTTCCTATTAATGCACCCCGTAAATGGCTGTAGTACAATGTAACTTTACTGCAGAACAGCTAATAGGACGTATGTACTGTATATTTCCTACTAATATCTCCCGTAAATGGCTGTAGTACAATGTAAAATCACAGCAGAACGGCGATTAAGATGGTTTTTTTTCTATTAATACACCCCAAAAAAAATGTATAACTATGTAAGTTCACCGCAGAACGGCTAATAGGATGTATGTATATTTCCTATTAATACACCCCGTAAATGGCTGTAGTACAATGTAACTTCACCGCAGAATGGCAAATAAGGGACTTAGGACATACCGGTACGCCACGTTTGCCGAGTCCTTAAGAACTCAGGACGTACCGGTACGTCCTAAGTTTAAAAATAGATTGCGGCGCGGCGGGGGTGCGGATCGGTGCCATCGGGTCCCCATGCGGCTGTGGGGGGGACCCGATGGCATCGCGCTGCCGTCCGTTGACGAGCCTGTGAGATCCATACCCCTGGATCTCACATGCCGGAAGCTGTATGAGTAATACTCACTGTAAGGCCTCATGCACACTGACTTTTTTTTAGCGGTCCGCAAAAACAGTTTTGTTGTTCCGTGATCCGTGTCCGTTTTTTCTTCCGTGGGTCTTCCTTGATTTTTGGAGGATCCACGGACATGAAAAATGAAAAAAAATCTAAGTCAAGTTTGCCATTGAAATGATAGGAAAAAACGGACATGGATCACGGACACGGATCACGGACGGGGATGACAATCTTGTGTGCATCCATGATTTTTCACGGACCCATTGACTTGAATGGGTCCGCGAACCGCTGACCGTGAAAAAAATAAGACAGGTCATATTTTTTTCACGGCCAGGAAACACGGATCACGGATGCGGCTGCCAAACGGTGCATTTTACGGAAAAAAAAAACGGAAAACGGAACCACGGATGCACACAACGGTCGTGTGCATGAGGCCTATTACTCATACAGCCAATGCATTCCAATACAGAAGTATTGGAATGCATTATAAAGGATTAGACCCCCAAAAGTTCAAGTCCCAAAGTGGGACAAAAAATAAAGTGAAAAAAAAGTTGAAAAAAAAAAGTTTTCCCCCCCAAAAATTAAGTTTCAAGTAAAAATAAACAAAAACGTCATTTTCCCCAAATAAAGTAAAAAAAAATTGGGAAGAAATAGGGGGGAAAAAAAAGTATACATAATAGGTATCGCCGCGTCCATATCAACCGGATCTATAAAAATATCACATGACCTAACCCCTCAGATGAATACCTTAAAAAATAAAAACTGTGCTAAATAAACCATTTTTTGTCACCTTACATCACAAAAAGTACAACAGCAAGCGATCAAAAAGGCGTTTGCCTACCAAAATAGTACCAATCAAACCGTTATCTCATCCCGCAAAAAATGAGACCCTACCTAAGTTAATCGCCCAAAAACTGAAAAAACTATGGCTATTTTTGTTTCAAAAATGATATTATTGTGTAAAACTTACATAAAGAAAACAAAAGTATACATATTAGGTATCGCCGCGTCCGTATCGACCGTCTCTATAAAAATATCACATGACCTAACCCCTCAGATGAACATCGTAAAAAATAAAAAATAAAAACTGTTCTAAATAAAAAAAAATTGTCACCTTACATCACAAAAAGTGTAATTGCAAGCGATCAAAAAGTCACACGCACCCCAAAATAGTGCCAATAAAACCGTCATCTCATCCAGCAAAAATCATATCCTACCCAAGGTAATTGCCCAAAAACTGAAAAAATTATGGCTCTCAGACTATGGAAACACTAAAACATGATTTTTTTTACTTCAAAAATTAAATCATTGTGTAAAACTTACATGAATAAAAAAAAAATATACATATTAGGTATCGCCGCATCCGTATCGACCGGATCTATAAAAATATCACATGACCTAACCCCTCAGATGAACACCGTTAGAAATTGAAAATAAAAACTGTGCTAAATAAACAATTTTTTGTCACCTTACATCACAAAAAGTGTAATAGCAAGCGATCAAAAAGTCACACGCACCCCAAAATAGTGCCAATAAAACCGTCATCTCATCCCGCAAAAATAATACCCTACCCAAGGTAATCGCCCAAAAACTGAAAAAAATATGGCTCTCAGACTATGGAAACACTAAAACATGATTTTTTTTGCTTCAAAAATGAAATCATTGTGCAAAACTTACATGAATAAAAAAAATATATACATATTAGGTATCGCCGCATCCGTATCGACCAGCTCTATAAAAATATCACCCCTTACATCACAAAAAGTGTAATAGCAAGCGATCAAAAAGTCACACGCACCCAAAACCACAATGGTACTACACCTAATGTCTATAAATGTAAGGGGTCTAAATTCCCCCTACAAGCGCTCTGCGCTGTGGAATGATGCTAATAGGAGCAAGTGTGATATACTGCTAGCTCAAGAAACTCATTTGTTGACCAAAGATATTGGTAAGTGTTCAAATAGGCACTACCCACATCTTTATTTTGCATCGGCAGAAGTTAAAAAAGCTGGGGTTCTTATAGGGGTTAGGCGTTCGGTCCAATTTAAAGCACATCAAACTATTATTGATCAAGCGGGACGATATATTATTCTCCTTTGCTCTATCAATCATGCTGTATACACCATAGCTAATGTCTATGTACCTAACTCTCACCAAATTTCTTTCCTTACAAGGTTCTTTAAGAAGTTGTTGAATTCTGCCAGGGGTTCCATCATTCTAGGAGGGGATTTTAACTTGCCCATTGACCCTTTGATGGACTGTTCCAAGAAAACGGGGGGTCATCGGCCTGCGTTGGGTAAGCTTCTCAAAACTACTCCCCTACATGATATATGGAGGTACCAGCATGCGACAGAAAGGGAATATACCTTTATGTCCCAGGTTCATATCTCCCAATCTAGAATCGACTACTTCCTTATATCCAAAGACCTTCTTCATAAAACCACTCACACAGCAATAGGCAATATTACATGGTCTGATCACGCTCCAACCTACCTACACATCTCAGATAATTATCCTAATCCTAACCCACCGCTTTGGCGCCTTAACTCATTTTTCCTGAGGGATGAAAATCGGCACTAATTATTCTCTAAAGCTTTGGACGAATACTTTGTTCTTAATGACACGCCAGATATCAGCGTCTCCACATTATGGTGCACCCATAAAAGCTTCATGAGAGGACTTTTCATTCAGACTGCGTCCAAACTTAAGAAGCAAAGAGATAAACAGATGCAGGACATTTTAGCTCAAATAGTGGAGGTAGAAGCGCGATTTAAGGAGACACCTACAGATACATTATCAGCTCAACTCACAGACTTGCGCTTTCAACTACGCTCTCTCTTGCTCTGCAAATTTGAAAAGGCCCTAACCAGGTCAAAGGCAAAATGGTATCACTTAGGAGATAGAGCCGTGGCTATGCTAGCCCGCAGACTGAAAAAAAGGGAGGTAACCTCCCGTATAGATTCAATGAAGCAAAATAATGGAAAGATGACTACACATCCGATAGATATTGCGGATGCGTTTGCAGATTACTATAGTTCCCTTTATAATTTAAAAAATGACGGCGGCACCCCACAACCCACCTCACATACCATACTGAATTTCTTAAAATCAGTATCTCTCCCAAGTATTGCCTCCCAAGATTTGGAATTGCTCAATGCCCCCTTTTCGGAACGGGAAATAGATACAGCTATTAAATCATTAAAATTGCATAAAGCTCCAGGCCCAGATGGCTTTTCAGGGGACTATTATAAATCCTTTAAAGTAAGCTTATTACCATACCTTACGCGGCTTTTTAATACATTTCTACTCCCGGGTACTATACCCAAAGAGATGTTATGTGCTATTATCACAACAATCCCTAAACCAGGGAAACCTCATGATACTCCAGCAAATTTCAGCCCCATATCTTTATTAAATAATGACCTGAAATTATTTTCTAAACTGCTGGCCCTGAGGTTACAGCCCCTTCTTCCTAAATTGGTGTCTACTGAACAAGTTGGTTTCATCCCTGGCCGTCAATGTAGAGATGGAACTCGTAGAGTAATTGATCTGCTCCAAATAGCGGATACCTCCGGTGCACCCACAATATTTATATCGCTTGATGCTGAAAAAGCTTTCGATAGGGTGCACTGGGGGTTTCTGACGGAGGTGTTGAATCATTTTGGGTCCTGGGGACCTATTCTATCGGCTATCTTAAATCTATACTCCCTTCCATCAGCTCGAGTATTAGCATCCGGCTTTTATTCCAAAAGCTTTGATATAACGAACGGTACCAGACAAGGCTGCCCTTTGTCACCATTGGTTTTTGCGCTAGTGATGGAACCCCTGGCAGAAAGAATCCGCTTGGACCCAGGTATTTTGGGTATAAATGTGGGTAATGCATCACACAAAATAGGACTGTACGCGGATGATGTCCTGTTATCACTTACGAACCCAGAGATATCTCTCCCAAACGTCATGGAAGTCTTAAAAGAATATGCACAAGCCTCTTTCTACAAACTTAATGTTACAAAATCGCATATTCTCCCATTTGTGATCCAAGAACCCCTCAAAAGGGAGCTTCTGGCGAAAGCTCCATTTCAGTGGGCAGAGGATGGCATAATTTACCTGGGCATATTATTAACACCTCGTATACTAAATTTGGTGAGAAGCAATCTCGATTCCCTGAGAAAAGAATTACTAACAGATTATGCCGAGTATTCTAAGCTGTTTATGTCATGGCTGGCCAGAATTAATGCGGTCAAAATGATAATTCTACCTAAGATCCTCTATAAACTTAGATGTATTCCTCTTATCATTCCACAAAAAATATTAAAATTGTTGCAGTCGGACCTTATAAAATTTATATGGGGTAACAAAACACCTAGAGTCGACCGACGAGCCCTATACCCAAAGCTGAGAGAAGGGGGCCTTGGGGTCCCGGACCTCATTCGTTATTACAAGGCGAACCTCATTGAGCAGACTAAAGAGTGGTGGGCGCCTTCCTCGCTACAGAGATGGCATGAATTAGAATCCACCTACACAAAACTGGGTTCTCTCCCAGGCTTTCTTGCCACCCTTTCCCTGGAAGCGCCTAAATCTTCACCCCCTCTCTTGACTATGCAAGCGGCAGTTTGGACCTGGTGCCATTATATAGAGAAAGGGTTACTTTTCTCACCTAAGAGATCTGAGATCCCACTGGTTGCGCTTACGTATGGGGTCCCCGATCTCTCCTTAGATAAATGGGAGAAAGCAGGTATCATACGTTTGGATCAGTTGTATGAAGGTGATACTATGAAAACATTTGAGACCTTGCATCAAAATTATGGTATACCTAATACTTGTTTCTATCAATACCTACAAGTTAGGCATATGCTGCACAGAACGAGACCTCCCATTATTTCATTGAATAAAACTACCCCTTTTGGTAAATATTTTACTAGTACGACAGGTCAGGGGAAAGGCCTAGCTACTGCATATCATGCACTTGACCTTACTTTAGAAACAAAGCTTAACTTTATGCTGAAGTGGGAAGAAGAATTTGAGAGTTCTTGGTCGGTCGAGGAGTGGAGGGATGCTTTCCACTGGACGATAGCTACTGCCAAATGCATTAATCACATTGAACAAAATAGGAAAATACAACTTAGATGGTACTTGACTCCAGCCCGTATAGCACACATGGATCCTGAATATAGTTCAAACTGCTGGAGGAATTGTGGGGAAAAGGGAAGCTTATCACATATGTGGTGGTCGTGCCCTATTATTCTCCCTTTTTGGAGGAAGATTTTTGACCTTATCTCGACAGTGGCGGGCTTCCAGATCCCCCTCGACCCTCCATTAGCTGTGCTATCCATCGGAATAGGAGATTTACCTCACTCCCATAGACCGGTTATGATGGGCATTCTCTCAGCTGCAAGGAAGCTTATTGCGACCTCCTGGAAGCTGCCCGTTACTCCTCAGGTGTCTGATGTGATCTCACTAGTTTACCAGTATATGCAACATGAATATATATATACAGATTCTTACTCTGAACGCTTAAGGGCTCACAAAAGATGGGAATTGTGGAACTCTTGCCCGTTTGCAGTTAAGATTCACTCTTTGGCTCTGTAGTAACTGATGATGTGGTATACATACATGGCGGGAGAGAGCGGTGGATGGAGGACGGTGGATGGATAACGGTGTAGGGTAAGCATATATAGTGGTACACTAAAGTATAGAATAAATTATATCTTAGAAATGGATCACAAGTTCTGGATTCAATCTATTAGTTTTGTTCTTGGATTGACTATGTTACAATCTGTTGTATATGTCATCAATATGCTTTGCATATATTAGTGATAGTTGCTGGATTATACAAGTGACATTTATTAGCTGGTATTCTTATGTTGGTTTAACTATGTAAAATCACAATATAAATGTCAAAGTTGTACTTTGCAAATCTTAACATTGTTCTGGCTTATGCAAGTGACATATTTACTGTCTGAATTTCTTATGCTGAAAAATCAATAAAACTTGAAAGTTAAAAAAAAAGAAGTCACACGCACCCCAAAATAGTGCCAATAAAACCGTCATCTCATCCCGCAAAAATCATACCCTACCCAAGGTAATCGCCCAAAAACTGAAAAAATTATGGCTCTCAGACTATGGAAACACTAAAACATTATTTTTTTTGCTTCAAAAAAGAAATCATTGTGTAAAGCTTACATAAATAAAAAACAGTATACATATTAGGTATTGCCGCATCCGTGACAACCTGGTCTATAAAAATATCACATGATCTAACCTGTCATATGAATGTTGTAAATAACAAAAAATTAAAACGGTGCCAAAACAGCTATTTCTTGTTATCTTGCCTCACAAAAAGTGTAATATAGAGCAACCAAAAATCATATGTACCCTAAACTAGTACCAACAATACTGCCACCCTATCCCGTAGTTTCTAAAATGGGGCCACTTTTTTGGGGTTTCTACTCTAGGGGTGCATCAGGGGGGCTTCAAATGGGACATGGTGTCAAAAAAAAACAGTCCAGCAAAATCTGCCTTCCAAAAACCGTATGGCATTCCTTTCCTTCTGCGCCCTGCCGTCTGCCGGTACAGCTGTTTACAACCACATATGGGGTGTTTCTGTAAACTACTGAATCAGGGACATAAATATTGAGTTTTGTTTGGCTGTTAACCCTTGCTTTGTTACTGGGAAAAATGGATTAAAATGGAAAATTACCCCAAAAAATTAAATTTGGAAATTTCATCTCCATCTGCCAATAACTCTTGTGGAACACCTAAAGGGTTAACAACGTTTGTAAAATCAGTTTTGAATACCTTGAGGGGTGTAGTTTCTTAAATGGGGTCACTTTTGTGGAGTTTATACTCTAGGGTTGCATCAGGGGGGCTTCAAATGGGACATGGTGTCAAAAAAAACAGTCCAGCAAAATCTGCCTTCCAAAAACCGTATGGCATTCCTTTTCTTCTGCGCCCTGCCGTGTGCCCGTACAGTAGTTTACGACCACATATGGGTGTTTCTGTAAACTACAGAATCAGGGCCATAAATATTGAGTTTTGTTTGGCTGTTAACACTTGCTTTGTAACTGGAAAAAAAATTATTAAAATGGAAAATCTGCCAAAAAAGTGAAATTTTGAAATTGTATCTCTATTTTCCATTAATTCTTGTGGAACACCTAAAGGGTTAACGACGTTGGTAAAATCAGTTTTGAATACCTTGAGGGGTATAGTTTCTTAGATGGGGTCACAACTTTTATGGAGTTTCTACTCTAGGAGTGCATCAGGGGGGCTTCAAATGGGACATGGTGTCAAAAAAACCAGTCCAGCAAAATCTGCCTTCCAAAAACCGTATGGCATTCCTTTTCTTCTGCGCCCTGCCGTGTGCCCGTACAGTAGTTTACGACCACATATGGGTGTTTCTGTAAACTACAGAGTCAGGGCCATAAATATTGAGTTTTGTTTGGCTGTTAACCCTTGCTTTGTAACTGGAAAAAAACTATTAAAATGGAAAATCTGCCAGAAAAGTGAAATTTTGAAATTGTATCTCTATTTTCCATTATTTCTTGTGGAACACCTAAAGGGTTAACAAATTTTGTAAAATCAGTTTTGAATACCTTGAGGGGGGTAGTTTATAGAATGGGGTCATTTTTGGGTGGTTTCTATTATGTAAGCCTCGCACTGGTCCCTAAACTGGTCCCTAAAAATTGGGTTTTTGAAAATTTCGGAAAAATAAACGTCTAAGCCATGTAACATCCCCAAAAAATAAAATATAATTCCCAAAATGATCCAAACATGAAGTAGACATATGGGGAATGTAAAGTAATAACTATTTTTGGAGGTATTACTATGTATTATAGAAGTAGAGAAATTGAAACTTGGAAATTTGCAAATTTTTTTTTTTTTTTGGTAAATTTGGTATTTTTTTTATAAATAAAAATGAATTTCTTTGACTTCATTTTACCAGTGTCATGAAGTACAATATGTGACAAAAAAAACAATCTCAGAATGGCCTGGATAAGTCAAAGCGTTTTCAAGTTATCAGCACTTAAAGTGACACTGGTCAGATTTGCAAAAAAGTCCGTAAGGTGAAATTGAGCCGAGTCCTTAAGGGGTTAATACACCCCCCAAATTTTTTTATAACAATGTAAATTCAACGCAGAACGGCTAATAGGATGTATGTATATTTCCTATTAATATGCCCCGTAAATGGCTGTAGTGCAATGTAACTTCACTGCACAACGGCTAATAGGACGTACGTATATTTCCTATTAATATACCCTATGAATGGATGTAGTACAATGTAACTTCACCGCAGAACGGCAATTAAGACATAGTTTTTTTCCTACACCCCCCCAAAAAAGTATAACAATGTAAATTCACTTCAGAACGCCTAGTAGGACGTACGTATATTTCCTATTAATACACCCCGTAAATGGCAGTAGTACAATGTAACATCACCGCAGAAGGGCAAAGAAGACATATTTTTTTTCCTATTAATACACCCCAAAAAAAGTATAACAATGTAAAATCACCGCAGAACAGCTAATAGGACGTACGTATCTTTCCTATTAATAAACTCCGGAAATGGCTGTAGTACAATGTGACTTCACCGCAGAATGACAAATAAGACGTAATTTTTTTCCTATTAATACATACCCAAAATAATGTATAACAATGTAAATTCACTGCAAAACGGCTAATAGGACGTACTTTTTTTTTCTATTAATATACCCTTTAAATGGCTGTAGTACAATGTAACTTCACCACAGAATGGCTAAGAGGACGTACATATATTTCCTATTAATACACCCCGTAAATGGCTGAAGTACAATGTAACTTCACCACAGAACGGCAATTAAAATGTTTTTCTTTCTATTAATACACCCCCAATTTTTTTTATAACAATGTCAATTCACAGCAGAATGACTAATAGGATGTATGTATATTTCCTATTAATATACCCCGTAAATGGCTGTAGTGCAATGTAACTTCACCGCAAAACGGTTAATAGGATGTACGTATATTTCCTATTAATATACCCTGTGAATGGATGTAGTACAATGTAACTTCACCGCAGAACGGCAATTAAGACGTATTTTTTTCCTATTAATACACCCCCCCAAAAAAAGTATAACAATGTAAATTCACTTCAGAATGGCTAATAGGACGTACGTATCTTTCCTATTAATAAACTCCGTAAATGGCTGTAGTACAATGTAACTTCACCGCAGAATGGCAAATAAGATATATTTTTTTCCTATTAATACATCTCCATAATAATGTATTACAATGTAAATTCACTGCAAAATGGCTAATAGGACGTACGTATATTTTCAATTTATATACCCTTTAAATGGCTATAGTACAATGTAACTTCATCGCAGAACGGCTAATAGGATGTATGTATATTTCCTAATACTATATCCCATAAATGGCTGTAGTACAATGTAACTTCAATACAGAATGGCAATTAAGATGTATTTTTTTTTTCTATTAATACACCCCAAAAAAAGTATAACAATGCAAATTTATGCTAGTGGGAAGTACGTATTTTTCCTATTAATAAACACCGTAAATGACTGTAGTACAATGTAACTTCACCGCAGAACAGCAAATAATATGTATTTTTTCTTATTAATACACCCCTCAAAAAATGTATAACGATGTAAATGACCGCAAAATGGCTAATAGGACATATTTATATTTCCTATTAATACACCCTGTAATCGGCTGTATCACACAGCACTTGCACCCCAATAACAAGCAAAGTTTGCTGGAATTACTGAGCTATCATATAGTGCAAACCTAAAAGCAGCAGTATTACAGCAATTTGGATCTCCAGTCAGTGCAGCAAGGTGTAATAGAATCGCTCCTATTACCCAGGCTGTACACTCCCGTATTGGACCCTGTTGTTCTCCTTTTATAGTATAGATAATGCCTCCCTATCCTTTCCCTACACTATGAATAATCTTTCCCTGACTTGTAAATCGTTTTTTCAGCACAATGAAGTCTTTTTAACACTGTCGCTTGTGCCTGCTAACGTCTCTCCCTCCACTAAGTACACTGGAAAATGGCTGAATCCAAGATGGCTGAGGCTATTTATAGGGCTGTGACATCACAGGGGCTAGCTGGCTGCTGATTGGCTGTATGCATGGCATTGTGGGTGATCCCTCGTTTCCAGAGTTCATTGCTCCATGTCCTAACATGTGCAGTAGCCATTTTAGGAAAAAATGCGATACGTTACCATGAAGCGTGAGGAAATTCGAATTCGGTGCAAATTGAATTTTTCCTGAAATTTGGATCGAATTCTACTTCGTCAACTTCGATTTGCTCATCTCTAGTCAGCACCATAAGTAAATAAATATAAACTATATTATCATACCTGTGTTTATTGTACACTGTGTTAGTGAAGGTTTTACTGCATCACAGCATCTAGTTGAAAAAAACGCATATCATCAAAAATTGCAGTCACACCTGAGTTTTAGTGAAGGGACACTATTACTACATCAGAGCATGTAGTTAAAACACATTTAACTGCAAAAATGGCATTATTCCCATTTAAAATTCCCAATGTCAGTGTGGAGTGTGTTTGTGGAAGGGGAGTAAGATAAACAAAAAGGAAGAAAAAACTGGAACTGCAAATAGTATTTGCTCCTTGGGCGCTGCTCGGCTGGATATATAACGCAGAAGGTGAATAAAAAAGTATTTATTGCTCTACGCGTTTCGAGGGAATTGGACCCTCTTCCTCAGGATGATTGTCCTGAGGAAGAGGGTCCAATTCCCTCGAAACGCGTAGAGCAATAAATACTTTTTTATTCACCTTCTGCGTTATATATCCAGCCGAGCAGCGCCCAAGGAGCAAATACTATTTGCAGTTCCAGTTTTTTCTTCCTTTTTGTTTATCTTACTTCGCTTTCGCATTTAATTTCTAAATGCGCCCTGGAACCTAGGCTGCAGCGAGGCACCCTTGGCCGCTGGTCCATTTACCAGCCAGGCTCGTCAAAGGCGTTGTGACTCTTCACAACAGACTCTGGTAAGCGCATTACTTTTTTCATTACTTTAATCGTTTTATACTTTACTACACATTTGGCGCTGCCTCTCTCTTCTCCCCTCCCTCTTTGTGGAAGGGGAGGGATTCAGGACATTTAATTGCATATTTGTCTTTAAATTACAGAAAACACTTGCAATTTTGCTTGTACCATTTAATAACCTGTGTGTACCAAACCCACAACTGTACATTTATAGGGCTAATTATAAAATGTCTTGAAAAGGGAAGAGTTCAAACTAGAGATGAGCAAACTAGTTGAGATTCGTTTCTGGTCCAGTTTGCCAAATTTTGGAAAAAGTTTGGTTCAGACCCGAATCGGTTGGGGCCGAACCGAAGTTGCTCCAATTGCCATGAAAGTTGGTATTTAACCCCCCTCTAGCCTCCTAGGACTTATTTTAAGGAAAACTTGTTATCTCTTTTTGTTTATTTTTATGATTTTTTTTCACCTACCTTTCTCTAAGCTCTGGAATGCAATGACAGCAATAGTAAATGGTGTCTGAGTGACACTGACTGCTTAAAAACACACTGCGCCGGCACGTGTATTATGCTTTCTCATATTGCAAAGCTTGTAAAAATTGTCCCTGATTGAGGTCAGATGATGTTTAAACACACACAGTGTTATGAGATCTAAAAAAAAAAAGGGAGTATTGATCGCATTCAGCCTGTTTGCACTGTGAGAACATTTCTGTATAATATATATAATTTATTACAGTAATCACGTACATTTATGCTGCGCCCTAAACTAAATTAACCCCCCCCCAACTGAAGAAAATCTAAAATGTTCAACCATGTGTAAAGTGAGTACACGGAAACTGACCCTCAGGCATTAGTAGCAGTGGCATGATGCACTGCAGACTCCAACTTTGCTTGGACTATGAGAAAATGGCAGCATTGATGCAGTAATCCACAAAAATTATGTGGCACTGGCGCGCCTTAAAAAAAAGTGGCAAAAAAATTCAAAACATTTAAAACCCAAGAAGTACAGAATCCTTGTCATGATCATCAGCTGCTTCTTCCCCTGCTCAGACTCCCCTTCCTCCTTGTCTTCTCGGATGTCATCGCAAGACATCCATAACAAAATGTGTGGCCATGAGAAAACTATTCTCGACCGCAGCTTGTGTGCAAGTTGGACTCCCACCTGGACAAGTTGCTGGTGGTGCATTTTCTGCCGTACCAATTAGTTGTGGTAAATATGGTGCACTTCCACACCTTCACCCACATTTAAACCTGTTCTATAGTAATTATCATCAGACCTCCTCCTCCACTCTGTCATCGATAATGAAATGTGTGGCCAGAAAATAACTTTACAAGCTCAGTTATCCAGTTATGAGCAAGCTACACAATGGAACACTTTTTTCCACTGCCACGTCAACTGCCAAAACATGCCTTGTCAATATGGAAATGTGGTGCACTTCGTGACCTTCACCAAAGTTCAATTCTGCTGTATGATAGTTGCACTTCTGACCCACTGTCTTTTTTTTTTGTTTAAAAGATTGATTAAAATTGTCTCATTCTCTAAATGACTGTGGCCTTTTACCGGCATAATCAGGGTTCCCTGACCCCATAGACTTCTGGGCAGACAGACTTGAACAGTGGTCCAAACTGGCCTAATATGCTCTCTCTGTTCTCTCTTGCCCAGATTTCAGTGTGATCTCAGAGAGGGTTTTCAGTGCTGAAGGGATTGTTATAATACCCAAACAGTCCTCTTCCAGTATATGAAAGATTAAAATGAACAAGGCATAGATCTGTGAGGATTTTTACTCTCTTGGGCATGGAGTGATTTTCCATGTAATGTACAAAGCGGTTGTAATTTTTTATTAATTGATTCCTAAAAAAGTATATTAAGAGGCCATTCTATGAATTGTTTAGGAGATATGGAAATGTTAGGTGTAACTTACTTGTTAAAAATAGAAAGTAACTCTAGCAACTCTAGGGGAAAGGTAGAAATTGCATGGTATCCATTAATGCGAATGGCTGACTGTGTAAAACATGTTCAATGTCAATAATAAAACATATGAACAGTGGTTGTTCTAATGGAACAACCCCTCCAAGGTCTGTATATTAAACAGGTTTATGACCTTCTATACATACAGAATAATGATAGTGTCGTGTACAGCTTCAAAAACACCATCTAGTTAATTTTAATAATAGAGATTCACTTGTTATATTTATTACCTTAATTTATTTTTCCCCAATTCTAGATCAGCACTCCTCCCCATTTGGCCCAGGTGTTTTTAATCGGCAGGAGTCTATAAATTCCTACCATCTCTCGGTTGGAGTTCCTGAGAGTCTGTGAGCAGGTGAGACTTTTGCACCTTTTCACATTATGCGGTGCTGGGCGGTGGCCGTTGCTGCTTTTGTGCTGTGCTGGTTGAGCGATGGGACCCAGGGCCAAGGTGGCTTTGCCGCACAGTGAGGGTGCTGTGTGGCTACTGGGTCCCGTCGCCTACTGGCGCAGTGCGGAGGTGCCGGTGGTCGCTGCGTAGTGCCGCGCTAATGTTAGAGTAGGTCCCCACTTGAAGAGGCAACCTTGTCGCGGTAAGTGGGCTTATGCTCTTTGATCAAACTGTATACCAATGCCTCCTTTTAGTGCATAGCATAAGGTTATATTTATTTATATTGTGCTGAAAAGCCATGTTTTATTATGCTGAAAAACTGTTGTTATATCAAAAGCATAGTATTGAGGATGTGCGGTCCAGATTCACTCTCACTTGTTATATTTTAATAATAGAGAGCTTGGTAAGTACTTCATAAACGACCATATTTTTTGCCCAATAAGATGCACTGGCCCCCAGTGTTAATCAGACCTCAGCTAACAGCCCCCATCAGACCTTCAATGTTAATAATACCCAACAAGAATTCAGATCAGACCTCAGCTCAGACCCCAATATAAATGACACCCAATCAGACCTCAGATAAGAGCCCCATGTCTCTTATCAGTCCACAGCAGTCTCATATCAGCCCTCAGTAGCCCCCATTGCCTCATATCAGCCCCCAGCAGCCCCATTACCTCTCATATTAGCCCCCAGCAGCCACTATTGCCTGTCATGTTAGCTCCCAGCAGCCCCCATTGTCTCAGATCAGCCCCCAGCAGCCCTTATTGCCTCATCTTCAATAAAATAAAATAAAACACTTGCCTCTCCTGCTCCGTAGGCTGCCACTCCTCTGCTCCAGCGCTCTTCTTCCTCTTCCTCTGTCGGCTGTGCTGTGATCTGACGTGCACAGCGTGAGGTCACAGAGCGCCCTCACGCTGTGAGCAGCCACTGCACAGCCGACAGCCGAGGGCCAGGAAGCGGTGAGTATAGAGCCTTCACAGCTTCCTGGTCCTCCCGTACTAATGAGTGCTTCCATAAGGCAAAGGCATTTCTTTGGGGCGAAAAATACGGTATGTGTAGTTAGATGATACCAAACTGGGTAAAGATAGTTATCCCTAAATAATTAAACAAAATAAATCCCAGTAAGTAATGCTGTGTTCCTATGTACCATTTCTGCAGAAGTATTCTAGTAGAAATGAAGGAAAAGATGCGTTAGAAATGTTACATGTAAACTACCTACCTCAATGGAATACCTCAGAGATAGAGGGAATCTATCAGCAGATTTGAGATACTGTACACAGGTCTTGTGGAGGGTAATCCCCACGTATGTGTAATCATACATATGCTAATTATAAGCTCTAATCATATGGGGTTATTTATCAAACTGACTTAGGCTACTTTCACACTAGCTGCAGGACGGATCCGACAGGCTGTTTACCCTGTTGGATCCATCCTGCCGCTATTTCGCCATGCCGCCGGACTGCCGCTCCGTCCCCATTGACCATCAGCAAGAGTTCTTCACCTGTGAGGGGCTGTCCCCACAAGTGAATAAGTGCGCACCTGCCTGTTAATTCACAGGGCTGGACATCTTAACCATCCCTGACAATCTGGTGCCTGCGCCACTGCTGTTAGTAGCAGTGCAAGAACAGAGGCTCTGCTTCCTCTTCCAGAGCAGTGACTGTTCATTCACTGTTACCTAAAGTACACTCATTGCTCTAGTAATGGAAACACAGCCGCAGCGGCTCAAGTGCAAGATTTTCTGGGCCGAGTGAGATACCCGGCGCTGTCTATCAATAGGCAGGTGGGCGATTCTTCACCTGTGGGGACAGAGCCTCCCAGGTGAAGAACTCTTGCTAATAAGGCAAAATGATTTGTTAGAATCATTTCGCTTATCCCTACAGAAGAGTCAGGGCACTTCAGGATTTTCAGAAACACCCAGTGGACACTTTACTTGCTATTTTGCACGTAGCATTTGCATGTTCAATGTAGCAGTATTACTTTATTTTCTCTTTTTTTCAGTGCACTGAAAATTGGTGGTATGTGTATACTTTACTACACATCGCATCAGCATTTTGGCGAGTTTAAATCTTCTGACCGAAATGTTTTTTGTTGGTGGTGGTATGAGATTCTTTAGAAAAGAATACTCACCTTCACCAGCCCTTCGCTGTATCCGTTCCAATGCTTACCAGGTGTCTACTGGGCTCTACCTGTTGGTCCTTTCTGAACACACAGGAAATGCTTGCTCAGCCAATCACTGCATGAAGTGGGTCATTACTGCAGCCAATGACTGAGGTTCTGTAGGCATTTCCCGCATGTCGAGGGGGCACCTGAAAACAGAACCCGCTAAGTGTTGGAATGGGGTTAGCAGGGAATCGGTTAGGTTGAGCCTTACTACTTTTATTTTTCTACCCCACACTAAGCCCATTCCATAGAATTTTCTCCCGCAGGACTCTCCCTTTAATGCAGAGTGAGCCTATACAAAGCTAAAAACTAACCACATTTAGAATCATCCTGAAATATTCTGCTTCCTGCTCTATGACGTTTTATGGAAAACAGTTCAATTTGTTACTTTTCTCTCAAGCAAATAAATAAATATAATTTTTACGTCTGGTGTCTTTCCTGATTGCCAGCTATTTTCAATTACAACATGCAATTTATCTATGTTTTAACTCATATTTGAAAATGGCAAAGCAGAATCCCATGGGTCACTGAATATTATCCTTTCATTCCAGCTGCCTGTTTTAAGTCAGTCAAAACATTCCAGACTTCAAAAGGAAGGTCTGCCTGCTTACACCATTTGAGGTGTCCCCCCATGGTTGGTCTGGAAGAGACTGGTTATTTGGATAAATTAATTTGTGGAGCCTGTTGGCTTTTAAAAGTCACTGATGTCTGACTGCAGATTAGTTCTACTTCTTTAAACTTTATTTCATTTTTAGCATATTATGCTGTATGAAGTGGAACAATGCAGCCCTACTAATCCACGTAACGTAGCATTTAAATACCATGCAAAAGAATAACAAAATAAAAGGGTTAATGCGTTTACAATACCATAGCCTGAGATCAAATGTTCCTTTAAGTTCAAAGGGCAGATCTGCCCACTAATTTCTTATAACACTTACTGTGATGGACTCTTATTTGTATTAATTACAAAACCATGGCCTTTCCATAAAGGTCAGAATTTTTTTCTACGAAAGCCCTTGCCTTTAGCCTATGAACATGACATCTCATTGATTTAGTTTATTGTCACTTGACATCTGTGGAAAGTAAAAATGTTGGACTGCAAAAGGAGCAGAAAAAAAAGAGAGCGAGAGAAAGAGCATTTTCAAAATAATAGATACAAGTGACTTATTTTTCCCACAGTTGACTTAGCATGTATGCAGCAGAGGTGTCTATCACCACTCTCCAGATAGTCCTCTCTGAATCCAGGAAGTCACACACTTAAGCTGATGCAGAAAGTAAACTGTTACAAAGTCTTCTAATGCATATTTGCACTAGAGGTAAAGAATAGCTCAGCCTTAAGGAAGATGAGAGTTAGTGCCAAAACCAACAAACATGGCACCTCAAGCGGAACAATGGTCTTGAAAAACCAAGCAAAGGAAAATAAACTTCAGGAGCAGTTTGTTTCTTGCTGTAAGGACCCGGCTTCATAACTGCAGTTAATTCCAAAAAGACATTTTTGCACAGATGCTACTTGTTTTCATGGCTGCTTGAAACTGAATATGCCAGTAGAAGATTGTGGCCATGTGTTAATACCACTAATAGAAAGTAGAATGACAAGGGTTTATTTTACAAGGCTGGGGGTGAAAATTGCAACATAAAGAATCTGTATGTCTGTTTCTGAATGGTTGTACAGTAGTGTTGATCGAGCATGAATACCACGTGTGCTCGAGCACGATGCTCGAGTCTCCTCCCCTCACGTTTGTTGGCTACTACGCAGCCAATAAATGTGCTGGTTAGTACTGCCACTCACTGTAATGCCGTAGCCATGTTGGTTACTGGCATTACAGTGATTGGTTGGCCGAAATGCGTCATCGGGCGCTATAAAGCTCCCAATGACACGTGATTAGGCCAGTCTTAGTCAGGGAGAGCTGTGCTGTAGAAGGGACAGATAGTGAAGGGAATTGAATTTAATTTTTTTGTTAGGCAGGGTTGGTGTTAGAGACCCAAAAGTCTTTTTAGGGACTATTGTTGTATCTGGCAGCAAAATGTATTATTAGCGCAACCTGCGCTAAATTGCGTGCAATTGTTTGGCTGCTGCAGACAGCGACATTATCTGCGCTACATCTGCTGTGTAATATGTGCACAGCCTAAAAATATCTGACATCCAGTGTACTTTTTTCGTAGACGGTGTCCACTGCGGACAGTGACATTACCTGCGCTACATCTCCTGTATAACGTTTGCGCATCCCAAATAGCTGTGACATTCCCTGTAATTTTTTATTAGCTGCTGGTCACAGCAACATTACCTGCGCTACATCTCGTGTATAACATTTGCACATCCTAAATATCAGTGACATTCAGTTTAATTTATTTGCGCATACACTTACAAAACCTGCCCTAGTGTACCTGTGGCATACTTGCAAGCATATATACCATTTAATATGCAGAAGGCGAGCAGTAAGGGACGGGTTAGTGGCTGTGCTGCTGATCGTGCTCGCAGAGGCCGTGGCCCTCAGCGCGGTGAAACTGTGCCTGCTGCCAGAGCACAAGAAACACACTCATCCACGATACCTAGCTTCATGTCCCAGTTTTCAGGGCGAAAAGTTTTGGAAGATGGTGAAGGAGTACGTAGCAGACCGTGTCAGTGTCCTCAATGATCCCTCTGTGCCTTACAACTATTGGATGTCCAAGCTGGACACGAGGCACAAACTGGCGCTCTATACCTTGGAGGTGCTGGCCTGCCCTGCCCCCAGCGTTTTTTCAGAGCGGGTATTTAGTGCTGCTGGGGGCATAATAACTGATAAGCGCATCCGACTGTCAACTGAAAATGCTGACAGGTTGACTCTTATCAAAATGAACAAGGCCTGGATTGCCCCTGACTTCTGCACTCCACCAGCGGAAAGAGGCGGAACATAAAGGCACTCTAAATTTGGCTTTTATGGTGTATTGAATACACTGTATTCCTATGCACCCCTTCCACCATACAAAAGGGCATATGGTCCAATTGTCCTTTTCTCGTCCTCCTCCTCTTCCTCCATCATATCAACATGCTTATTAGGCTGCCCTCGCTCCTAATTAGGGTTGAACGAGCCCAAACTATAAAGTTTAGGTTCGTACCGAACTTTGCGATTTTTGGACCCCGGACCCAAACCCGAACTTTTCAGTAAAAGTTTGGGTTCAAGTTCGGTGTTCGGCAATTTAATGGTGCTTTTTGAAAGGCTGCAGTGCAGCCAATCAACAAGCGTCTAACTCTTGTGCCCTTAGAAGCCATCACAGCCATGCCTACTAATGGCATGGCTGTGATTGGCCAGTGCAGCATGTGACCCAGCCTCTATATAAGCTAGAGTCACGTAGCGCTGCACGTCACTCTGCTCTTACTAGTGTAGGGATAGGATGCTGCTGCTGTGAGGGAGAGAATAGGAAAGAATCTGTAATCAGAAGTGCTTGCTAACTCTCCGTTCTACAGCTATTTTGTTTTGTGGGTGCAGTGCACCGTTTTTTTTTACCCTGCCCTGAGCCCAGTGACACAGAAAAAGAACTTTTATCCGTCTGTTAGTTAGGTGGGAGTCGGCGGCCATTTTGTGCAAATTCAGTGCACCAGCACAGCATATCTGCATTTGTGACTTTGTGCTTTAAATACTGCAGTTATATTCAGGGTTTAAAAAAACACTCATTTTTTGCAAGATAATACATTTTGGGTCCTTTGCTGAATTTGTGACAGTCAAATACATGCTGTAAATACTGCAGTTATATTCTGGGTTTAAAAAAACACCCATTTTTTTTTTTGCAAGACCCTACATTTGGGGCCTTTGCTGCATTTGTAACAGTCAAATACAAGCTTTAAATACTGCAGTTATATTCAGGGTTTAAAAAAAACCATTTTGTGCAAGACCCTAAATCTGGGGCCTTTGCTGCATTTGTCACAGTCAAATACAAGCGTTACATACTGCTGTTATAGTCTGGTTTTAAAAAAAAAACACCTATTTTATGCAAGACACTACATTTGGGTCCTTTCTTGCATTTGTGACAGTCAAATACAAGCTTTAAATACTGCAATTATATTCTGGGTTTAAAAAAACACCCATTTTGTGCAAGACCCTACATTTGGGGCCTTTTCTGCATTTGTCACAGTCAAGTACAAGCTTTAGATACTGCTGTTATATTCTGGTATTAAAAAAACAACCATTTTGGGCAAGATAATACATTTGCGGCCTTTGTTGCATTTGTTACAGTCAAATACAAGCTTTAAATACTGCAGTTATATTCTGGGTTTAAAAAAACATCCATTTTGTGCAAGATAATACATTTTGGGCCTTTGCTGCATTTGTGACAGTCAAATAGAAGCGTTAGATACTGCAGTTATATTCTAGTATAAAAAACACCCATTTTGGGCAAGATAATATATTTGCGGCATTTGCTGCATTTCTGACAGTCCACTACAAGCGTTAGATACTGCTGTTATATTCTGGTATTAAAAAATACACCCATTTTGGGCAAGATAATACATTTGGGGCCTTTGCTGCATTTGTGACAGTCAAATACAAGCTTTAAATACTGCAGTTATATTCAGGGTTTAAAAAAACACTCATTTTGTGCAAGACCCTAAATCTGGGGCCTTTGCAGCATTTGTCACAGTCAAATACAAGCGTTACATACTGCTGTTATATTCTGGTTTAAAAAAAACACCCATTTTGTGCAAGACCCTACATTTGGGGCCTTTGCTGCATTTGTCACAGTCAAGTACAAGCTTTAGATACTGCTGTCATATTCTGGTATTAAAAATACACCCATTTTGGGCAAGATAATACATTTGCGGCCTTTGCTGCATTTGTCACAGTCAAATACAAGCTTTAAATACTGCAGTTATATTCTGGGTTTAAAAAAGCACCCATTGTGTGCAAGACCCTACACCTGGGGCCTTTGCTGCATTTCTGAAAGTCCAATACAAGCGTTAGATACTGCTGTTATATTCTGGTTTTAAAAAAACACCCATTTTGTGAAAGTCACTACATTTGGGGCCTTTGCTGCATTTGTCAGTCAAATACAACCAGTCAATACTGCAGTTACATTGTTGGTTGACAAATTTACATTTTTTGTTACCGTGAAATAATTTCTAAAATTCGCCTGTCACACTGTTCTGTGACCTCAATTTTTTTCCCCTCTTTATGACACTGGCACTGCCTTACTCTCAGTGAACTTAATTGTTGACTATTGGTGGTCACATTGTCGCCTGACATAAACCATCTGTTAGTTTGATGGATGAATGCAAAGAATGAGGAGAGCGTCAAATAAGGGACGTGACCCTGGTCGTGGTGCTGCTGGTGGAGCTCCTGTTGCAGGGAGAGGACGTGGTCGATCTGTGCCAGCTACACGCACAAGTGAAACACCTTCCTCAGGTGCGAGTAGGCGACAGAACCTTCAGCGTTATTTGGTAGGGCCAGTGGTGTATCTTGGTTTTGTGCTGCCCTAGGCGACACTAAACTCGGGCACCCCCCTAATATAAATTTGACCCACCCCTTCCTGTCATGGCCAAACCCCTTCCTTTGTAAACCCCACCCCTTCCTCTTTAGGCTCCACCCTTTCCTGTTTTGCATAACAATATTAAGAAATTTATTGCGATAACGATATATATCGCGATAAATACCCGTTTAAAAGAAAAAAAACACAAGGAGACATTATACTGTATGGGGCAGCGTCAAGGAGACGTTATACTGTATGGGGCAGCCTCAAGGAGACGTTATACTGCATGGGGCAGCCTCAAGGAGATGTTATACTGTATGGGGCAGCCTCAAGGAGACCTTATACTGTATGGGGCAGCCTCAAGGAGACCTTATACTGTATGGGGGAGCCTCAAGGAGACCTTATACCGTATGGGGGAAGCCTCAAGGAGATGTTATACTGTATGGGGCAGCCTCAAGGAGACCTTATACTGTATGGGGCAGCCTCAAGGAGACCTTATACTGTATGGGGAAGCCTCAGGGAGACGTTATACTGTATAGGGCAGCCTCAAGGAGACGTTATACTGTATGGGGCAGCCTCAAGGAGACGTTATACCGTATGGGGGCAGCCTCAACGAGACGTTATACTGTATGGGGCACTGGGGCAGCCACAAGGAGACGTTATACTGTATGGGGGGCGGGGGCAGCCACAAGGAGACACTAAACTGTATGGGGGATTGGGGGCTGCCAGGCTGCCACAAGCAAATAGTGCACTGTGTCTGTGTCATAAATAAAGGTGGAATGTCACATGTCAGACTGTCTATGGTGACAGTCTGTATGGGGCAGCCTCAAGGAGAGGCCAGGGCCACTATAGACAGTCTGACATGTGACATCCCACCTTTATTTATGAGTCTCACTCTCACTGTGCACGTGCACTATTTGCTTTTTAACTCTCTTGTCTCACTCACTCCTGTTTGTTCCTCTGCCTGGACCTGGTCCTGGACACTCCTCGCAGGGTAGGTAGGCCAGGAGTCAGGCAAAGTGGCCAACTGTGTGAGGAGGGAGCCGGTCGACCGTCTGGGCAGACTTTTCCCGGCTGGCTGTTGCTGCCGCTTGTGTTGTGAATATTTTGACCCACTGCGCATGCGCAAATAAGACGACTTGGCGCAGGCGCAGTAGGAGCCGGAATTTTCTGCTACTACGGCTCCTACTGCGCTTCGGGCATGCGCACTGGGCCGGAATTTTCTGCTACGGGGCCTGCGCCGACAAACCCCCAGCAGAGCCAGTCAGGAGGGAAGAGACGCACCTCCCACGTCACTACTGGAAAGGACGTGGGTAGCAAGGCCGGGTAGGTAAAAATTCCGGAAACACCTGGGGTTGGGAGGAGGAGGGAGGAGGAGGAGGAGGAGGAGGGAGGAGGAGGAGGAGGTAAGTGGTAAGTCACTCCTTCACTATGCGGCGCCGGCGATGCTGCCGCTCGCAGCGGCATAGTGAAGGATCGGATCGATCGGAAGTATTTGTGTACGTTATCTAACTAGGCAAACAAGGCATTTTGCCGCCCCATTGGCAAGTGCCGCCCCAGGCAAATGCCTTGTTTGCCTCGCGATAGATACGCCTCTGGGTAGGGCCGAATGTGGCTATATAAATGGTGAGGCCAGAACAAGTACAGGCGATAGTAGATTGGGAGGCTGACAGTGGCTCCAGTTCCTTCACATTGTCCCCCACCCAGTCTCCTGCTGAAAGATCAGAGTTGGCACCTGCATCCCATGGCCATCAGTCTTTCACCTCAACCCCTTGCAAATCAGCCAAGCAGTCTGAGCCCCAAGTCATGGAACAGTCTCTTCTGCTTTTTGATGACTCTGCTAGCAGGGTTTCCCAGGCCCATCCACATAGCCCTGCCCCAGAAGTGGAAGAGATTAAGTGCACCGATGCCCAACCACTTATATTTCAGGATGAGTACATGGGAGGACCACCGCAGCACATCTCGAATGATGACGAAACACAGGTGCCAACTGCTGTGGCTTTCTGCAGTGTGCAGACCAACAAGGAGGGCAGGGGTGAAGACTGGGTGGAAGATGATGTGGAGGACGATGAGGTCCTCGACCCCACATGGAATCAAGGTCATGCGAGTGACCTGTGTAGTTCAGAGGAAGAGGCGGTGGTCGCACAGAGGCACCAGCACAGCAAAAGAGGGAGCAGGGTGCAAAAGCGTCTGTTACATTCTTGGGTGACATTCTTGAGTGACGTTATCTCCAATCATTTTTGCCGTGAATAAACCCCTGCTCTGCATAGGTGACAGGGACCTAAATTTCAAAAAATCGTCTGTTCAATTGGTGGGTAACATAAACCCATTTTTGCCGATGAAAAACCCCTGCTCTGCATAGGTGACAGGGAATTAAATTTCTAAAATTCGTCTTTAATTGACGCGTGATCCTTTAATTCGATCCTTCCGCTTTAACAACTTGTCCCACATTTCCGCTCGATCACATTTCAGCCATTTACCTCCCTTGGATATGGTATCCCTTTCTCACTCTACCTCTCTGGCGTGGAACCCTGATTCCCCGTTACCCGTGATCACCATGGTAAGCGCAGAAAAGAACATCGAAGGTTGATAGAGAAGATATCCAATTGGATCATGGACGTCACGGGGACTTGCAATCAGGCAGAAGTTATCTACAGTCAAACAAAGCAGCAGCAGGGCCTCTCCTATCTAACGTTACCAAATCCAAAATACCCCAGTGACATTCCCTGTACTTTTTTATTAATCATTCCAATAACAAGGCATCTTAAGAGTCCTGTATTGTTATTTATCGTCACTACCTCCCCGAGTCGGGAGGAGGTAACTGCTGCGCGACCCCTCCTTTTCTTGGAAGCTTCTGCTTCAATAATTTGTCCCACATTTCCACTCGATCAGATTTAATTTCATCTATTGACCTCCCTTGGATGTGGTATCCTTTTCTCAGGCTCCCTCTTCGGCATGGAACCCTGATTCCCCGCTACCCGTGATCAACATGGTAGGCGCTTAAAAGAACATCGAAAGTTGATAGAGATGATATCCAATTGGATCGTGGACATCACGGGGACGTGCGACATGGTGGAGCAGTATGTGCACACGCCTACACGTACTGACTGATGGGTCTGCCCCCTTCAACTTCTGGGTCTCCAAATTGGGCACATGGCCTGAGCTTGCCCTTTACGCCTTGGAGGTGCTGGCCTGCCCTGCAGCCAGTGTATTGTCTGAACGCTAGTTTAGCACGGCAGGAGAGGGTTATCAAAGAGAAGCGCAGCCGCCTGTCCACAGCCAATGTGGACAAGCTCACGTTCATTAAAATGAACCAGGCAGGGATCCCACAGGACTTGTCCATACCTTGTGCAGAATAGACATGTATACCGGCCTCACCCAGCCCTTGTTGTACTCCAGCGCACTTTCTCTTTGTTTTATTTTTTATATTTCCCAATGTTTTAGGGTCTACCCAAATTTAAACAAAAAAATAATTTAATAAAATAAAAAACTAAAACCAATATTGGCTACCTCCTTCACCGCCGCTTCCACCTACACCGCCACATCCAACGCCTCCTCAACCTCCTACTCACTATGGACCTCCTCCTTCTAGGTCAAGATTATTGTTTTTTATTTTTACGTATTTTATGTTATTTGAAGTCATTTACTTATCCACATTTGTTTGCAGATCACTTGCCATGCTCTTAACCACATTTTCTGCCATTTTCAGCCCTCTAGCCCTTTCCATTACTTTTTTAGAGCCATTTTAGTGCTCCAAAGTTCGGGTCTTCATTGACTTCAATGGGTTTTAGGTTCGGGGTCAAGTTCGGGTCACGAACTCAAACTTTTTTGTGATGTTCGGCCGAACCCATCAAACCCGAACATCCAGGTGTCTGCTCAACTCTATTCCTAATGTTCAGTTCAGCAGCAGGCCCTAAACCATAATTTCTTTGATGGTTAGCTCAGCAGCAGGCCTTTAACTATAATTTTTTCTATGGTTAGATCAACAGCAGGCCCTCAACCATCATTTTTCCATGGTCAGATCAGCAGCAGGCACTCGCCCCTAATGTTTTAGAGAGTCAGCTCACCAGCAGACCGTCAACCATAATTTTTTCTGATGGTCAGATCAGCAGCAGGCCCTCAACCATAATTTTTTCGATGGTCAGATCAGCAGCAGGCCCTCAACCATAATTATTTTGATGTTCAGCTCAGCAGCAGGCCCTCAATTATAATTTTTTAGATGTTAAGCTCAGCAGCAGGCCCTCAACCATAATTTTTTCAATGGTCAGCTCAGCAGCAGGCCCTCAACCATAATTTTTTCGATGGTCAGATCAGCAGCAGGCTCTCAACCATAATTTTCCCCATGGTCAGATCAGCAGCAGGCCCTTGCCCTAATGTTTTAGAGAGTCAGCTCACCAGCAGACCGTCAACCATAATTTTTTCTGATGGTCAGATCAGCAGCAGGCCCTCAACCATAATTTTTTCGATGGTCAGATCAGCAGCAGGCCCTCAACCATAATTATTTCGATGTTCAGCTCAGCAGCAGGCCCTCAATTATAATTTTTTAGATGTTAAGCTCAGCAGCAGGCCCTCAACCATAATTTTTTCAATGGTCAGCTCAGCAGCAGGCCCTCAACCATAATTTTTTCGATGGTCAGATCAGCAGCAGGCTCTCAACCATAATTTTCCCCATGGTCAGATCAGCAGCAGGCCCTTGCCCTAATGTTTTAGAGAGTCAGCTCACCAGCAGACCCTGAACCATAATTTCTTCGATGGTCAACTCAGCAATAGTGCCTCAAACATAATTTTTTCCATGGTCAGATCAGCAGCAGGCCCTCGACCATAATTTTTCGATGGTCAGCTCAGCAGCAGGCCCTCACCCCTAATGTTTTAAATGGTGAGCTCAGCAGAAGACCCTCAGCCCTAATGTTTTAGATGGTCAGATCAGCTGCAGGCCCTTGCCACTAATGTTTTAGAGGGTCACCAATCATAATTTTTCAAGGGTATGTATGATGCCCTCCTTTATGTGTAATAAAGGATGTATTGGATTGCCGGTTCCTTGTAATTTTTGGCTGCCCTTTCACTTAGTGCATAGGCTTTATGAGTGTAGGAGTCCCACTACCTGAACAATTGTACCACAATGTGAATGAGGCCCTTCTTTATGTTATATACAGGTTGTATCGGAGTGCCTCTTCCTTGTAATTTTTGGCAGCACTTGCACTTTATATACAAGTAAATATACAGGAAAGAATGTTTCCTAACAATTTTTCCTCTAAAATTGATTTTATTTTTGGTTTTGTGCGTATTATTTTCAGTCTGTAAAATTGGCGTACTACCCGAACAACATCGTTCCCAGCAGTGACCTGGGAGTCCAAGATGCATCCAGACATCCTCCCCATGCTGTTCCTGAACCATTTCAGTGGTGTTTCCATCAATTTCTGACCTTTTCATTTGAACCAGACACTCTCCCCTCTTCAGAGCAGGGGGTGCCTGGTTTAATGCTCGGGTTCTCCCCATGACATTGTGCTCGGGTCCTCAGGTGCTGCTCTATAAAGACCAGAGGTGGTCAAAACGTTGCTGTAATTATGCTGCTGGTTTAATAAAAGACCCGATTTTTTCACTAATGGAGGAGTGCTGCGGATTTCTATACATGTTTATCTGGCGGGACCCTTGGCCAGGATCTCTATCTGTGAGCACCACCATCCTTACTAATAGTACCTTTTTTTGTTCCTATGTTGGGATCTGTAGTGCTGCTTATCCTGCATTTACCTTACTACAGGTGCTCGGTAGAGCACCCGAGCATCCCGAGGTGTTCTTCTCGAGCACCCGAGCTCTTTGGTTCTCGATCAACACTATTGTAAAGTAATTAGACTGTGCTCATCGTGGTCAATATGGTTGCCTTGGAACACTGGAATCCTAAGTCTAAGCTTGGCTATATGCTCATTTGGCCCACAGCTATCTTTCACCACCACCCAAACATATACGCACACTCAGCTTGGTCGAGCATGCACATGTTTTGAATGGGAAGAAGGGAGTAATCAGCTGACAGACCCCTTTGTTGGAGGCACAGATGTGGGCGTATTCTTTGTACAATGCTATGGAAAACATTGGTGTTATAGAAATAATGGGACATAATGATTAACTCCTTGAGTCCTAGCACCGTACATGTACGGCGGAAGGAGGGGATTTAAATGTGGTGTCTGCTCACGAGTGCAGCAGGAGCCAAAGTCTCTGGTCTCTGCTGTATCAAACGCTTATTGCAGACATTTACCCCTTTAGGAGCCATGGTCAAAATAAAAAAATAAAAAAATAAAAAATCATACTTACCTGATCCATTTGATCTCAGGATTTCGTGCAAGATTTTTACACTATTTTAGAATGAGGAAATTCAGCTTCACTGGGAATTGAATTCAACCATGAAGAGGACTTTGATTCTTTTAACACTAGTGACCAAGGGATCTAGAAGCGCGGCTCTTTTGAGTCAGGAACAGCTACCCCATGCGACAATCGGAGGAGCCTTTCCTTTGCTCTGATGTTCTGGGCCTCTCTTAAGAGACCCAGCATATCAGAGCTATAGTTTCTGTGGACGCTTGTAGGTGGCAGGGCTCCATATGATAACAGATAATGTAGCACTATTGAACTACAATGTAATATGAAGATCTCTTATTATTGCCTTCTCGAGGGGCTAACAAAAAAAGTTAAATAAATGCTTTAAAAAATATAAAAATTTAAATCATCCCCTTTTCACGAGAATTAAAATTAAAATAAACAATAAAAAACATAAAGATCATAGGCATTGCCGCTTCCCAAAATGCCTAAACAATTAAAATATAAAAATATTTATCCCATTCAGCAAATAACATAACAGAAAAAAATAAATTAATGATTTGCCATTTTTTCTTTGTTTCACTTGCAAATTTTTTTTTATTTTCATAAAATGCAATCAAAAAGTCACACACTCCAAAATTAACAAAAAACTACAGATCATACTGCAGAATATAAGCACAAGAAGAACTATATAAATGCGGTATCATTGTAATCATACTGACCCTGAGAATGAAGGTAACAGGTCAGTTTTACTGCATAGGGAATACCATAGAGAATTCCATCCCTTTTTTTTTTTTAAAGGTTCGCACTTCCCCATATGCAGTCGTATACCTCTTGTGTAATCTTCCACATCAGTAGATTGGTGCGAGGGGGCAGCAACAACAGGGCTTGCCAAATGAAATGAACACCATCTTTATAAATCCATATGCAGTTAGCTCGCCCTAGTGGTGGTTTTACACAGAATGATATAATTTAGCAAGAACAGTGCTCCCATGCAGAGGTACAATATATTATGAAACTAGTCAGCATATACTGTACTTTTGAGCTGATTTAACTCTTTGTTTTTTCAAATGTACATGCAGGTGAATGTTACTACGAAGAAAGCAAAATGCAACAGATCAGATTAAAACAATTTTATTTTATTTTTTTTAAAAAGAGTCCACCAATGAATACTACTTTCCCCCTTTACTGCTTCACTACAGAAAGAGGTGTATTGAATAGTGGACTCTGCTAAAATGGGTGTACAGTGGGTTACTTTGTGCTAGTAGAAGAGTATTCAGTAGGGGACACGTTCGGTATGAGTGAAGAGAGGGTTGCCTTGAGCCTGCTTCTATAAGAAGTGAGTTATGTGTCGGTGGACTCTCCCACTCACTATGTTTCCACTACATCCACATGTGGACATATTAAGTATAATAGATAAGGGGATGGGGGGCAAAAAAATATAAAACGATAAAAAAAATGTATTAAGTAACATACAAAATGTGGTCCACCTCAGCAGTTTTTTGGAGACCATTGTATTTTTTCCACAATGGGGCAGAATGGGGAAGTATTGGAGACTGTAATAGCATACTGGAGACAGAATTGTGATACAAAGGGGAATGTGATGGCTACAGGGGACACTGATGACATACCAAGGGGACAGAGTGATGGGACTGAGCTGGAGGTGTGGCTGACTCCAGATAATATTGCAGACAACATTTTTCTAATTTTTGTTCTGTACATTACCACAGAACAGATGCAGTAGTGAAGTTCAGAATTTCAACTTAAATTTAGTGGGTTGAACAAAATGAGTGCATAAAAATGTGAGGAACTAAGGCCTTATGCACACGACCGTTGTGTGCATCCGTGTCCGTTGTTCCGTTTTCCGTAACTTTCTGCGGACCCATTGACTTTCAATGGGTCCGTTGAAAACTCAGAAAATGCACCGTTTTTCATCCACATCCGTGATCCGTGTTTCCTGTCCGTCCACAAAATAGGACCTGTCCTATTTTTTTGACAGACAACGGTTCATGGACCCATTCAAGTCAATGGGTCCGGGAAAAAACATGGATGCACACAAGATTGTCATCCGCATCCGTCATCCGTGTCCGTAGGCTACTTTCACACTTTCCGCTGATCCGTCTGCATGAAAGCTTTTTAGTGCCGCACCTGAGGGGTTAATTGTGCGTATCATAGCCCCCTGTTTTAAATTCATTGGTGGCCAGTGCGGCCCCCCTCCCTCCCCTGTATTTAACTCATTGGTGGCCAGTGCGGCCCCCCTCCCTCCCCTGTTTTCAACTCATTGGTGGCCAGTGCGGCCCCCCTCCCTCCCCTGTATTTAACTCATTGGTGACCAGTGCGGCCCCCCGTCCCTCCCCTGTATTTAACTCATTGGTGGCCAGTGCGCCCCCCCCTCCCCTGTATTTAATTCATTGGTGGCCAGTGCGGCCTCCCCTCCCCCCCCAATTAAAATCCCCCTCCCCATCATTGGTGGCAGCGGAGAGTTCCGATCGGAGTCCCAGTTTAATCGCTGGGGCTTTGATCGGTAACCATGGAAACCAGGACGCTACTGCAGTCCTGGCTGTCATGGTTACTTAGCAATTTTAGAAGCATTATACTTACCTGCGATGTCCGTACCAGCCGGGCGCTCCTCCTACTGGTAAGTGACAGGTCTGTGCTATAAGCAATGCGCCGCACAGACCTTTCACTTACCAGTAGGAGGAGCACCCGGCCGGTCACAGACATCGCAGGTAAGTATAATGCTTTTAAAATTGCTAAGTAACCATGACAGCCAGGACTGCAGTAGCGTCCTGGTTTCCATGGTTACCGATTGGAGCCCCAGCGATTAAGCTGGGACTCCGATCGGAACTCTCCGCTGCCACCAATGATGGGGGGGTGGGGGGGGATTTTAATTAGGGGGGGGAGGCCGCACTGGCCACCAATGAGTTAAATACAGGGGAGGGAGGGAGGGGGGCCGCACTGGCCACCAATGAGTTAAATACAGGGGAGGGAGGGGGGCCGCACTGGCCACCAATGTTTTTAAAACTGGGGAGGGAGGGGGGTCTGCCCCCTGCTGCCTGGCAGCACCTGATCTCTTACAGGGGGCTATGATACGCACAATTAACCCCTCAGGTGCGGCACCTGAGGGGTTAATTGTGCGTATCAAAGCCCCCTGTAAGAGATCGGGTGCTGACAGGCAGCAGGGGGCAGTCATGTACACAGTTCTTAGTATATTCTAACTTGAAGCGTCCCCATCACCATGGGAACGCCTCTGTGTTAGAATATACTGTCGGATCTGAGTTTTCACGATATAACTCAAATCCGATGGTATATTTTAACATAGAGGCGTTCCCATGGTGATGGGGATGCTTCAAGTTAAAATATACCATCGGATTGGAGAAAAATCCGATCCGATGGTATAATAGGGACTCCTGACTTTACATTGAAAGTCAGTGGGGGACGGATCCGTTTGCAATTGCACCATATTGTGTCAATGTCAAACGGATCCGTCCCCATTGACTTGCTGTCACGGATGGTGTACAGGAAACAAGATAAAACAATACAAACAATGACTCACTGGACCCACAACTAAGGAACAAAAGGGAGACCCCTGCAATCGACCTGCCGCTCTCCCTTGTTGCTCAGCCTATGCGACCACCCCAAAGGTGGATGGGCGCATATCCACGTACCTCGGCTATCTTAGGCCTGAAGGCCCTACAATAGTGAGGGGACACGACCACCGGCTCCCTACACAGACACGGAGGGAGTCAGGGTCACCTGGATCCAGAAAACAGAAAATAATAAATGCATAAACAGAACTTATCTTGCAGACGACTGTGGACAGGGAACTGGGAACTGGGAGCTGGGAGCTGGGAACTGGGAACTGGGACAGCATGCACACACACTCCAGGAAGAAGTATCAGCCGCACACTACTGCCTTATGGGGAGGAATTTAAAGGGAGGTAATCAGTCTGACTGCATGACAGCTGAGATAGACTAACGAGGTGAGAAACAGAAACCAAAACAAAGAAACTCAAGGAGGAGGATCTGGACGGCTAGTGTCAGAGCTTCTCAGCTGTCTGGTTGTGACACTTGCATTGTAAGTCAGGACGGATCCGTTTGGCTCCGCACAGCCAGGCGGACACCAAAACGACTTTTTCCTTCATGTCCGTGGATCCTCCAAAAATCAAGGAAGACCCACGGAAGAAAAAACGGACACGGATCACGGAACTACGGACCCCGTTTTTGCGGACCGCAAAAAAAAAAACGTTGTGTGCATGAGGCCTAAAGCATTTTTTAAACTTAATCCCTTCATTTCAGGGACTCCAAAGTAATTTGACAAATTAAATTATTGTAAATAAAATGTTAATTTCTAATACTTGCTTGAAAACTCTTTGTTGGCAATGACTGCCTGGAGTCTTGAACTCATAGACATCACCAGATGCTGTGTTTCCTCCTTTTTAATGCTCTGCCAGGCCTTTACTGCAGCGGTTTTCAGTTGCTGTTTGTTTGGCCTTTCTGTCTGAAGTTTAGTCTTTAACAAGTAAAATGCTCTATTGGGTTCAGATCAAGAATATTCCACTTCTTTGCTTTAATAAACTCCTGGTGCTTTGGCTTTATGTTTTGGGTCATTGTCCATCTGTATTATGAAACTGTCACCGCCAGCTCTCTGAGAAGCGCTAGCAGACGTTCTTCTGTACCTCTTGCATGATGTTCTTTGTTTTGGTTTCATTTTGTCATCTCTTTTCCTTCTCCCAGCTGTCACCTATTTACACTGATTGCCTCCTTTTATATTCCCTCCCATACTGCCTCACTTTGCGGTACTTCCTGGATTGTGTTCACTGCTAGAGGCTACAACTGCTGGTTCCTCAGATAAGTATTTTTCCTTTATTTGTGTTTCAGTTCTGGCTTGATTCTAGGTGACCCTGACTCCCTCCGTATTAAGTGCAGGGAGCCGGTGGTCGTGTCCCCTCACTATTATAGGGTTTTCAGGTGTCACACAGTCTAGGTACGAGGGCATGCAATCCTCAATCATAAAGATCTTTGCATGGGCATAGCAGTCAGGGAGAGCTCTAGGGGTTTTATAGGGCTCACCCATATGTTCCTTAGTTTGGGATCAAGTCAGTCGGATGTTTATTTATAACTTCCAGTTTTCTGCAACACCATCCGTGACATTATAAACCGACAATACCGTCTTAAGCATGGATCCGGTTTCAGCCTTGATTGACAGCATGCAGGGTCTTTCACTGGAAGTAGCAGATCTCCGTAAAACTGTGTCTCAGTTTCAGGTGACCGGTTCTCCTTGCGTTCATGGAGTTTGTTCCGAGCCTAAGATCTCGCTTCCGGATACGTTCTCCGGGGGTAGTGAGAATTTTGATTGCTTTAGAGAGGCTTGCAAACTCCATTTTTACCTACTGATCAGGGTGGGGATCATCATCTCGCTGATCAGGGATAACGCTCAGTCTTGGGCCTTTTCCCTGCCGGTGGGGGCACGGCCCCTCCGATCGGTGAATCTATTGCTCTGGCTGAATCTAAACTGCATCTTTTATGCCAGGGTAAACAGTCGCAGAGATATTTTGTTTAGAATTTCGGAGATGGGCAGCTGATACTGGTTGGAATGATGCTGCACTCCGAAGTCAATTTTGCCATGGTCTTTCGGAGGGATTGAAAGATGCATTTGCCTTTCATGAGAGACCTGCCTCGTTAGAGTCAGCCATGTCTCTTGCTGTTCGTATTGACAGGCGTCTTAGAGAGAGAGGAGAGACCACTCCTTCCTGTCATATTCAGTCCAAGGACAGTAGGGCGGTCTCATTCAGTGCGCAGGGGCCTCAGACTCTTTCAATTCCCTCTGAGGAGGAGGCCATGCAGCTGGGTTTGCTTGCCTCTGATAGTAGAGGATTCAGCTCTCAGAGGAGGGTTTGTTTCTGTTGTGGGGGTATAAATCATTTGGCAAATGTTTGCCCCTCTAGGAGATTCAGGGACTTTTCTGAGGGTAATAAAGAAACAAAAATAAAAAAAACCTCTAAAAACTTTCCATCTGTTACTATTGGCAAGGTTGATGCGGAAATTGAAGGTTTGCCGTTTGCTTGTAGATCCCGTTTTGTCCTACCTGCCAGGGTGGCGCTAGATAGCAAGAACATTTTTTGTGAGATTTTTGTAGATAGTGGAGCAGCTGTCAACCTCATTGATAATCAATTTGCTATAACGCATGGTTTCCAGGTATGCACTTTGGAAAAGGATATACCTGTTTTTGCTATCGATTCCGCTCCACTTTCTCAAAGATCTCTCAAAGGGCATAGTTCACAATAACCGTTTGACTGTGGGTGATGCTCATGTTGAGGATATGTCATGTTTCGTCCTAAGCGGATTACCCACTCCTCTAGTGTTGGGGCTACCCTGGTTCACTAAAAATAACCCCACCATTGATTGGCAAGCAAGGCAAATAAATGGTTGGAGTGACTTTTGCAGAGAGAATTGCCTCACGGCGTCTCTTTCAGAGGTTTCTACCAAGACTGTACCATCTTTTCTCTCAGAATTTTTGGATGTGTTTTCAGAGAGTGGTGTCCAGGAGCTGCCCCCTCACCGGGAGTACGATTGCCCTATTAATCTCATCCCAGGCGCCAAGCTGCAAAAATCACGTTTATATAATCTCTCCCAACCTGAAAGAGTCGCTATGCGTACTTATATCTCTGAGAGCCTGAGAAAGGGACACATCCGACCCTCAAAGTCACCTGTTGCCGCTGTTTTTTTTTTTGTTAAGAAAAAAGATGGTTCTTTAAGACCATGTCTGGATTTCAGGGAGCTGAACTGTATCACAATTCGTGACCCTTATCCGCTTCCTCTGATCCCGGACCTGTTTAACCAGATTGTTGGGGCTAAAGTTTTTTCTAAGTTGGATTTAAGAGGGGCATACAATCTAGTCAGGGTCAGGGAAGGGGACGAATGGAAGACGGCCTTCAATACCCCTGAGGGCCATTTCGAGAATTTGGTTATGCCCTTTGGTTTGATGAATGCTCCAGCTGTCTTCCAACATTTTGTGAACAGCATTTTTTATCATTTAATGGGGAAATTTGTACTGGTGTATCTAGATGACATTTTGATTTTTTCTCCTGATTTCAAAACTCATAGGGACCACCTACGTCAGGTCTTGCTCATTCTGCGGGAGAGTAAATTGTACGCTAAACTGGAAAAATGTGTGTTTGCGGTTCCGGAGATTCAATTTCTGGGTTTTCTTCTCTCCGCTTCTGGTTTTCGCATGGATCCTGAGAAGGTCCGCGCTGTGCTTGATTGGGAGCTTCCTGAGAATCAGAAGGCGCTGATTCGGTTTTTGGGTTTTGCCAATTATTACAGGAAGTTCATTTTGAATTATTCCTCTGTTGTTAAGCCACTCATTGATATGACTAAAAAGGGGGTCGATTTTTCCTCCTGGTCGCTAGATGCGCTTAAGGCCTTTTCTAGTATTAAAGAGAGTTTTGCTTCCGCTCCCATCTTGGTACAACCTGATGTCTCTCTGCCTTTCATTGTTGAGGTGGACGCTTCTGAGGTGGGTGCGGTCTTGTCTCAGGGTCCCGCTCCTGCTAAATGGCGACCATGTGCCTTTTTCTCAAGGAAACTCTCCTCCGCAGAGAGAAATTACGATGTGGGAGATAGGGAGTTGTTGGCCATCAAATTAGCTTTTGAGGAATGGCGCCATTGGCTAGAGGGAGCCAGACACCCTATTACCGTGTTTACCGACCATAAGAATCTGGCCTACTTGGAATCAGCCAAGCGTCTGAACCCGAGACAGGCCAGATGGTCTTTATTCTTTTCTAGGTTTAATTTTGTTGTCACGTTCCGCCCTGGGGTTAAAAATGTGAAGGCTGATGCCCTGTCATATTGTTTTCCGGGAGGGGGGAACTTTGAAGACCCAGGTCCCATTTTGGCTGAAGGGGAGGTCGTCTCTGCTCTTTATCCTGATTTGGAGGCAAAGGTTCAGGCAGCCCAGGCAGAGGCTCCTGATCTTTGTCCTCCTGGGAGGTTGTTTGTGCCTCTCGCTTTACGACACAAGGTTTTTAAGGAGCACCACGATGCTGTCCTTGCTGGGCACCCGGGGAGTAGAGCTACAGTGGATCTCATTGCTCGGAGATTCTGGTGGCCGGCTCTTCATAAGACGGTTGAGGGTTTTGTGGCAGCCTGCGAGACCTGCGCTCGTGCCAAGGTCCCTTATTCACGGCCATCGGTTCTCTCCTCCCGTTACCCATTCCTTCCCGTCCTTGGACGCATCTGTCCATGGACTTCATTACGGACCTGCCTCGTTCCTCGGGGAAGACTGTGATTCTGGTAGTAGTGGACCCATTTTTTTTTTAAATGGCGCATTTCATTCCCTTTCCTGGGTTACCCAATGCTAAAACGCTGGCGCAAGCATTTGTTGATCACATTGTCAAATTGAATGGCATTCCTTCAGACATAGTTTCTGATAGGAGCACGCAGTTTGTTTCCAGATTCTGGAAGGCCTTCTGTTCTCGCTTAGGGGTTTGGTTGTCGTTCTCTTCTGCTTTTCACCCGCAGTCGAATGGCCAAACCGAACGCGTCAATCAGAATCTGGAGACATATATGCGCTGTTTTGTGCCAGAGAATCAGGAGGATTGGTGTTCTTTTTTGTCCCTTGCTGAGTTTGCTTTAAATAACCGTCGCCAGGAGTCCTCTGATAAGTCACAATTTTTTGGTGCATATGGGTTTCATCCGCTGTTTGGGACATTCTCTGGAGAGGGGTCTTCTGGTTTACCTGATGAGGAGAGATTTTCCTCGTCTTTGTCATTTATTTGGCAAAAGATTCAGGGTAATCTGAAGAGGATGAGTGAGAGATATAAGCGTGTGGCGGATAAGAGACGTGTGCCTGGTCCGGACCTGAATGTGGGTGATCTGGTGTGGTTGTCTACAAAGAATATCAAACTGAAGGTTCCCTCCTGGAAGTTGGGTCCTAAGTTTATTGGGCCTTACAAGATCTTGTCCATCATCAATCCCGTTGCCTTCCGTCTTGATCTTCCTCAGACTTGGAAGATCCATAATGTTTTTCACAGGTCCCTATTAAAACCGTATGTCCAACCCACTGTACTCTCCTCTTTGCCTCCTCCTCCGATTGTTGTTGATGGTAATCTTAAATTTCAGCTCTCTAGGACTGTGGATTCTCGTATTATCCGCGGTTCTCTCCAGTACCTCGTTCATTGGGAGGGTTATGGTCCTGAGGAGAGGATGTGGGTCCCAGTGGCGGACATTAAGGTCACTCGTCTCATCAGGGCTTTCCATAGGTCCCATCCTGAGAAGGTGGGCTCTGAGTGTCCGGAGTCCACTCGTAGAGGGAGGGGTACTGTCACCGCCAGCTCTCTGAGAAGCTCTGGCAGACGTTCTTCTGTACCTCTTGCATGATGTTCTTTGTTTTGGTTTCACTTTGTCATCTCTTTTCCTTCTCCCAGCTGTCACCTATTTACACTGATTACCTCCTTTTATATTCCCTCCCATACTGCCTCACTTTACGGTTTATACTACTTCCTGGATTGTGTTCACTGCTAGAGGCTACAATTGCTGGTTCCTCAGATAAGTATTTTTCCTTTATTTGTGTTTACGTGCTGGCTTGATTCTAGGTGACCCTGACTCCCTCGGTATTAAGTGCATGGAGCCGGTGGTCGTGTCCCCTCACTATTATAGGGTTTTCAGGTGTCAAACAGTCTAGGTACGAGGGCATGCAATCCTCTATCATAAAGATCTTTGCATGGGCATAGCAGTCAGGGAGAGCTCTAGGGGTTTTATAGGGCTCACCCATATGTTCCTTAGTTTGTGATCAAGTCAGTCGGATGTTTATTTATAACTTCCAGTTTTCTGCAACACCATCCGTGACAGAAACGCGACCAATCAGTTTGGCTGCATTTGCCGGGATTTGAGCACACAGTATATCTCTAAAAAACCCAGAATTCATCCGGCTGCTTCGGTCCTGTGTCACATCATTAATAAATACTAGGGACCCAGCGCCATTGGCAGCCATGCATGCCCAAGCCATCACACTGCCTCCACCGTGTTTTACAGATGATGTGGTATGCTTTGGATCATGAGCTGTTCCATGCCTTCGCCATACTTTTTTCTTTCCATCATTCTGGTAGAGGTTGATATTGGTTTCATCTGTCCAAAGAATGTTGTTCCAGAAGTGTGCTGGATTTTTAAGATGTTTTTTAGCAAACTCCAATCTAGCCTTCTTATTCTTGAGGCTTATGAGTGGCTTGCACCGTGCAGTGAACCCTCTGTATTTACTTTTATGCATACTTTTCTTTATGGTACATTTGGATATAGATACGCCTATATCCTGGAGAGTGTTATTCACTTAGTTGGCTGTTGTGAAGGGGTTTCTCTTCACCATCATAATTATTCTGCGATTATCCACCACTGTTGTCTTTCGTGGGCATCCAGGTCTTTTTGCATTGTTGAGGTCACCAGTGCTTTTAATCCTTCTTTCTCAGGATGTACCAAACTGTAGATTTTGTCACTTCTAATAGTATAGCAATTTCTCGGATGTTTTTTTTCTTTTTTCGCAGATGAAGGATGGCTTGTTTCACCTGCATGGAGAGCTCCCTTGACCGCATGTTTACTTCTCAGCAAAATCTTAAAAATGCAAGCACCGCACCTCAAATCAAATCCAGGCCTTTTATATGTTTAATTGAGAATGAAATAATGAAGGGATTGCCCACACCTGCCCATGAAACAGCCTTTGAGTCAATTATCCAATTACTTTTGGTCCCTTTTTAAAACAGGGTAATAAAAACAAAATTTGTGTCAGTGTCCAAATATATATGGACCTAACTGTAGGCTGACTTTAATTATTGTAAGTATAAGGCTTCATTCACACATCCGTGGAGCACGGTCCGTGAGATACTGGACTGGCATCCTGCTTGGTGTAGGAGTGCACGGCGTCATTGGCTGCTATGATGCCGTGCGCTTTGTGCCGCCGCCGCAGTACAGTAATACACTCCTATGATCTATACGATACGGACGTGTGACTGAAGATTAAAGCTGTAGCCTGCTCTCCCTGCATTGATAGGAAGCCGTCTGGCAACAGGAGAGGTATATAGTGGGCTCAGCATGCATGTTGGTACCTGCATTCCCTGCATTTAATGGAGGCCATTATGGCACAAAAAATAGTAAAAGGAAGAGTGGACCCAGCATGCATGTGGAACCTGCATTCCCTGTATTTTATGGTGGCCATTATAGCACATAACAGTATTAGGTATTAGGTTCCCATCTTACAGAGATCGCCTTGACGCTGGCAGACGTGCCCAACTAATTTTGTACAAAATGTATTTGCCAAGAATATCAAATTTACAAAATAAGCGTAGCATTGGCACCAGAATGTTTTCTATAACTTAGGCATTATTATACGTAATATGTGTTTGCAGAGTGCTGTTGCATAGTGTTTTTATACCGTGATGGGAGAGTGATGGCATATTAGGGGACAGGGTTTCCCAGAACCCATTGTATTTTTCACATAACGGGCTTTATTGCTAGTATCTTATGATAATTTTTTTCAGAACTATCTACTTATAAATGGAAGTGATCTGATAATCGCCTACTATACTTTCCACCACTGCTGTCCAGCACCATGCAGGCACTATTAGATATTCCAGTTTGCATTTTGTTAATGGAGAGTACAGGAAAGCTCTTATGAGGAGACAATCAGCCTTTCTGAGCAGTCCAATAAAATAAAATGAAATCTGCTTTAAATTTTGGCTGTATTCTGCTGATGTGTGGAAAATTTTAAGTTCCCCAAAAGTCTTCATGTTTATTATTAGAAAAAGTAGTCACTACAGGTAGTAGAAACTCTAGAACTGTAAAACTTAGGTCAAGTCTTATATGTTTGAGTGTCTGCCTATTTATGTTAAAAGCAAAGTACTGAAGAATAGCAGCTACACAGAGAATTGTGCAGGCAGTGCCACTACCTCTGTTGATTCCAGCTGGCATAGCTGCTTAGTCTGACTAGACCCAGGACCTGAATATGATACCTGTTGCTTTTTCAGATCTGTTTTGCTCTGGAACTGGGACTGCTATGACAGTTCCAGTTAACAGACAAATATGTAGTGTAAAATTAAGTTTCCCAAAAGGATTTTCTTGTAGAAGTATAACAAAAATAAATAAATAATAATAATAATAAAAAAATAAAAGTTATAGTAATAAACTGAAAATTTCTAATAATGGCCAATGTGTCCAAAACATAAGTCCTGATATGTCACCCAAATAATAAGTAATAATAACAAGGGCTCATGCACACGACTGTTGTTTTGCGGTTCGTTTTTCACAGATCCGTTGTTCCGTATCTGAGTTTTTTTTTCCTTTAAGTCCTCTTCCATTCTGTTATTCCACAAAACATATCCGTATGGTTTCCGTATGCGATCCTTTTTTTGCGGATTGGAAACGGAAACAGTAACTTATTAATCACCAAACACATGAGCAATATTGGCTGGGCATAGCATTTCTACAGTATGGATCCGCAAAATACGGATTAAATACGGATGACATATGGATGTGTTCCGTATTTTTTGTGGACCTATTGACTTGAATGGGGCTTTGGACCATGATTTGCGGACAATAATAGGACATGCACTACTTTTTTGCAGAACGGAAATACGGAAACGGAATACACACAGAGAACCTTCCGTCGTTTTTGCGGGCCCATTGAAGTGAATGGTTCCGCATACAGTGCGCAAAAGAAACGGAACAGAAGAGGAAAGAAAATACTTTTGTGTGCATGAGCCCTTAGGCAGGTGTCACACATGTTTTTTCTGGTGGTTTTGAGAGTTTTGCAATTTTTAGGGAGGTTTTTTTGCCTGGTGTTTTAAAGTTAAAAAAAAACACGTCAGTTTTAGATGTCGTATGGATGTCTATAGGAGATATTAAATTAGGTAAAAAGTGGCATTCTTTTCACCATTGAGGTATGTTTTTTGGGTCAATGATGTCTTTTACCTTCATTGTCTTATCCTTTTCTATTGACCTCCATTGTTTTATTTTTTGTTACTTCAAAAACACATATTTGCAATGTATGTTGGTATTTTTAATAGTGTTTTTTTGACATTTTGTGAGGCTATTTTGGCAAACAAAATAAACACCATGAACAAATGTGTGTGTGAGGATGCTTCTCCCTTTCTATCGTTTGTGGAAACTTACAATGGCACTGAGATGCTGGGATGGCTTTCATAGTATGTGTGTAGAATGTAGGAAACAGCTACACATGTATCACTCTTATTAACTTCATTGACAGATTTCTGGAGGACACATTATGTCATGACTAAAACTGTTCAATGACATCATCCTGATTCTCCTTCCAGTCTTCACTACTTAGTGGACTGATTGATTTTCTATAAAAAGTAGATGAGAAAAAAATTGAAGTGCAAATCCTTAAAATGTTATTTTATGAGCCACCTACATGGTCAGCAACTACAACCATAATTCAAATAGTACAAATCTGACGGCTAGACTAATATTAAAGGGACACTGACAGGCCCTATAAACATATTTAGTTATTCCTATGCAGTCATAGATCTATTAAAGTGTATTCCAATGATATAAGAGTACCCCCTGTCCGCATTGTAAACCATGTAAAAACAACTTTATATTCATCTGTCAATCCCATTTCTTTATGCCCAAGGGGCGTTTTTTCTCCTACCTTTGTGCCCAGCCGCGCCTCAACTGTCGATTCCTACCGCCGCCCAGCTCATTATTATTCACTGCGCTGGGCGGCTCTTACATTCCCCGATCCTGTCAGCGGAGAGAAGAGTTTCTTGGCCGGCGCAGGCGCATTAACTATCTGAATTTCTGATGACATCAGCGCTCTGAAGCGCTGGATACGAGTGCCTTGGAGGAGAGATCGGACGCATTCAATTACAGGCTTGGGAGGGTGCCGGCACATGCGCAGATGGTCCGATTGAGGCCGATGCCCATAAGTCTCTATCGGGCATGCGCGGGAACTGACAGGATAGGGGAATGTAAGAGCCGCCCAGCCAGTGAATAATAATGAGCTGCGGGCGGCGGTAGGAATCGACAGTTGAGGCGCGGCTGGGCACAAAGGTATGAGAAAAAACGCCCCTTGGGCATAAAGAAATGTGATTGACAGATGAATATAAAGTTGTTTTTACATGGTTTACAATGCGGACAGGGGGTACTCTTATATCATTGGAATACACTTTACTAGATCTATGACTGCATAGGAATAACTAAATATGTTTATAGGGCCTGTCAGTGTCCCTTTAATAGGAAGGGTCATCTGGGTTATTTTAAGTAAGCAGTCATTTATTGGTTGCAAAAATGCTACAGTAAAATCAATTTAAATCAGTGGTTTACAAATATATCAAATATTCTAAATGCATTTTTAGAGAAATCTAAATAATATTACAGCCTGGAAGGAAGAATGACATAGCGTAACTGTTTCCACAAAGCTCTCCCTCCTTTCTGCCATAAACACAGTCCTAATCCAGCTCAGAACTAAACAGAAGAATTATGTCTGACACTCTGTGCCTAAAAACCTGTATCTAAAAGCCAATAGCAGTGCATCTCTGACATCCTGACACTAAGGCCAGCTTCCTATAAATCCAGTCTGTCTAGCTCAGTTTCCCTCAGGTGTGGTGCAGAAAACTCTGGAGGGGAACTGAAGCCAAAGCTGATCCCATAGTTTTCTATGGGATCATTCACATACATCCGAAGCACCACTGATGACACCTGATGTCAAATAGTGCTGCATGCTGGCGCTATCAGTGTACTGTATGTAGATGACAGATCTGTGCATTAAGGGGGTCATTTACTATCCAGAAATACTCCTAGCAATGATGATTCTGCTAGTTTTATAGCATTCTGCTCTAGTTGTTATGCTATTAGAAATGTGCCAGATATATTTCACGAAAGAGAAACACATACTGTACACCTGTCTTATGGGATATGTATGAGTTATGTTTCTGATGGTAAGCCAATAAATTATGTCCTGTTGAGGAATGCTTTAGAAATACAGCACAGAATAGTAATAGATTACTAGGCCCAGCAAGGGAATTCTCAGAACATAGTTTAATTTCCCTCATGAGGTTAGAACATATTTGTTAGGGTGGCAATGTATTATTTTGCACTTGTGGGAAATGCTAAAGTTAAGGAGTATTACATAGCAGTATGTTATCATATTCAGGATATATCCTAAAAGACAAATTTATTGACCTCCGTTAAAGGACATAAACTAAGATAATTATACAGATAGCTGCTATGTCATGGGAAATACTGAAGTGACATAAACTCACTGTTCCTCACCAAAAGCACACAGGACATATTTTATAGCAGCATTGCATACATATGTTGCCATAGAAAATGAAGAAGATTCATAGTAGGACCAAAGAATTTAGATGTAAAAAATGGATGTAATTAAATGGTATCCAATCCATCTTTGAACTAGAAGCAAACGTGTATGATTAACATTTGGGAAACAGATTTGCTAAGCGTCTAAGAAGTTAACATTCATGTTCAGATCTTTGCACTCAGTGGGAGAGATTTAGCAAAATGGAATTATGTCTGAAATAAAAATTCTAAAAAGTAGTAAAAAGGCAAATAAATATGCAGATTTGTCCATGGACCTCCAAAATCCAATGGATCTTGGTACCTAGCCATTTTTCCTGGTGGTAATGCAGCAATTTCAAAGCCATTGGTAAATGTCACACTTAATGATGCTGAGATCCCATAAATGCTTATAAGAGGATCTGATTCTTCTGAACTAGTTAGAGACATATTATTTTCAATCCCCTCCCCAAACCAAAAATGTAAATTGACACCATTAAATGTTATTTTAATATAATTCAGCATGCAAAATGAGTTAATTTTTGTAAACTACTTTATGTTACAAAAATACTCCAGTTGAGCCATATTATCTATATCTCACGGTGCCCCTGGTCTTTAATCTGTATAGTAATGTGCACGTCCATCCACTAAGGTGGTCGCACATGCTCAATTCCATCATTCAACTGTCATTAGCAATATCAACTGTTAGGCCCCTTTCAGACGGGAGAGAATTCCATGCGGGTGCAATGCGTGAGGTCAACGCATTGCACCTGCACTGAATACGGACCCATTCACTTCGATTGGGCTGTGCACATGAGCGGTGATTTTCACGCATCACTGGTGCGTTGCGTGAAAATCACAGCAAGCTCTATATTGTGCGTTTTTCACGTAACACAGGCCCCATAGAAGTAATTGGGGCTGCATTAAAATCGCAAGTATCCACAAGCAAGTGGGATGGGGACCCGATCTTTATTATTTTCCCTTATAACATGGTTATAAGGGAAAATAATAGCATTCATAATACAGAATGCTTAGTAAAATAGTGATTGAGGGGTTAAAAAATAAAAAACAATTAATAAACTCACTTTAATCCACTTGAACGCTCAGCCTGGCATGTCTTCTTACTTTTTTGATGAAAATGACCTGCGGTGACGTCGCTGCGCTCATCACATGGTCCATCACATGTGACGAGTGCAGTGACATCATCAAAGGTCCTTTAGCCAGGTCCTGAAGAAAATAGAAAGAAGAGGAGATCCGCTACGCGATCAAGTGGATGAGGCGAGTTAAATTTGTTTATTATTTTTAACCCCTCAATGGACATTTTACTAAGCATTCTGTATTAAGAATGATATTATTTTCCCTTATAACCATGTTATAAGGGAAAATAATAAAATTTACAGAACACCTAACCCAAACTTCTGTGAAGAAGTCCGGGTTTGGGTCTGGGTACCAAAACATGCAGATTTTTCTCACGCGCGCGCAAAACGCATCAAAACACTTTGCACTCGCGCAGAAAAATCACGCACCTGCATCTTGTCCGACCCTCACACGCGACGCCCGTGTGAAAGAGGCCTTAGAGGCTGTGACAATTACCAGGAGAGAGCTGCAGCAGAAATGCCACATCCCCACACCAGTCAGCTTGAAGAGAATCTAGTGGAGAAAATGAAGCAATGAATGATGAGGGGGGGCTCCGGATCCATGTGAGGTACATAACCTCTAGCTGTCCACATACATTAGTTGGAAATTTGGACAACATTAACACATACATTTTACTGATTCCCAGGAGAGCCATATTCCCTTTGATGACTTCTGTTGTTGACCAGTAACTAATTGCATTGTGTGAATAGATTTTGTGTATTGATATTATAACTATCAATTAAAATCATGGATTTCATGATCAGCACTCAGCAATAATTATAAGTGATCTATGACATATCCCAGACTGTTCTGCCATGCTCTGCGAAAATAGCAAATCTCCATTTACCTTGCTCGAAATTTGCTGGGACTAGTCCACTAGCAAGGGACACCATCAAAGATTATAATTTATGAAATTATGGCCATTTAATTGACTAGAAATCTTAATTTTTATCACATCACCAACAGCCTAAAGCAAGGCAAGATGTGGCCAGATGGTGTTAGAACAGCATATGTTACACTATGTTCCTAGAAATATGCATAAATATAATTGTGAGTAAAGTGATACTTATTTCCAGCCTGTTCTACAATGTTAATGTGTTGCTTATTTTTTTGCAATAATTTTGAAATGCACACCCAAAGAAACAAACAAGACTCATAAAATCAAACCCAATCTTATTTTATTTCAAAATAAACTGTGAAATGTTGTAAATCAGTTTAAACCTACAATGGAAAAATTATAAATATTTCAAAAAACAGATCAAAACAACGAAAATGTATTTATTATTAAATCTCACATTTCTCAGAAACCAAGCGACTGTGCATAATTTATTAATGACTGTATCTGGTGCATGATAGATATACTAGCAACCTTAACTGACTAGTATGTTAAAGGGAAACATATGATCCAGACACCGTAGAGTTAATAATAAGACTTTTTGCTTCCCCACCATTAACCAGTGCAAAATGCTGCAAGGCATAAGGGGGGGGGGGGGGAGGGGCATCGGGAGAGATCTCTGCCCTTTGTGTTGTGACTGTCAAATGCTCAATATTCCATATAATCTACATAGGGGTCAGTGGGAAAGTCTATTGCTTGATTGCTGCTGCATATTATATAAAATAGATCCAGACGGCACAGTAGCTGCACTATGAATAGCCATGTAGTTACATAATCATCTGGTATTATCTCATCTAGAATGGTAAATGAATAAAAATGTCAATAAATGTCTAATAAAGAATAAAAAAATAACACAAATACACTATTGGCAATCTTTCAGATATAAGGGTAAAGTTCTGAAAGCCATAATCAGGAGTGGAGAGAAAGTATAAAGAACAGATATGACTTCTTTCTTTTGAATTCACTCCTAGTTTTGTCTTCCAAAACTACATCAGGAAACCTGATGTCCAGTATGAGCTGAGTTTGTCAGATGAAGCAAAGATGAGTAGGTCGGATGCATCTTTTATCTTCTTTATGTCAAGAAACAAACAAATCTAGTTCAGAATGTAAAATATATGTTCACCTAATTTGTGTATGTGTATGTGACTACACTCTTATGAAACCAACAAACTCAAATTGTGGATACATTTACAATAAACTAAACTAAATACTACCTTGAATATAATACTACTACGTATTATTATTATAATTTTCAGTTGTCTCAACTCCATGCCTAAATGCTATAATCAATGAACATAAACAATAGCATTAAATAGAATATATGAGTATATACAGTATATTGAGATTTTCTTTTTTGTAAGATGCTACATTACCTTTTTCCCCCAAAAATGTTTTCACTTCAGGAAATTTTACATTAAAGGGGTTAGCCAAGGCCTATAATGCCCCCCCCCCCCATATGTCCATGGCCTGCTATTGGCTGCCCCCACCCCTGTTGCCGGATGTTTTCATCTGCACGACGGGTAGATGAAGCGGCGGCCGTGCCGGCATCAGAAGCAACGTGGGTACCGGGGAGCGAGGTAAGTACTATCTGTGTGAGGGGCCTGGGCATATGGGGGGGCATAAGTCTTGGATAACCCCTTTAATGAATGAAAAATGTATATTGAAGCAATGATGACATATTTTGACATGATACATTTCGGAATCTGGGATTAAAGGAAAAGTACCAAAAATAATATTGTTTTTCCCAGTCTGAACTAGTACAATTGTAAATCAACTGAACTAATATTACTTAACACTGCAGGGCCATTGAAACATGGAAGCATTAATTGTGCTCACATCAGGGCAATCTTTTGTGTCATGGGTGTGGAAAAAAATAAGCAAACCACTTAGAAGTGGAAACTGAGGACACAAAGTCCATGATTGGGAAGCACGTTGGATTCCCACATTGGATACCATATCTGTAGGAGAACTTAACCTATTTTATTGAACAGTTTCACCTCGAAATGTTGAAAACTTTGTTGCAAGTCAACTCGAAATGTTGCAAAAACGCTGTTGGTCAACTTTTTTAAGCCAGAATTCTGGAATGCGGGGCTTGATAAATTCCATCCATATTGTGATGGCACTTTTGGAATGACTGTTGAAAAAGTTATGTGGAAGTCCTCAAATGTTAGGGTGGGTTCACATCACATTTTACACCTCAGTTTGAAGTATATGTCAGAATTCTTGTATCCTGCAGAGTCTGGTAAAAAAATGCATTATTTTTTTAAAATGGTAAAAAAAGTATATGATTTTTTTACAATGGAACTCTATGGTGAACGGATGCCACTGTATGGCATCAGCCTGAGACATCCGTTTCACGTTTATGTTTATTGTATATGATAAATGGATGCTAAAAATGTGATGTGAACCCAGCCTTAGTGGAGCTCAAGTAGGATCCTAATCTTTACAAACATATCAATAAATCCTGGCATTCCAATATTTGTTTTTTGTAAGTTTATTTTTTAACCGTATACACAAGTATATAAATATATGTGATGTTTTGGCCCAATAAACCGGACCTTCTTCAGACCTTAAAGAAGAAATAAAATGCACACAATTAAGATAAACATAAAGTTTTAGGATACAAAGCATCCATTAAATTGCTTATATAGAAAACAAGAATTAAACAATTCTCAGGAAAAAAAGCCCAGGCAGAAACCCAAGGTCAGGTATAAGATTGATGTGCCACCACTTTTTAATCTGGTGATAAGCTCTGTTTTATTCATAGTTTATACGTGCTATAATAAAATTTCCTTTTTTTTATTTATATTCTGGCAGCATTACACTATGTTGAATTACTTCCTTAGCTGACATCTTCCTTTGTAAGAAGAACTCTTGGAGGGATCCCAGTGTTTTCTTTTCATGTTGAACAAGAAGGTCTCGCAAGTGTGGATGCCATTCTGACGTGTAACTGACGGAAGAGAGTCTATTCCACGTTCTAAGTAGGAGATACTAATGAAATAGGTGGACCTCAGTATTTTCTGACACCAACAAACATACTGTTTGAGTGATCAGGTAGTTTTTTATATGATAGAATTGTGCCAGAACACACAGTGCAGCATAGCTTGCTGCATATGGGGCTGTGTAGCCACAGACCAGTCACAGTGCCTATACCAAACCACTGAAAGTGCCTAGAATGGGCAAAAAACACCAGAAATGAACTAGCGGAAGAAGTTGGCCTGTTCTGATGAAGTACGTTTTCTTTTGCATTGTGTGTACAGCCGGGTAAATACCATCACTTGCCTAAGGATGAGATCGCAACAGAATTCACTAGATGGGAAGACAAGGTGGCAGATGCCATGTGGTGCTCTAATAAATCTTGGTCCAGGCAACTTATGTGGAAACTTTGACTTGTACAACCTACCAAAACATTGTTGCAAGCCAGCAGCAGTATTCCTTAATGCCAGTTTGCTTTGCCATACTGCAATTGACTCAGTCTCCAAATTCCCCAGACTTCATTCCATTTGAGCATCTGTGGAATACGCTGGAAAAACAAGTCCGATCCTTGTAAGTCCCACCTTGTAATGGCTCTGCTATTAACATCTTGAGGCCAAATACCATAGGACAATTTCTGAGATATTTTGGTGTCCAAGTCTTGATGAGTCAGAGCTGTTTTGGTGGCATGAGGCCGGGAGGGGGGGGGGGGGTAGGGCAATATAATATAAGGCTAATTAATTTTGATGTAGAGGCTGATTGGTGTATAAGATAACAAAGAACAATAAAGGAAGAAAAAAGAATACGTTGAAGGTAATTTTTGACACGCAGTGGCTACTGTTTATTAATTTATTGCAGTAAATGAATATACAGTATATTGAGCATTATGCAAAAAAATGGCCAAATAAATACTGTCACCAATACCCATAGAAGACAATCAGATTGCACAGCACTGCCTCACAAAAAGGAAATCTGGTTCCGTTCTAGTTCAGAAAGAACAGTATAGGGGGCTCTTGCAGTTGAGCAGCTTTGCGCAGAGGACCCCCCCTCCCCCCACATATCTATCAAATAATCCTCTAGTAATTGTGAGCCCCAAACTTCTTCAGATCAGTTCCTTAGTTGTAATCTAATATACAGTACAGCTGCTTTTAAGGTGACATGAAGCACTCCTTACCTACTGGGTCATTTGCACAACTTGCACATAAGGTATGTCTGCCCCTGTAATAGTATACATTAGTTTTGTATATGCTGTATATGTAATCAAGGTCTTTGCTGGTAAATAAATTAACATTAGTTCAATTATTATTAGCAGTTATTTATATTGTTACATGACCTTTGCTTACTGCTATCATTGATCCAGGAATAGATTTATTCCCAGGTGTTCCTCGTAATTCATAATGTTTTTTCTATAGGTAACTTTAGAGACCTGTGATACCTTACTTTATTCTGTGTATTCTATATGGCTGTGTTTAATGAAAATATGGCATTTACTGTCCAGCCAAATTTATGAAATGTATAACTTAATCAGTACATTCTTATGTTCATAGCACAAATTGCCAAGTAAAGCTTTAAAGCTCCTTGGAGCGTCAGGCATTGACGTACAGGGTGCATGGATGTGTTACATGCATTTTCTGTTATCCCCATTTTGGGCATGTGTTCACTTGCCTTAATACAAGCTGCAATTTATAAGCATCTGAGTTAATACTGTTACCTTTTTAGTCCTTATCACTTGAGGTTGACTTTTTCTCTGAGAATTCCTGTCTGACCATACCCTTTGACCTCTGCCTTGTTATCTTGATATTATGCTGATCATCCTAATTTCTGTTCTTTAACTTTTTCCCTGTCTCTTGGTTTCCCTTCATCTGCTGTCATCTGCTGCTGCCTAGTGGGACACAACTAAAAGGTGTGACCTTTTAGTGTCTTGCTATAAAGTGGATAACCTTTATGCCAGGACATTTAGTGTTAACCATTCATTAGACTTTTCACCTAGGTGAGCTAATAAAATCAGGAAAGTGTGTGGTATGGTCTTCTATTCCTAACAGGAATTTCTTGTCCAACTTTCAAAATTTTCCCATGTTACTGAAAGGCCACTGGATTCTTTGTGGACATGAATTAGCCATTATTCTGTCAATGCATCATTGACATCCTTTGTGCAATCAGATGATATGGACATCATATAGTGGAATCATCTACTGAAGACCATAGCAGAGACAGAGAGTCGATGAAGGAAATTCAGCCTGGCCATGTAGGGACAACCATTTATTGTATTTGAATGACCATTATGTGATGCTACATTTCAGTGTATGGCTAGCCACAATTTCCAAAGTTGAAACAGTGGATCGCCTAAGGTTTTCTAGATGGTTTTAACATGTTCAAAGGTTGTAATGGTGTCTTCAAACTCTGCAGATTTTGTTGCGCACATTTCTATGACTGAAAACCAGTTCCATTCATCTGAATGAGGTCTACAGAGGCCCATGTGCTTGCTGCCAAAACAATCTTGTGTGAAGGCAGCCTAATGGTGATGCAACATCTTTAACACTGTAAATGACACTTATTCTGTCTTTGGAGGTTCTTATGTGTGAGAACCAAACCACTCAAAAGTATTTCTTGTCACTCTCTGTACATACCTCATAAATGGCCATATCACCGTGCACCATTGCAAATTCCATATTATATGTGGAATTTGTTCATATTTTGCTGCATAGCTTTCACCCTGCTACATGCAAGGGCCTAAATCAGAGGTGAAAATCTGCAGCACAAGTCAATTTCTGTGCAGATTTTATAATTTATTAGAAACATACACCGTGGATTTTTGGTTTGCAAGTCTGTATGGAAAATCTGCTACATGTGAACTAGATATGAATTGATTCGGAAAAAATCAAAATAAATTAATTCTGAATTTAAAAAAAAGTCTGCCAAATAGATCCAAAGTGTTGGCAATTCTTTTCAGAAAAATCATGCAAAAATTGTGTCAGCACCATTTTGCTGTGAAAATTGGGGGAAAAGCAGGAGGGAGGATGAAGATGAAGGTTCACACATGACACTCAGGAAGGCTTGCTGTAATTGGCTCAGAGAGACAGCCTATCAGCTAATCATGGGGGCAGAATTCTGGAAGGTCCTTTTGCTCAGAAGGAAGAAATGCCATTCTTAGTCTAGTTTGAGATTAGAAATCATGTATGTTGGCTGTGTCTGCCAAAAAAAACTATTATACAAGCTAGCAATCAAGGAGAAAAAGGGAGAGTATAGGGAAAGTGATATAATTAGGTAGATTTAGGGTTTAATCAAGGAAAGCATAGAGAGTAATTGAATAGTCAATTAGAGTTGTGCTTCATACAGCTGCTGGCCAGATCTGCATTACAAAATCCTGCAAATTTGTTTTTGTAAATAACCAGCAACTCAGCTTTTTTTGTAAAAAGAAAATATCAAGTTTCTACACTTCATAGATTTATTGCCAGCAGTCCCTGCATAAATAGCATTCTGCTTCAAACTCTAAGCAATTGCCCCTATTTTGTTCCAAAAACCAGTTTCAATTTTCAGTTGGACATTTCAGTGCATCAATATACCTGTTTCAGTTAATGTATTGCATTATCTCAAGATACCAGATTCAGTGACTGTTTAATAATCTGTGTGCCAAACCTGTGACATTTATATAAGACTCATAATAAAATTTCTGGTAAATGGAAAAGTGGAAAATGAAAGACCCAGGCTTTGTCATTCGAGAGTCACAATGTGGTTGGTTGTAGCAGTGCAAACAGCAGCAGCCATCTGGCCAGTAGTAGTAGTAGTAGCAGCAGCAGCAGGCCAAAGTTCTCCCTGGCTTCTGATAGGCACCACATTATTATTGAGAACAAAGAGAATGAGATTGTGAACTAGATGGCTCGTTGGTCCTCTCAGTCAAAGCAGGATGATGTCGAGGTCTCCTCTGAGTCTGGAGCCAGGGGTCACCTCCTGCTTTTTGTGGCCCCAGAAAAACTTTTCACTTGCATTGTCTGAGTTATCACTGCCTGTGACAACCTCCTAGTGGCAAAAAAAAACCTCATGTGTGATGGAAGATATTCAAGAGGGTTTCCCCGAAGATGAGTTTTGTGAGAACAGTCAGCGATTGTTCAGGGGAAGGTGGGGGACCTCATGCATAGCTAAGTTGGTGGTAGTGGTAGTAGTAGTGGTACTTGTAGCCATGGTGGTGGTGGAAGGGGCAATGCTAGCTCTGGCAACAGTGGAACTTTGGGTAAAAACAGAGCATGGAATCAAGAGGGGGGCCAAGGAGCCCACAAGGACCTATCACAGTCTGATAAAAGTGACAGGGAGGGTCAGGACTGTGAAAATAATTGTGTTTTGGACAAGACCTGGGTGTCAGATCGGGGTGCTGAGGAGGAAGTGACATCTCAGGAGGAGGGTGGTGGCCATGGTGGCAGCAATAAAGAGCAATGTACAACTAAAACCGTCAAAAAAACTGCCAGGGCCACATCTGCTTCTATTATTGTCAGCACGGGAACTGGTAATGCTACTGATACTGTGGGTGTAAGACCTAAGCCAAGCTTGGCTGCCACTAGCTCTGTTCGACTATCTTCCATCTGGCAGTTTTTCTACACAGTGCCAGAAGACAAGAGCATTGCCATATGCAAGAGCTGCATTATGAAAATAAGCCAGCATTCCGACACAAGCTGTTACAATCCTACAGGCTCACCTGAGTCAGAGGATAGCTGGCTGGAGGTGGAGCCCAGTGGCAAGGACCGCAGGCAGGTTGTAGTTGCAGGAAGTCAGACAAAGGCGTAATCGGTTAGCAGGCGGTGGGTCAGGGCAGGCGGCAGTGAGCGTGGTCAGACAATCCGGATCGGGAACGGTGGAAGCAGTTCAGTTGGTAGGGACAAGCAGAAGAGTAGTCGGGGACAATTCCAAGGTCGGCAGCAGTCAAGTTGGTAGCAGTAGCAGCAGAGGAACAGCAGTAGATGCAGCAGGATCAAGTCCAGAAGAACAATAACCAGCAGGGATCTGGTGCAAGAGGCTGGGCTCATAAAGAGGAAGTAGCAGGTGCAAGGAATCACAGAGATTAACAAGGCAAGGCTGGAACAAGGTAGATCAAAGAGTTCAGTAGAAGGAAATGTCCAGAAGGGTTGGTAGTCTAGTGGCTAGAGCTACTGCCTGGGACATGGCTGGTCACTGGTTCGAATCCCGACAGTACTCCCCCCCTTCCAAGGTGACCTCCGGGCACCGCAGATGATGGTTTATCGGGATGTCTTTGGTGGAAAGATTTTACCAGTCTGGTGGCATGGACATTTTCCTCCGGCTCCCAGGAGTTATCCTCGGGGGAATAGCCCTTCCACCCAACTAGATACTGCAGCCTTCCACGGTGGAGTCTGGAGTCAAGGATCTTGGCCACAGTGTATTCCTCCTGGTCTTGTACTCTTACCGGAGGAGGAGGGGGGTGGCGGCCTGGGAAAGTGTTCTCAACATGTGGTTTCAGGAGAGAGCAGTGGAAAACCGGGTGCACTCGGATGGAGTCGGGAAGGTCGAGTCGGAAGGTGACTTCGTTGATTCGAGCCGTGATCCGGAAAGGACCCATGTATTTTTGGCCCAACTTCCGGGAGGGAACCTTTGGGCTTAGGTTTCTGGTGGAGAGCCACACCTTGTCCCCTACCTGGAATTCCGGAGCGGGTTTGCGGTGTTTATCCGCTGCCTGCTTGAAGCGGCTCTGGGCTCGATGTAGATTGTCCCGAATATTTTCCTGTGCCTGTTGTAGACTTGCAAGACGTTCGGCCACAGCTGGGACTGTGGTGGAAATGGGCAAGTGAGGGATGAAGGTTGGGTGTAGGCCGGTGTTAGCGTAGAACGGGCTGTATTGGGTAGAACTGTGCTCCGCATTGTTATAGGCGAACTCGGCCGTAGAGAGGTGGTCCAGCCAGTCGTCCTGCAGATGGGTGACGAAACAGCGCAAATACTGCTCGAGGGTTTGATTCGTTCTCTCGGTCTGCCCATTGGATTGGGGGTGGAACGCAGAAGACAGGTTCACCTTGATCCCAAGGGCTTGACAGAAGTTTCTCCAGAACCTGGAAGTGAACTGTACTCCCCGATCCGAAACAACATCGTCCGGGGCCCCATGTAGCCTAAAAACCTCTCGGAGTACGAGATCGGCCGTCTGTTTGGCGGTAGGTAGACCCTTGCAGGGGATGAAGTGGGCCATTTTGGTGAGACGGTCGACGACGACCAGAACGGTGTTCATGCCTTTGGAGGGAGGAAGTTCCACAATAAAGTCCATGGAGATTGAACCCCAGGGGCGGGAGGGAACCGGGAGTGGACATAGCAAGCCCACGGGGGAGAAGCGGGGGGTCTTGTTGCGGGCGCACGTCGTGCATGAGGAGACAAACCTCTCGGTATCTTTTCTGTAAGTTGGCCACCAGAAGGAACGGGAGAGGAGCTCCTGGGTCCTTCTGATACCCAGATGGCCGGCCGGTTTGGAATCGTGGTTGAGTTTAAGTACGTCAAGTCGTGCAGATTCTGGTACGTACAACTGCTGATCCCGGTACAACCAGTAGCCACCCTTGAGAGTAAGGTTTACAGCTCCAGGTGGGTAGGTGAGGAGGTGATCGTTCTCATACCCTTCCTTGAGGGAACCCAGAAGTTCCCTCAAGTAGGTGGCTCCTATGATGCTTCTGTCGGGAAGGATACCGGCCGGAGCCTCATTGATCTGAGAGGGTTCAGAGAACATCCTTGAGAGAGCATCCGCTTTGCCGTTCTTCGACCCAGGGCGATAGGAGATAACAAAATTGAATCTGGAGAAAAACAGACTCCACCTGGCCTGTCTGGCGGTGAGTCTCTTGGCGCTGCGGATAAACTCTAGGTTCCGGTGGTCAGTGTATACAGAGATGGGATTATGGGCCCCCTCCAGCAAGTGTCTCCACTCGGTGAAAGCGTCCTTGATTGCCAGCAGTTCCTTATTCCCGATGTCGTAATTCCGTTCAGCGGGGGACATCTGGCGGGAGAAGAAAGCGCAAGGGTGTAGGAGCATCTTTTCCCCTGAACGTTGAGACAGAATTGCGCCCACCGCAGCGTCGGAGGCGTCCACCTCGACCGTAAATGGTAATTCAGGGTTTGGGTGGGCCAGGATCGGGGCAGAGGTGAAGAGGGACTTCAGTTTAGCAAAGGCCTCCTGTGCCTCCGGAGTCCAACCGAAGGGGACAGTCTTTTTTGTTAGTTGAGTGATTGGGGCGATGATTTTTGAAAAGTTCCTGATGAACTTCCGATAAAAGTTTGCAAAACCTACAAACCTCTGGACCTCCTTTTCGTTCTTCGGGGCGGGCCACTCAGTTACGGCCTGGATCTTCCGGGGATCCATACTTAAGCCCTCCGGTGAAATAATATAGCCGAGGAATTGGGTGGAAGTCTGTTCAAATTCGCACTTCTCCAGCTTAATATAGAGAGACTGTTCACGGAGTTTCTGTAGCACCCTGCGGACATGCCCACGATGTTGTTCAGGGTCTTCTGAGAAAATCTAAATATCGTCCAGATATGCTACCACAAATTGGTCAAGCATGTCCCTGAGGACGTCGTTGATAAAATGTTGGAAGGTAGCAGGGGCATTGCAGAGGCCGAAAGGCATGACCAGATACTCAAAGTGACCATAGCGGGTTCGGAAGGCGGTTTTCCACTCGTCCCCCGGGCGAATTCGGACCAGGTTGTAGGCTCCTCGGAGATCGAGCTTAGTGAAGACTTTTGCCGCCCGAAGTCTCTCAAGGAGTTCAGAAATCAGGGGGAGAGGGTACCGGTTCTTCACAGTAACGTTGTTGAGCTTTCGATAATCTATGCAAGGGCGTAGAGAAGAGTCTTTTTTCTCCACGAAGAAGAAAGGGGCCCCTGCAGGGGATGTGGAAGGTCGGATAAAACCTTTTTTTAGATTTTCGTCTAAGTACTCCTTCAGGGCCTTTAGTTCCGGCTCGGAGAGGGAGTATATACTGCCGAAGGGTATTTCGGCCCCAGGTAGCAGCTCAATCGGGCAGTCATAAGGCCGATGCGGGGGCAGTTTGTCTGCATTTCTTTTGTCACAGACATCCTGGAACTCCAGATATTGAGGGGGTAAAAGCTCCTTGGTGGATAGTCCGAATATGGCAGGTTCTTCGGGCGGAGAAGGGACGGATTTACGTAAACAGTTCTGAGAACAAAAGTCCGAGCGGAACCGTATGCAGCGGGCATCCCAGTCCACCGAGGGGTTGTGAGTTTCCAACCAAGGGATGCCTAGGATCACCGGAAACTTAGGGGAGGTGATCAGGGAGAAGTGAATGGTTTCCTGATGATCGGGTTCGACGAGAAGTTGAAGATCAGCGGTCTGGTGCGTAACCGGCCCAGAAGAGAGCGGGGTCCCATCGACGGTTTCCAGATCGATGGGGGCTGCCCTGGTTACCAGTGGTATGTTGTTCTCATGGGCGAAGGTCAAGTCCATGAAATTTCCGCCGGCCCCCGAGTCAAGCATTGCGGAGCAGGGAAGCTGTCGTTCCCCAATGGTGATAAGGATGGGAACAATGAAGTGGGACCCGGTACCTGTAGTGTCCATGGTTTCAGAGGCCAAGGGTGAAATTGTAGCTTGTTGTAATTCCCGTAATTCAGTGACAGCAATGGTTCGGCAAGTCTTATTGGGGCACCTAATAGCGAAGTGCCCTGGCTCGCCACAGTAAAGGCAGAGGCCCGCGGCCAGTCGTCTCTCCTTTTCAGCAGCCGATAGAGTCTTGCGCAGTGTGTCGACCTGCATCGGTTCGGTGGAGGGTTGGTGAGCCGGCTGAGTCATTGGAGTGAAAGGGTACGCGGGCCTGTTATCTAAGGACCAGAGTCTTTCTCTCCTTCTTTCCGCGAGTCTCCGGTCAATTCGGATGCACAGTTGGATGAAGTCATCCAGATCGTCTGGGGCGTCTACCCTGGCGAGCTCATCCTTTATAAGTTCGGAGAGTCCGCGGCGAAATTGACTTTTCTGAGCAGCGGGGTTCCAGGTGGTGTCCGTGACCCAGCGGCGGAACTCGGAGGAATACTCGGCTACAGAGCGTCTTCCCTGCCGTAGACTGTGCAGCCTAGCCTCGGCAGTCGCGCAGCGGTTAGGGTCGTCGAAGACTTGGCTCATGGCTGCGGTGAAGTTGTCTAGATTATTTAATAAGAGACTGTGGGACTCCACATATGGGGATGCCCATGCCAGGGCCTCGTCAGTTAGAAGGTTAATGATGAACAGGATCTTCTTTCTGTCCGAGGAAAAGGAGCCCGGCTGCATCTGAAAGTAGATACGGCACTGGTTGAGGAACCCCCGAAACTGGCTCCGATCGCCGTTAAACTTTGACGGGAGAGGCATGCGGGAGTCTGTGACCGTGCTGCGTACGTCCAGTAGTTGACGCTGTAAGTCGATAATTTCTCTCTGTTGGCTCTGGATTGCGCCTTGAAGTTGAGTCATTTCCTTTTGGGCAGAGGTGCCAAACTCCTGAAGTTCGGAGACTTGTTTGCGCAGGGTGGCCATCGCGGACTCCATTTTTGGGCTGGTTATTCTGTTACAATCCTACAGGCTCACCTGAGTCAGAGGATAGCTGGCTGGAGGTGGAGCCCAGTGGCAAGGACCGCAGGCAGGTTGTAGTTGCAGGAAGTCAGACAAAGGCGTAATCGGTTAGCAGGCGGTGGGTCAGGGCAGGCGGCAGTGAGCGTGGTCAGACAATCCGGATCGGGAACGGTGGAAGCAGTTCAGTTGGTAGGGACAAGCAGAAGAGTAGTCGGGGACAATTCCAAGGTCGGCAGCAGTCAAGTTGGTAGCAGTAGCAGCAGAGGAACAGCAGTAGATGCAGCAGGATCAAGTCCAGAAGAACAATAACCAGCAGGGATCTGGTGCAAGAGGCTGGGCTTATAAAGAGGAAGTAGCAGGTGCAAGGAATCACAGAGATTAACAAGGCAAGGCTGGAACAAGGTAGATCAAAGAGTTCAGTAGAAGGAAATGTCCAGAAGGGTTGGTAGTCTAGTGGCTAGAGCTACTGCCTGGGACATGGCTGGTCACTGGTTCGAATCCCGACACAAGCATAGGTACCATGGCTCTGCTGCAGCACATAAAGTGACATTACCCAATCTACTGGGAAAATAGAACTGGCCACCAGCAATCAGATCAAGAGTGTCCTCTTCCTCATGGTCTCCTTTGCAGCAGCTGGGCCATATCCATGCGCAGTACCGTGTCCTTGTCATCATCATCGCTATTTACTGCTTTTCCCACTCATACTACTCCTCTTCTTTCTCTGCTCCACCTTCAGCCATCAATAAGCGCAACAACTCTACATGCCCAGCAATCCGCTGGTGCACAATCTTAACTCACACCTGACCAAGTTGCTGGTGGTGCAGTCACTGCTGTACCACTTAGTGGATTATGATGCTTTGGGGAAGCAATGGCATGTGCTTAACCTCACTGGATGATACATAGCCACCATTATTTCTACCACAAAATCCATACCTGCCTTGTACTCTCAAATAATGGAGAACGTGGGCTGCTCCTTGCAATTCTCGCTGTGTGGCAAGGTACATGCCACAATGGACACATGTGCAGCTGCTACAGGTAAGGACAGTGAATGTCTATCATTCTCCACTGGGTCAATGTTTAAGCAGCAGCCATGAAGCATCATAGCAACGAGGTCAATTCCTATTGACACCTGCATGTTTGTGTCGGTCTGGTTCCCACACTAAGTGCTTATCTGGTCCCTCCACATTAGTGATGAGCAGCATAGGCAACATTTGTTTTCGCGATATTTCGCAAATTTTGGGCCTACTATTCGCCAGAAATTCTAGAATTCGTGATCTCCAGTCATTATTTTCTTGATTGCGAAAATCGGCAATGTAATATGCGTGTATTGCGTGCTCAATACAGGCGTGGCTCACTTTTGCTAAATTTTTCAAGCTGATAGAAGTTTTCTGAGACTGGAGGAATCTAATCCCTATCACAGCACAGTAATTCCTATCACACTACCTAACACCCTGCACTGGAACCTATCAGCTACACTATATCACTATCTAACCTACACTGACTATCTCCCACTAACTATCTGTATTATATATATGAGCTAACTTACTATCTAATGAAATTGAATAAGGATTCAGATGACTCAGCAAAGCACAGAACACAGCAATATCACTGCTCTCTCTCTCAGAACTGCAAAAAAACAGCACAAAATGGATGCGGGGGAGTTTCCTATATAGTAAGGGGTAGGCAACTTTTCTATTGGTTGCTAGGGATGTTGCTAAGCTCAGACAAAGATATTACAGCCCTCTCATTAGCCCACAATAAAGAAGCATTGAGGGTACTGATGAAAGAAAATCTAGAATATTTGCGATTACGAAGATATAGCACTATATTCTAGATCTTTGCGAATTCTCGAAGTGCCGATATTCGCGATAAAAATTCTCGATTAGAATATTTGCGATCAACACTACTCCACATCCTCCTCAGAGAACATCTTCTCCTTCTCAACAGAAGCAGGGCAGAGGGTAAAGGGAAGCAAAGCCATGCTGTGTTATATTGATCAGTCTAAGGTTGCTAAAGTTGCTAAAGGGCATGAAGCAGCAAACATCCTGCTGGCTGTCTTCCCACCAACTCCAACTGGGCAAAGTGGTCAGTGACCATGGCACTGGGTACAGTTCCCAAAGTATATCACAGTGTAGTTCCTTTCCCAATAGCTATGTATGGGCAGCAACAATGATGATGGTAGAAGTCTCTGAGTCTCTCTCTAAACACTTTGCAATCTTTCCGAGATAACCATAGGAGTGCTGTTCTGTACTTGATAACTCCTCCTGCAACTGCTGGGCTGAGGGATGCAGATCCAGATGACCAGTCCATCTCAAAGCGTGGCATGTTTCAGAGGCAATTAAACCTTTTCACAGCATTAAAGTCTTTAATACCATAAATAAACATAAGTTTACAGTCGGAAACCTTGGCACAACCTTCGTAGTTCTAGATCTTCTATTGTTGTCTGTTCTTGTTCCATCGGTGTATTACCTTGGTTAAGTAACTCTGTGGCTGCTTTTCAGTCTCAAGAGTAGAGTCTCCTGGAGGAAGCTTATCTCTGGGCCTACTTTTCAGGGGTTTACACATGTAGGTCTTGTCTGTAGCTACTCTCAGCTAAGACTCTCCAACTAACCAGGGAAAAGATCAGGTCCACCACCCTGGTGCCCTAACCATATCTGCCAGATGTTTATATAATGCTCATATTTTGCTTTTAGACGTACACGTTACGGAAATAAGTTCTTTAACAACAAATTACAACATTAAATTAACCCTTTTTTCAGTAGTACTCTGGGTCACTGCACACACTAAGTCATATATACTGCATTTTGCTGGAATGGGAAGATATGGCAATTAACCAGCAAAACAGTACTGTTTTTCTTTGAATAAACCAGTTTGTACATTACAGAATCCTTTGTTGAATCAAGTACGACATGTTGGACACACTGACATCTCTTCTGCACTTCGTAGTCAGTTCCACCAGACTGGCAGGGAAGTATACCATGGGCCTCATTCATTTCTTACAGTACTATGGTAAAATTAAAGCTGAGCTTTGATTGGTTGCAACAAAGACAGTTTTACTAGAAGACAGGTTTGATGCATGGAGCTCAATATGCATTATCCTGTACAAACCACACAAGGGACTCATTGGTCTGTTTTTCATGGCCCACCCTGTATTAGGCCCTATATTAGCTTATAACACTGTCCCTTTAAACTGTTTGCTAGTGCTGGGCTGAGTTCATCTATTGCTTTGAAACAGTGCTATGTTTAAAAGCTATGGAGAGTATGCTAAGTTCTTGGAATATGAATGTTATTCCGGACTCTACAGCAACCAGCTTGGGGCAACAGGTGGGATTCACAGTAGGGAATCTCCCCTTGCTGTTTCAGGGAAGGAGTTTGATAGTAACCCTGTTATTTTTCTTATTCTATACACATGCAGAATTAAGACTATAGAAGTAATATATATGAAGTCTAGTACGTATGTCTACTTGCTGTGATTTTGCTTCTGTGTCTTGCTTTCACAATCACTACATGTTTTCTCTGTTTACTGCTTTGATGCTGTGCTATAAGCCAATGCTGGTCATTCTTGGCCTGTCTGTTGTAAGTAACAGGACACTATTGAGAATCATCACATTTCCCACAAGGGCACTCTCAATATTAATATTACTGCTGAGGTTATACTCTATGTTGGAGGGAGAAATGCTCATTGTGGGCTGTCTCGTGGAGCACACATTCATCAAGAGAAAATTTGCATTTCCAGTATATCCCTGTAATGCAATTTTTTTATTTGTCTAATGTGAACATAATATTTAATGTGATATACAGAATGTGGCTCTTTAATCTTGTTTAAAGATAATCTAACAAAAGTTATTTTTTTTTCTGCTGCTTAATGATCCCCCAAATTCTTATTATTGCATTAGTGCTAATACGGGGTACGAGAATATTGTGTAATGCATGTTTAACACCATCTTGCCTGGAAGCTGTTCTTATGCTTATGTTCTTGACAGTCTTTGTACCTTTTAGTTCTCTGCTCATCACTGATGAGAGGCAGTCACTTGAAACATCTGTCTGTAGATGAGATACTGGCGTCAAATAGTTTCCCAAGATTTTAATACTGACTAGTGTTGGGCGCGAAAATTCGAATCGCGACTATTAATCGTGAATATCGGCACTTTGAGAATTTGCGAATATTTAGAATATAGTGATATATATTAGTAATTTCTAGTTTTTCTTTTTTTCATCAGTAACCTCCCTTCTTGCTTGTGGGCCAATGAGAAGGCTGCAATGTCTTTGTCTGAGCTTAGCAACATCCCTAGCAACCAATAGGAAAGTTGCCTACCCCTTACTATATAGGAACCTCCCCAGCAGTCATTGTATGCAGTATTTTGCAGATCTGAGAGAGAGAAAGCAGTGTTATTGCTGTGCTCTCTGCTTTCCTGTGTCATTACATTAGATAGTTAGTTAATTAGTTAGTTAGCTCATATATAATACAGATAGTTAGTGGAAGATAGTCAGTGTAGGTTAGATCGTGATATAGTGTAGCTGTCCATACATACATGCATACATACAGTCACTAATAGGTAGCCAGACCTGTTAAAATGTGAAGTTGCACGTATTGCGCCAAAATATTCCCATCATTAATTGGCGATTTCGCAATCGCAAATATATTGGAGCACTCTATCTGAATATAAAGCTATTGTAATGTTCTGCCGTGCCAACCATTTTCTCCAGTCTCAGGAAACTTCTAGCAGCTTGAAAAATTTAGCTATAGTGACACACACCTATATTGCGCGCGCATTACATTTTCGCAATCAAGACCATATTTGCGAATATATGATGAATATTCTACCAAATATTCTCGAAATATCGCGAATTTGAATATTGCCCCTGCCGCTCATCACTAATACTGATGACCTAGCCTCTGGATAGGTCATCAGTATCTGATCGGTGGGGGTCTGACACCTGGATCCCCGCTGATCAGCTGTTTGAGAAGGCACCAGCACTCCTGTGAGCACCGTGGCCTTCTCCGTGCTCACCAAGCACAGCACCGTACATTGTGTTTGGTATTGCAGCTCAGTCCCATTCACTTTTATGGTGCTGAGCTGTGCCTAGGCCACATGACCTATGAACGTGTCTTCACTGGCCTATGAAAAGCAGCGAGAAGACTGCGGCCCTACGTGAGCACCACTGCTGATCAGTAGGGGACCCAGGTGTCGGACCTCGACCGATCAGACTCTGATGACATCCAGAGGATAGGTCATCAGTATTAAAACCTTGGAAAACCCTTTTAACTATTATCCAATTAATGCCTCAAGGCCTGTTTGGAAGTTTAAGCATAGACATATATGATAGTTGTCTTACATCTGGTGGCATCAGAGGCTCAGCCTTCATTTATTTTTGAGAAGAGAGCTAATTTGCATATATTTTTCCCAGATGGCGAATTGCCTGGTCTATATTACTTTTACCACCTACTAAGTGCAATGCATACGGAGAAATAATATCCCCTGAATCCTGAAAAAAGGCCTCTGCTCCAGTTAAAGGGGTTATGCCTTGATTGATGTAAAAAACAAAGGGGACCGACAATGCAGTTATCAGGCCAAAGTTCAAGGAACGCAAGGGGTCAATATTAGAGTCAAGCAGAGGTCAGGTCAGGCAGCTTAGAGTCACATCCAGTAAACAGGCAGAGGTTAAGCACGGAAAGGCAGAACAGAATATAGAGCATTTTCAGAGGGACTAGCAAGCTGGAATACCTATTGCTCAGGCAGAAGGGACCTAAAATAGCCCAGGACAAGCAATCATTGGCTGGAGATAGATTTGGCCATGTGCTGGCCCTTTAAGAGCTGGAGAGAATGTGCATGCATCCATAGGAAGTAGGAGAGAGGAGACCCAGAGTCGAGACATGCTGGTGGTGGGCACTAACCACTGGTTGGACAGCACTACAGGAGAGGTGAGTATTCTTGTGGCTGTGGCCACTAATAGCAGGAAGAAACCAATGACCACAGAACACAGACTTTAGAATAGCCTTGCACAGTACAAAGGAGTGGGTGGGCATTGATGTCAAAGGCTATGCCCACCCTCTCCATTTACGTGAGCACAGTCTCAGACTATTGCTTCACTCTTTCTGCAACTGGAGGGAAGTGGTAGTCTCAAAGTGATGGCATCAGCCATCATCCTTACTTTTGCCACCATTATTGTGGCTAGTACAGGAGAGAAGTGTCCTCTTGTAACAAAGTGAGAGTCCGACTGGACGATCACTTTACAGCTGCAGTGTTTTTTGTGTACTGTTCTGTGTATATGTCTATAATGATATTCAGCATAGTGATATTGTAATCATCATATTATCTTAGGCTATTAAACATGTTACAAAGCATGAAAATGTAACATGTTTTGATATAATATACTTTGTGTTTTCGGCAAAAAAGACTAAACTCTTCATAACCATTAAATATAATACATGTGTCTATGATCTCAGGACTAGTAAACTACAAACTAACCCGTGACTCTCATATCATGCAATGCATTTGCAGGGGAAATTTCTGGCCATTGCTGCACTTGGAGAGATGTCTGCTGGGATACAGAACATGGCTAATTCTTTCAAGCTCCATCTGTGGATATGATAAAGTGTGTCCATTATAGAAGACTACCAAGTTAAATTAATTATATTTCTCCATTATAGTGCAGCCTACTGAAGATGATTGCAATTTCCTCTGTAAATGCCATTATCCCTTAGACTATTGTGCAGATGATGCAATTGAGGTGAGCTTAATGTAAGTTTAACAATACAAATAACACTTTCCTCCATGTATGTTTGAAATGTGCATGTACAGGGTGGATCATCTTGCCATGGCTCCTATATAAACAAGCTCAGTAACATTTTTATATTTCAACAAACCCTGGCTGGATTTCTTGTGTGAATTCTTGGATCAATATTCCACTTTCATGTTTTCATGCTCTTAGTGTCTTTCTCATAACCTTTCACTTTACTTTACATGCTGCTCTTTCAAGAATGCTATAAACAGTAGAACCAAAGTGGCAACTCAAAGTGATAAGCATGTGATCACCACAAAATAGAGATTTCCTTCCACAGGTCCGTAACCTAATGTGTATTCAACTTTTAGGTGTCTCTATGACTCTATTACTACCATGTTGTCCTGATATGTTTCTTGTACATATTTTCTTTCTATTTGCTAACAATTCTGGAGCATTTTTACTTATAGAGGTTTTCCGGGACTTACATGTTGATCGCCTGTCCTCAGGATAGGTCATCAGTATGAGATCAGCTGGGTTCATCAGTGCTCATCAGCTGTACGAAGAGGGTGCAGTGCTCCGTCAAAGCTGCAGCCTCGTCCTAGGCCATGTGATGTCATGTTCATTGGTCACATGGTCTAGGCCAGGGGTACACAACCTGCGGCCCGGGGGCCACATGCGGCCCTTGATACCATTCTCTGCGGCCCCCAACCATCTGGTAACAGACATGTATGTCTATGTCTTGTGGCTGCTCACATGCATTTTTCATGTATTTTGCCATTAAATGGGAATCCTGGAGGTATAACTAGACATTTATGATATATACTGTGTGTACAATATGCCATAAATACAGTATTTCACTTGTTAAACTTAATACCCCTTTAACTTTTATTTTCGGCCCTTGGGATTCCTTCAGTCTGACAATGTGGCCCCTACCCAGAAAACGTTGTGCACCCCTGGTCTAGGCACAGCTGAACACCATTTGAGTGATGGGGCGGAGCTGTGATACGCAGCACAGCTGCTATTAAATGGGCGGCACTGTGCTTGGTAAGTTGTGAGGGGGCCACAGCGCTCACCAGAGTTCCGGAAAGCATTGTGGCTTCCTCAAACAGCTGGTCGGTGGGGGTGCTGGAAGATGGCCCCCCTGATCCCATATTATTGACCTATCCAGAAGAGAGGTCATCATTACGTAAATCCCAGAGAACCCCTTCAAAGCTATATGCTGCACTTTATATATTTTTTTTTCTCCTGTAAATGTAAAAATAAATTGACTGCTGGGCGTTAGGATTCGCAAATAAGATGTCTGTACACTGACACACCGACTGAACAATGTCAGACAATGTAGGCGTACAACCCATTGGCCCCTTTACACAGGATAATGGTTGGGGCAATTATTGGGAAAGCCCTATGTAAATGAGCTGTCAATCAGCTGATCAATTAGGTGAAAGTATCACTGATGTGGACACCAAAATTGATATTTCTTGACAGCAGACCATGCTGTCTAAACAGTGATCTGCTGGCCAGATATTACGGTGAGCAATTGCAGCTCGCAATCGGATTGTTCCTAATAATTTCCTGTTGTGTTGCTCTTTTAACACTAGGGTTATGGCTTCCAATTATAATGAAGGCCATGACACTGTCACAGAAAGGATCCATCAAATGAGGAATCTAAATGGCGAGTGCACCCTACAGAGTTCTTTTGATGTTGTGGAAGTAAGGCAGATGGAGGCACATGAATTGTTTGCAGCATGTAACACAACTTTAGAAAACATTTTTACAAACATATTACAGTTTCTCATAAGAGGAAAAACAACTTAGCAGTCACACATCTGTAGTCCATATGCATAAAAAGTGTAATGTTACTCATGTCTACAGTCAAAAAATAGTCCCAAGGTAGAGATCTGTGTTACGGCGGAGATGTTAAGCAAATAGTGTTGAGTGCAAATATTCTAATCGCTAGTTTTTATTGCGAATATTGGCACTTCGAGAATTCGCAAAAATCTAGACTATAGTGCTAATTATTCGTAATCATGAATATTAATATATTTTTTTTATCAGTAACCTCCCTTCTTGCTTGTGGGCCGATGAGAAGGCTGCAATATCTTTGTCTGAGCTTAGCAACATCCCTAGCAACCAATAGGAAAGTTGCCTACCCCTTACTATATAAGAACCTCCCCAGCAGCCATTTTCTGCAGTTTTTTTTGCAGTTCTGAGAGAAAGCAGTGTCATTTCTGTGTTCTGTGCTTTGCTGAGTCATCTGGATCCTTATTCAATTACATTAGATAGTTAGCGCATATATATGATACAGATAGTTAGTGGGAGATAGTCAGTGCAGGGTGTTAGGTAGTGTGATAGGAATTACTGTTTCTCTGCTGTCCATACATATATGCTACAGACATAGTGCTGTGATGCCACAACAATACTTAATGCACCAATCAGTAATATCTACTCAAACCTGATAAAATGTTAAGTTTCATGTATTGCGCCAAAAATATGCGCATCATTAGTGCTGATTTGTGCAATCCCGAATATATTGGAGCACTCTATCAGAAGTTCTTCCTCACAGTCATGAAAGTTGCTGCCAACCATTTTCTCCAGTCTCAGGAAACTTATAGCAGCATGACAAATGTAGTAAAAGTGAGCCATGCGTGTATTGCGAGAGCAATACGCACAAATTACATTGCCGATTTTCGCAATCAAGAAAATAATGACTGGAGATCGCAAATTCTAGAATTTGCAAATTTAGGGTGAATATTAGGCCATAAATGTGCGAAATATAATGAAAATGAATATTGCCTATGCCACTCATCAATATAAGCCAATAGACCCCAGGTATCCAGCTAGGGGTCTCATTTTCACTTCCAGTCTTCAGCACCTGCTCGGGGCATTACCTCTCCCACTGCTCTAATGACACACACATCAAGGCTTTGGCTCCTCTTCAGCTCAGTGGCGTTAACTATTACTGCTTCTCTCTCAGGGATCCTAGCTCTCACCTAGCACTTTGGCCACATTGAGTATGTTGTCACTGAGGGCCATCTCCATCACTTAACTCACTTGAGGCTTGGTCTGCAGCTGCCTTCTGGGTCTGATCTGCAGTCCTTTGTCTTTGGTGTGCCCCTTGGCTGATAAATGCATAGCTCACTGTGTGCCTGCATCACTTTCACCCAGCAAACACACTGTCAGGAGCTTACACTCATCTGCTGCAGTTTGTCTTTAATCAGGACTCAAACGGGGCTATGTGCTCACCACATAACTGCACTGTCAAGATGGCGCCCAATGGGTATTTAAATGGGGCTCCTCCTCTTCCTCTCTGTGACACTCTAACAACTTCTAGTGGCAAGATGGTGTCACTGCACTGAGGCATGCAAGTAAGGCACATGTAGTAGCAGAACTGCTCAGGACTTTGAGGGAATGTTGCACTCTTTAACGTGGGTAACTGGGTACGTTTCCTCCACCTCATAGAGGTATCAATATTTATGTAGTTTTGACCTCCAACTACTGTGAACCCAACTGATCCCATACTTTGTAGAGAGTTGGCCACATGTACAGTAAAATGTTTACTCTCCATTACAGGGGTTTTACTATTCTTTAACTTGATGATCTATACTATCTACTCTCATCTCTCCACAGCTCTGATATTGGGAGGTACTATCTCTCCTTGGAGAGAGCGCCTTAATCGTCATGACTTATAGACTTTACATGCTCCTCTGGAATTCTGGGAAGAAAGGAATACAAATGAGCTTTAACAAGCTCTGCCTCTAATGCCACCAGATGTAAGGCAGCTATCCTGTAGGTCAAGGTTCGACCCTTTAAATTGGCCTTGAGACATGACTTGGATATTAAATAAGCCAAAACCTCATCTGCAGACAGCTGTTTCCGGGTGATTGCCCCTCATCAGGGCAGAGCAGAGAGTACTGGCTTAACTAGGTGAGAGGTCTAAGTAAGGATTTGGGGGGTACTATTTCTCCCTGGGGAGAGCACCTTAATCAGCATTAGGAGACTTAGAGGCCATACATGCTGTGAAGGTGCCAGGAGTCGAAGACCCCCTGTTTGAAAATCTATGGGACTTTTACAGAAGCTCTACAGGGAGTGCAGAATTATTAGGAAAGTTGTATTTTTGAGGATTAATTTTATTATTGAACAACAACCATGTTCTCAATGAACCCAAAAAACTCATTAATATCAAAGCTGAATATTTTTGGAAGTAGTTTTTAGTTTGTTTTTAGTTTTAGCTATTTTAGGGGGATATCTGTGTGTGCAGGTGACTATTACTGTGCATAATTATTACGCAACTTAACAAAAAACAAATATATACCCATTTCAATTATTTATTTTTACCAGTGAAACCAATATAACATCTCAACATTCACAAATATACATTTCTGACATTCAAAAACAAAACAAAAACAAATCAGTGACCAATATAGCCACCTTTCTTTGCAAGGACACTCAAAAGCCTGCCATCCATGGATTCTGTCAGTGTTTTGATCTGTTCACCATCAACGTTGCGTGCAGCAGCAACCACAGCCTCCCAGACACTGTTCAGAGAGGTGTACTGTTTTCCCTCCTTGTAAATCTCACATTTGATGATGGACCACAGGTTCTCAATGGGGTTCAGATCAGGTGAACAAGGAGGCCATGTCATTAGATTTTCTTCTTTTATACCCTTTCTTGCCAGCCACGCTGTGAAGTACTTGGACGCGTGTGATGGAGCATTGTCCTACATGAAAATCATGTTTTTCTTGAAGGATGCAGACTTCTTCCTGTACCACTGCTTGAAGAAGGTGTCTTCCAGAAACTGGCAGTAGGACTGGGAGTTGAGCTTGACTCCATCCTCAACCCAAAAAGGCCCCACAAGCTCATCTTTGACGATACCAGCCCAAACCAGTACTCCACCTCCACCTTGCTGGCGTCTGAGTCGGACTGGAGCTCTCTGCCCTTTACCAATCCAGCCACGGGCCCATCCATATGGCCCATCAAGACTCACTCTCATTTCATCAGTCCATAAAACCTTAGAAAAATCAGTCTTGAGATATTTCTTGGCCCAGTCTTGACGTTTCAGCTTGTGTGTCTTGTTCAGTGGTGGTCGTCTTTCAGCCTTTCTTACCTTGGCCATGTCTCTGAGTATTGCACACCTTGTGCTTTTGGGCACTCCAGTGATGTTGCAGCTCTGAAATATGGCCAAACTGGTGGCAAGTGGCATCTTGGCAGCTGCACGCTTGACTTTTCTCAGTTCATGGGCAGTTATTTTGCGCCTTGGTTTTTCCACACGCTTCTTGCGACCCTGTTGACTATTTTGAATGAAACGCTTGATTGTTCGATGATCACGCTTCAGAAGCTTTGCAATTTTAAGAGTGCTGCATCCCTCTGCAAGATATCTCACTATTTTTGACCTTTCGGAGCCTGTCAAGTCCTTCTTTTGACCCATTTTGCCAAAGGAAAGGAAGTTGCCTAATAATTATGTACACCTGATATAGGGTGTTGATGTCATTAGACCACACCCCTTCTCATTACAGAGATGCACATCACCTAATATGCTTAATTGGTAGTAGGCTTTCGAGCCTATACAGCTTGGAGTAAGACAACATGCATAAAGAGGATGATGTGGTCAAAATACTCATTTGCCTAATAATTCTGTACAGGGTGTAGACCCACTGACTGTTCATTAAAAAATTGTATAACTAATATCAAGTACCGTGAAGAGAGAATGGAGAGAAAAAAGATGTGACTCACTCACTACTAAAACTGGTAACGGCTGGTACTGTAATGTCTGCAGTTTTTATCTGAAAATAATTCAAGTTATAAATACATCCTATAGATTTCACTCAACAATCAAGCCAATCTCAGTATTATTACAGTGGACTACAACTAGGAAAAAATATTTTCATAGAAATAATTTGATGTCCTGATTTTTTGCCCACTTTAATGTCATCCATGGTCTGCAGCGCTTTGCCTTTGGTGTGCCTCTTCTTCCATGCCTTACAGTGAACATTATGAAGATTAGCAAATACTAGTAAGACTGACAGGAGAGTCTCTGAGGCAAGATAAAGATTATAGATGAGAGAAGACAAGACTGATACATAAAGGCGTATGCTGTATAATTACATGAACTAGTCCTATTATATGTGTTTTTTTACATTCGAGTACTGCAAAGTGAAGCAAAAAGTGATAGAATACATTTAATAGCAGGATTATATCACAAACAGTAGGTTAATCACTGAAAATTTTCTTTAAACTTAATCCTTAAAAGTGGGTTTGGGTAGATGTCAATCATGAACAGACGGACTGACTACTTACATGATTCAGTGCAAAGGTCAATTCCTGTTACATGAAAGTAGGATCTGACAATAATTAAGCTTAGTTTGGTTGCTGGGTATGCAGTGTGTGCCGTTTCTCACAGGTAGCAGCTGATATATACTCTACAATTGATTTGACTTGACATTTGGTGTCCTGCATTTTCAGATGCTACTGGGCACTTGGCAATCTTGAATGAATGATCCTGCACATTAAGAGGTCATCTTGATGTGCTGCTAGGTAGGAGAAACTGTCAACACCTAAAGGAAACTTTACATGAGGTGATTATAGTGTAAATTATCGTTAAATCAAGTGAAACTGCACGATTATCAAACAGTGCAAAAGCAATAAAAGATAGAGCGACAACCAACAATCGGTAGATTGTGTGGGCACAACCGACAATCGGTAGATTGTGTGGGCACAACCGACAATCGGTAGATCGTGTGGGCACAAAAATCATCGTTGGACATTAATGATTTGATACGTGTAAACAGGAATTGTTCACGGCACGCCACTCAGATTTCGCTTTGTGCAAATACAACTGTCTGCTTTACAAATGGTGGAATATCAAAATTATGATTTTTCTAACAATAATCAGCCCATCATAAGGGTCATTGTTGAAACGTTCACTACATCAAGAAACGTCTCATTTGTCGCTTAATCGTACTGATTAGTGTTGAGCTAATCGAAGTTAACAAAATGGACTTCTATCAGAATTTCAGGAAAAATTAGATTCACCACCAAGCTGAATTTCCCCGTGCTTCGTGGTAATGAATAGATTTTCCCTGAAATGGCGGTAAAAAAATAAAAATAAATCATACTTGCCTAATCCATTTGAGTGTGAACAGGCTGCCATGGCCATCTTACTTGAAGATCCTGCGCAAAATCTCATGCGCAGTGGCGTATGACGTCAACATGCTGGCATAGGTGATGACATGTCATCATGCGCTGCACAAGATTTTGCACTGAGCGATGCAGCGGCTGATTGTCTGGAAGGACAGGTGGCTGCTTGTTCAGTGAAGGAGACTGCTGCATTTACCCTACATACAGTGATCTTCTTCATTGTTTGAGGACGAGGAAACGCTATAGCCATCTCTCATCCTCATACAGAATCATGGCTTCTGAGCAGCAGATCGCTGTTTAGTCTACACGATCTGCTGCCCAGAAACTATGATCGGTGGGGGGGGGGGGCTGCGCTTGAGTGAGATGCATGCCTGAAGCACGGCTCTGCAACCAGCGATTCCCTCATAGCCTGGTAATCAAAGCTAATCGGACCCAGCATGGTCAAAATCGGAGGATCTAAGCCTACAGAACCTTCCGGTCAGACCACAACTCCGAATCAGCCCGGAGAGATGGAGAAGTTCATTAAAAAAGCAGCACAAAGCTATGTGGCCAGAGAAACCAAGATGGCGCCCGGAACACCACGAGGTCACAAGCAGAAGGAGGAGAAAGGCACTGAGAAGGTGAGAGAGGATTCCCAAGGGGTAGACAACCTCCCCATATCCAGAACCTACCTAAAAGAAGCTCTATCTGAAGCCTTGGGTCCTCTTAGCCTGGACTTAAGCTCCATTAAGGAAGACATTAAGCACATAGGCAGAAGGGTGGAAAGCTTAGAGGAAACACAAGCAGCGATAATCACACATCAGAACGCTGTCTCCTCAAATCTGGACACATACCAGAAACACATAAATTACATCTACACAGCGCTAGAGGATCAAGAGAACAGGGGAAGACGAAACAATCTACGATTCAGAGGCATACCCGAGATTGTGCCCCCAGAAGTTATCCCAGAAACCATAATACAAATTTGCCTAAAACTACTAAGCCCTGATACTATTCACGAGATAACCCTGGGACGCGCTCACAGGGCCCTCCGCCCCAAACCGCAGCTGAAAGAGCCTCCCAGGGACATTATTTGTAAGTTTCTGCACTTCCCAGTCAAAGATGCGATTCTTTCTGGCGCGAGAAACAACCTGCAATTTACATTGGAAAACAACACCATCACCATATACCAAGACTTAGCGCACTCTACTCTGAAGAAACGAAGAGCACTGAAGCCACTCACAGACTGGTTACGCTCTCATAAAATTCCCATTTGGCCTAACATTTATTCACGAAGGTAACCGCATGTCCATTTCCTCATTCCATGACCTGGATAGAGTCTATGAGAACTTGCAAATCTCCAAACTTTTGCAAATCTCCAAACTCCCTATTACTAATTGGGAAGCAATTCAGGACATTCCTGGTTTACCTGCTCTACCTGCCAAAGCATCGTGGGACACCCCTAGAGCTCCAAAACCCCAAAGATCCAGGACTGAGGACTGAGAAAGAACTTGTAACTCCCATATAAGGTTCACTATATAGCCCTCTAACAAATAACACTATATTACATGCTTTATAGGCTGCATCTAAACAGACTTTAGCATATAATGTTCAATTATTGATACCTCACTAAGTATCACCTCATCCCCAACATTCTCACAATAGAATACTTATTGTGATCTATAATACTCCATCATTAATTCCCACACAAAACTTCACTTTTCTCCGCTTTATTAATAGAAGAGTATAACATTCCATGCTGGTTTCATAAGTTGAAGCCCGCTAGAGGGCGCTACCTAACAGTTTACACCCTTACCCCCCATGTTTCTAGAGCAAAATTGCTCCTTTATTCAAACTGTTCATTTACAATATTGCTTTTTCTATTGTATACCCCAATTTATCGCACTCAACATTTTTGCTGTGGTTCCACTGTGGGTCTAACTCGACAGCTTCCAGGGGTGCGAGCATTGGATTCCCAAAAAATCTCCCCATCACATATTTAGCTCACATACAAGATACAGATGGGAGATATCTCATATTAACCGCCTCCGGACCGCCTAACGCAGAGTCACGCATATACGCGTCATCTCGCGAGACGCGAGATTTCGCTCAAAGCTGGCCCGCGCATGCGCATCTCGGGCCGGCAAAAGTTAGAGGGGGGTCGGGTCATCAGCTTGCCAGCCAATGATCGTCGCTGGCAAGCTGATGATTTTTTAAAAATCGAATGAAAAGCCAGATAACACATTATATTTGTAAATATGACGTGTTAAATGGCTTGTCTGCTCCTCTGCTGGTCCTTTTCGTCGGTTGGTTCCAGCAGAGGAGCAGACATCACAGTGAGTAGCACCAAACACTACACCTTAGCCCCAGATCACCCCCATCACCCGAATTAACCCCTTGATCACCCCTTGATCGCCCCTGTCAATCACCTAGTGAAAGGAAAAAAGTGATTTTTTTCCCACTGGTATTGACAGTTTTTTTTTTCACTGGTATTGACTGGTATTTTAGGATAGTTTAGGTCCGTTGGTTAGGTAGTTTAGCGTCAGTTAGCGCCCAGCCCACCGCACCGCAGTCACTGATTCGTTGATTAGCGTATCGCTAATCAGCATTTGTACTTTTATAGTATCTGTAAGTGATCAAAACTGATCACAGTCAGATCTATAATTGGATTAGTGTCACCTTAGCTCGCCCTCCACCCAAAACGAAGTGTTTGCCCGATCAGGCCTGATCGGTCGCCCACACGTGCGTTCACCCACGCCCGCCCCGCCGCAGTGACAAAAAATATTATATTTTTGATCACTACACAATCACTTTCCAAGCGCTGCAGTGATAAAAAAATCAGTTTTGATATTTTTTATCAATCGCAGCGGCCTCCGGTACTTCGCTAGCCTCCCCTTTGTAAGACAGGCTTGCTTTTTTTCTTGGGTAGTCTCAGGGAATACCCCTAAATTTAGTAGTCCAAATGTCAAACAGGGGGTATTCTTCTGAAGAGGCCTACAGGATTCTGACCCAGTCGGATGAGGAAAGGGAACCCTAATCTAGCGGGTCAGAATATGAACCTGTAGAAAGCAGTGGCAGTCTGACCCAAAGTTCGGACGAGGAGGTTGATGTCCCTGATAGCACCAGGCGTACCCGGCCCCGCGTCGCTAGACCACAGGTTATGCAGGATCAGTTTCAAGGGCAGCAGAGTGGGGCTGGCGCTGTCGGATCACGTGGTGAGGCATACACCAGCAGCGCAGCCCTCCCTGGACCTAGTACCAGCACTGCCGTACAACATGGTGACGTGGCGAGCACCAGAAGGGCAGTTGAAGCTGGTACGGTGGCACGTGCAATAGTTACCCCGTCGCAGCCACCACAAAGACAGGCCCATAGACCCCCTAGAGTCCCTGAGGTGCTGGCAAACCCTGATTGGCAGTCACCAACTTCAGCCGCACCTGTAGTTCCCCCTTTCACCGCCCAGTCTGGAGTTCGGGTTGAGACAGCTCAGATCGGTTCGGCCCTGGGATTTTTTGAGCTGTTCTTGACTGCGGAGCTCTTGGACTTAGTCGTGGCAGAAACAAATCGGTATGCCACACAATTTATATCCGCCAACCCGGGAATCTATTATGCCCAGCCTTTCCGGTGGAAACCAGTCCAAGTTTCCAAAATTAAAATTTTTCTGGGCCTTCTCCTGAACATGGGTCTAACCAAAAAGCATGAATTGCGGTCATATTGGTCCACGAACCCGATTCATCACATGCCCATGTTCTCTGCTGCTATGTCCAGGGCACGTTTTGAGACCATCCTGCGTTTCCTGCACTTTAGCGACAACAGCACCTCCCGTCCCAGATGCCACCCAGCTTTTGACCGGCTCCACAAAATTCGGCCCCTCATAGACCACTTGAACCAGAAATTTGCAGATTTGTATACCCCCGAGCAAAACATCTGCGTAGACGAGTCCCTAATACATTTTACCGGGCGCCTTGGCTTCAAACAATACATCCCAAGCAAGCGCGCCCGGGATGGGGTCAAATTGTATAAGCTCTGTGAAAGGGCCACAGGCTATACCCACAAATTTCGGATCTATGAGGGAAAAGATCAGACCCTGGAGCTGGTCGGTTGCCCTGACTACCTGGGGAGCAGTGGGAAGACAGTCTGGGACTTGGTGTCACCCTTATTTGGCAAGTGTGCCCCTCTTCAGGCATTTGTTCCTAGAACAGATTGGCTGCTGTGGCACCGTGCGACCTAGTCGCCGGGGCTTCCCCCAACGGCTCGTTACCACCCATCTTGCAAGGGGGGAGAGGGCTGCCTTGTGTAACGAAGAACTGCTCGCGGTGAAATGGAGAGACAAGCGTGACGTTTACATGCTCTCCTCCATTCACGCAGACACGACAATACAAATTGAAAGGGCAACCCGTGTCATTGAAAAGCCCCTCTCAGTCCACGACTATAATGCGCTCATGGGAGGCGTGGACTTCAATGACCAGATGTTGGCTCCCTATTTAGTTTCCCGATGCACCAGACGCTGGTATAAGAAGGTGTCTGTATATTTGATTCAATTGGAGATGTACAATAGTTTTGTTCTCTACAGTAAGGCTGGGAGAACGGGATCCTTCCTCAAATTTCAGGAAGAGATCATCGCGAACCTCCTGTATCCAGGAGGTTCCATGGCCCCAACCACCAGTGTAGTTAGCCGTCTACACGAGCGACATTTCCCCAGTGTCGTTCCTGGTACCTCAACCCAACCGTCACCCCGAAAAAGATGTTGTGTCTGTAGCAGGAGTGGAATAAGGCGTGACACCCGCTATTTCTGTCCTGACTGCCCTGACCACCCTGCCCTATGCTTTGGAGAGTGTTTCCGGAAGTACCACACACAGGTACACTTAGCATAGGGATTGCATCTCACAGGACAGGCACACAGGGCTATTAGGGCCCTTTTACTCACGGCTGCTGCAAACCTCTCCTTTCACCTGGGATAAAGTGCATAATGTACTTCGCCACATCTTTGGGCGATTTGTGCTTTGCACATTGTCCCACGGGTAAGGAGAGGTTTGTCCTATAAAGGTAAAAAACCAAAAAAAAAAAAAAAATCACCGGTAAGCAAAAAAGTTAACGTTCAGTTAAAAAGTTTATATGTTCTGTTCAAAAGTTATTATAAAGTTAATAAATTTATTGCGTTGCGGCCTGGTTTTTTCTTTTTTTTTTTTTTACCTTCCAGATGGACCAACCGATCGACTAGCTGCAGCACTGATGTGCATTCTGACAGAAGCATTGCGCTGCTGTCAGATTACACAAAAGTCAGTGTATGCGGCGCTGCAAGACGAGATTTCTCCTCTGCAGTAAAAGATACGGTATCTCCGTACTCAGGAGAAGTTGGGCAATGTGTTTTGGGGTGTCATTTTACATATACCCATGCTGGGTGAGAGAAATATCTTGGCAAAAGACAACTTTTCACATTTTTTTATACCAAGTTCGCATTTGACCAAGATATTTATCTCACCCAGCATGGGTATATGTAAAATGACACCCCAAAACACATTGGCCAACTTCTCCTGAGTACGGAGATACCACATGTGTGACACTTTTTTGCAGCCTAGGTGGGCAAAGGGGCCCACATTCCAAAGAGCACCTTTCGGATTTCACCAGCCATTTTTTACAGATTTTGATTTCAAACTACTTACCACACATTAGGGCCCCTAGAATGCCAGGCAAGTATAACTACCCCACAAGTGACCCCATTTTGGAAAGAAGACACCCCAAGGTATTCGCTGATGGGCATAGTGAGTTCATAGAAGTTTTTATTTTTTGTCACAAGTTAGTGGAATATGAGACTTTATAAGGAAAAAAAATTAAAAATCATCCTTTTCCGCTAACTTGTGACAAAAAATAAAAAGTTCTATGAACTCACTATGCCCATCAGCGAATACTTTAGGGTGTCTACCTTCCGAAATGGGGTCACTTGTGGGGTGTTTGTACTGTCTGGCCATTGTAGAACCTCAGGAAACATGACAGGTGCTCAGAAAGTCAGAGCTGCTTCAAAAAGCGGAAATTCACATTTTTGTACCATAGTTTGTAAACGCTATAACTTTTACCCAAACCATATTTTTTTTACCCAAACATTTTTTTTATCAAAGACATGTAGAACAATAAATTTAGAGAAAAATTTATATATGGATGTCGTTTATTTTGCAAAATTTTACAACTGAAAGTGAAAAATGTCATTTTTTTGCAAAATTTTTGTTAAATTTCGATTAATGACAAAAAAAGTAAAAATGTCAGTAGCAATGAAATACCACCAAATGAAAGCTCTATTAGTGAGAAGAAAAGCAGGTAAAATTCATTTGGGTGGTAAGTTGCATGACCAAGCAATAAACTGTGAAATTAGGGTAGGTCAGAAGTGTAAAAAGTGGCCTGGTCATTAAGGGTGTTTAAGGTAGGGGGGCTGAAGTGGTTAAAAGGAACAATAGCTAATCTAACCTACACTTTCATCAACATATATTCCCTAAATGACAAACATGTTGCTTGGTTAAGTGAACTACTCTTCAAGCTAGAGCCTTAGGCCTCTTTCACACTAGCGTGTCCGGATAAGGTCCGGATGCGTTGCGGCTAACCCACGCGAGTAGGTACGCAATTGCAGTGAGTTTTGACTGCGATTGCGTTCCGTTGTTCAGTTTTTATCGTGCGGGTGCAATGCGTTTTGCACGCGCGTGATAAAAAACTGAATGTGGTACCCACACCCAAACTTCTTCACAAAAGTTCAGGTTTGGGTTCAAGGTTGTGTAGATTTTATTATTTCCCCTTATAACATGGTTATAAGGGAAAATAATAGCATTCTGAATACAGAAACATAGAAACATAGAATGTGTCGGCAGATAAGAACCATTTGGCCCATCTAGTCTGCCCAATATACTAAATACTATGGATAGCCCCTGGCCCTATCTTATATGAAGGATGGCCTTATGCCTATCCCATGCATGCTTAAACTCCTCCACTGTATTTGCAGCTGCCACTTCTGCAGGAAGGCTATTCCATGCATCCACTACTCTCTCAGTAAAGTAATACTTCCTGATATTACTTTTAAACCTTTGCCCCTCTAATTTAAAACTATGTCCTCTTGTAGCAGTTTTTCTTCTTTTAAATATTCTTTCCTCTTTTACCTTGTTGATTCCCTTTATGTATTTAAAAGTTTCTATCATATCCCCTCTGTCTCGTCTTTCTTCCAAGCTATACATGTTAAGGTCCTTTAATCTTTCCTGGTAAGTTTTATCCTGCAATCCATGTACCAGTTTAGTAGCTCTTCTTTGAACTCTCTCCAAAGTATCAATATCCTTCTGGAGATATGGTCTCCAGTACTGAGCACAATACTCCAAATGAGGTCTCACTAGTGCTCTGTAGAGCGGCATGAGCACCTTCCTCTTTCTACTGGTAATTCCTCTTGCTATACACCCAAGCATTCTGCTAGCATTTCCTGCTGCTCTATGACATTGTCTGCCTACCTTTAAGTCTTCTGAAATAACGACCCCTAAATCCCTTTCCTCAGATACTGAGGTTAGGACTGTATCACTGATTTTATATTCTGCTCTTGGGTTTTTACGTCCCAGGTAGGTGCATTATCTTGCACTTATCAACATTAAATTTTAGTTGCCAGATTTTTGACTATTCCTCTAGTTTTCCTAAGTCCTTTTCCATTTGGTGTATTCCTCCAGGAACATCAACCCTGTTACAAATCTTTGTGTCATCAGCAAAAAGACACACCTTACCATTGAGGCCTTCTGCAATTTCGCTGATAAAGATATTAAACAATATGGGTCCCAGAACAGATCCCTGAGGTACCCCACTGGTAACAAGACCTTGGTCTGAATATACTCCATTGACTACAACCCTCTGTTGCCTGTCCCTCAGCCACTGCCTAATCCATTCAACAATATGGTAGTCCAAGCCCAATGACTGCACTTTATTGATAAGCCTTGTGGGACAGTATCAAAAGCCTTACTAAAGTCTAGATAAGCGATGTCTACTGCACCTCCTCCATCTATTATTTTAGTCACCCAATCAAAAAAATCAATAAGATTAGTTTGACATGATCTCCTTGAAGTAAACCCATGCTGTTTTTCATCTTTCAATCCATGGGATTTTAGATGGTCCACAATCCTCTCCTTAAGTATGGTTTCCATTAATTTCCCCACTATTGATGTCAGGCTTACTGGCCTGTAGTTGCCCGATTCCTCCCTACTACCTTTCTTGTGAATGGGCACAACATTTGCTAATTTCCAATCTTCTGGGACGACTCCTGTTGCCAGTGATTGGTTAAATAAATCTGTTAATGGTTTTGCTAGTTCACCGCTGAGCTCTTTTAATAGCTTTGGGTGTATCCCATCAAGCCCCTGTGACTTATTTGTATTAATTTTAGACAATTGACTTAGAACCTCTAATACTAAGTAAAATAGGGCTGGTGAGCTTAATTTTTTTTTTACAAATTTAACTCACCTTAATCCACTTCGCGCAGCCGGCATCTCTTCTGTCTTTATCTGTGAGGAATAGGACCTTTGATGACATCACTGCGTTCATCACATGGTCCATCACATGATCCATCACCATAGAGCTTGCTGCGATTTTCACGCAACGCACAAGTAATGCGTGAAAATCACCACTTATGTGAACAGCCCCATAGAAATGAATGGGTCCGGATTCAGTGCGGGTGCAATGTGTTCAACTCACGCATTGCACCCTTCCTCTCTATTTCAACTTAACTACACCCCTATCTTACAATCCATAACAGAACAACTAACTTCCCTAGATAATCTCAAACTTTTTATGGTTTGGCAGGAAAAACATAGCCACTTATCTTGCCCAAACTGATATACCTTTAACAAGCTCTCCCAATACCAATTCCCAAAACATACTACAACACTTTTAACAAAAGAATTAATGCCTTTATTTGGGCAGGGAAAAACCACACAAAGCCAGACCTATTCTCACAAAACCAAAGTCGTATGGAGGGATAAGTCTTCCTGACGCCGAAAGGTTTGGTCATGCAATCTGGCTTGCAAGGGTAGTTCACTGGTTTTACGACCCCAACGGGAAACAGTGGGCAGGAATGAAACAATCTGAATGGGAATCCTCCTTCTCGAGTCTTTTGGTGGGAGTAGGAATACAGTCCAACACAGAGGGCCCCATGAATCCTATAATCAAAGCCACTCTAGCTGCTTGGAAATGGCTCCAATCATCCCCATACGGCATTACACCTCCCTCCCCCTGACACAGATATGAGATGTCCTTGCCTTTGAGCCATCTACCCTAATGCACAGCCTCCCACATTCCATCCGCAACTCTAAAGTTACAATATTGTCCTTGTATGATGAGGACGGTGACATCATGGGAGTGTAGGCAATGTCATTGATTTTCCCAGACTGCAGGTTCCCCTGCCCCCTAATATCATTCTTAAGGTCCTTCATAATAAAAAATATCCCTAAAAAAACATTACTCAGACGTTCCAAATAAATTTCCCAGATTTATAAAAGACTAAGTACGCCAATCCAAATGGCCAAACCGGCATTCATTGGATCATTGGAGAGGGATTTGGATGTCTCCTTTAGCCAAGAAGAGATCTCACGGCTCCTATTAGATCGTTATAGGTCTTCAAGATGTGTGAGGAAAACAGATACAGGATCTTAACACGCTGGTACAAAACTCCAGACATAACTTACTTATAGTACATCAAGATCCGATACATGTTGGAGATGCTTGGTCCATAAAGGATCATTCATTCATATCTGGTGGCAATGCCCCAAAATCCAGTCCTGGTGGAAGGAGATATTTGAGATCTCCAATAAAATATGTGATCTCCGCATATGATTGTCGCCACAATTAGCCCTGCTAGGAATGCACCTTCCATCCCCTGGGGGGAGGCCCTCATATCTCTTTAACTTCCTATTGACCGCAGCCCGTCTACTGACTCCCAAGTTCTGGTTGTCCACTGATCTCCCACATATCAATCAATGGTTACACAAAACAGATCAATTATATAGATTCAAAGAAATAGCAGCTTGGGAGGAGCACAGAATATCCCAATTCAAAACTAGATGGCAAAAGTGGATCTCCTATAGAGGATACAAATAATACAAAAATCAAGAGATGTAATAGATTGATTGATATAGGTTCAGTATATGCGTCCTGAGATGCTAACAAAAACAACAGTCTCAACCTTACCTGATATAATACCTCATAACAATTATCTAGTGACAACCGCGCAATACCTGTTTTCCACTTTTTTGTTTTATTATTCATTTTCATCTTTCTCATTATATTAATTGCACTATATCTGTATCTCAAGTATTACAATAGTACCATGTTGGTATTTATACCTGGGGAAAGAGGGTGTGGCAAGCACTAGAAACCACACAGACGTCATTTGATCCAAACGGAAAACATGTCAGATCAAACCAAGTAGTGCCAGTCTCACCGATCTCCTGCCACCTGTCGTGGGAACATCCGTGACAGTACCCCCCCCCTTCTAAGGGTGAATTCTGGGCACCCAGGACCAACCTTATCTGGATGAGACCTGTGAAACGCTTTCACCAAACGACTGGCATTCACGTCAGATGCCGGTACTCACATCCTCTCCTCTGGTTCATAACCCTTCCAGTTAACAAGAAAATGAAGAGATCTACAGAGAACTCAAGAGTCAATTATCTTGGCGATCTAAAATTCCAAACTGCCGTCCACCATGACAGGAGCGGGTGGCAAGGGGGATGACTCCAAAGGTTCAGCATATCTCTTCAACAAAGATTTGAGGAAGTTCAAGACGAAATGCTACAGGATTAATAATGGCAGTGATCTTATATGGACCAATAAACCTTGGACCCAACTTCCAAGAAGGAACCTTCAACTTAATATTTATTGTGGACAGCCACACAAAATCACCTACACTTAGGTCCGGACCATTCATACGTTTCCTGTCAGCCACACGTTTATACTTGTTGTCCATATTCTTCAAGTTTTTTTGAATTTTCCGCCATATAGAAGACAATGATGACGAAAAACGTTCCTCCTCAGATATACTGGAAGTATCCGAACCAGTGAATGTGCTAAATTGCAGGTGAAACCCATATGCCCCAAAAAATGGTGACTTACCAGTGGACTCCTGTCTACGATTGTTTATAGCTCTGCCAAGGACAAAAACGAGGATCATTCCTCCTGGTTCTCAGAGACAAAACATCTTAAGTAAGTCTCCAGACTCTGATTAGTGCGCTCTTCCTGTCCATTCGTCTGAGGATGAAAAGCAGAAGAAAAAGACAGTTGTACCCCCAGCCGAGTACAGAATGCCTTCCAGAATCTGGACACAAACTGAGTCCTACGATCCAAGACCATGTCAGAGGAAATGCCATGAAGTTTCATAATGTTGTCAACAAACGCTTGCACAAGTGTTTTAGCATTAGGTAGACCAGGCAATGCTATAAAGTGCACCATTTTACTAAAATGATCAACTACCACCAGAATAACTGTCTTTCCAGACGAATTTGGCAGATTGCTAATAAAATCCATAGACAAGGTCGAGTATGTGTCACCTTAGCGCGTGCACAGATACTACAGGCCGACACATAGTCCTCAACACACTCCCTGAGCCTTGAACACCTTCACCTCTTGGTCAGGGTATAGGGCGGATATCACCACCCCCTCCGACAGTATCGAACTCAGATTTTCAAAATCACCAACTCCAGGAAAACTACATGAAAAGGCAGCTGCCTTGATGTTCTTAACCCCAGGACAATAAGTGACAATGAAATTGAATTGGGTGAAAAACAAAGACCATCTGACCTTCAGTCGTTTAGCCAACTCCACATAAGCTAGATTTTTGTGATCTGTGATCGGATGAATCGCCCCTTCCAACCAATGATGCGACTTCTCAAAAGCCAATTTAATGCCCAGCAACTCTGTTACCCACATAATAATTTCTCTCTGCGGCAGAGAGTTTTTTAGAAAAAAATGCACATGGGCGCCATTTACTAGGTGACTGGCCCTGCGATAAGACTGCTTCTACCCCCTTCTCGGACGCGTCAACTTCTACAATGAAAGGTTGTGATTAGAGTTGAGCGGACACCTGGATGTTCGTTTTCGACGGGTTCGGCCAAACCACAAAAAAGTTAGAGTTCGGCACCCGAACTAGACCCTGAAACCGAACCCCATTGAAGTCAATGGGGCCCCGAACTTTGGAGCACTAAAATGGCTCTAAAAATGTCATGGAAAGGGCTAGAGGGCTGCAAATGGCAGCAAAATGTGGTTAAGAGCATGGCAAGTGCTCTGCAAACAAATGTGGATAGGGAAATGACTTTAAAGAACATAAAATACGTACAAATAAAAAATAATAATCTTGATCTAGGAGGAAGAGGTTCATATGGAGTAGGAGGTTGAGGAGGCGGTGGATTTGGCGGTGTAGGTGGAAGCGGCGGTGCAGGAGGAGGAGGTATTCTACACAGTTTTTTGGTTTTAATTTTAAATTTTTTTGTTTAAATTAGGGTAAACCCCAAAATATTGGGGAATATAACCTGTGATAACACCCTCCAGTCGTGCTAAGCAAACGTTCAGACAATACACTGGCTGATGTTCACGATCCAATTGGATATTTTCTCTATCAACTCGCGATGTTCTTTTCTGCACCTACCATGTTGATCACGGTTAGCGGCGAATCAGGGTTCCACGTCGGAGAGAGAGCGTGAGAAAGGGATACTACATCCAAGGGAGGTCAATGGATGAAATTCAATTTGATCGAGCGGAAATGTGGGACAAAGTATTGAAGCAGAAGCTTCTAAGTTAAGGAGGGGGCGTGTGGCAATTATCCACTCCCGACTCGGGGAGGTAGCGACGATAAATAACAATACAGGACTCTTAAGATGCCCTGTTATTGGAATGATTATTAAAAAATTATAGGAAACATTAGCCAGAAGAGGCCCTGCTGCCGCTTTGTTGACTTTAGATAACTTCTGCCTGATCACACGTCCGTCCCCGTAACGTCCACGATCTATTTGGATATCTTCTCTATCAACTATCGATGTTCTTTTCTGCGTCTACCATGTTGATCACGGTTATCAGCGAATCAGGGTTCCACGGCAGATATGGAGCGTGAGAAAGAGATACCACTTCCAAGGGAGGTCAATGGATGAAATTAAATGTTGATCGAGCGGAAAAGTGGGACAAATTATTGAAGCCGAAGCCTACAAGTAGAGTAAGTGGCGCGTCAATTAAAGAAATTTTTTTGAAATTTAATTCCCTGTCATCTATGCAGAGCAGGGGTTTGTATATGGCAAAATTTGTAAAATGTCACCTGACAATGTAACAGACGATTTTTTTTAAATTTATGTCCCTGTCACCTATGCAGAGTAGGGGTTTAATCACGGCAAAAATGGTCAAATGTCACCCAAGAATGTAACAGACAAATTAGTGAAATGTTTTTACCTGTCTACTAGGTAGAGCAGGGGTATATCACACAAAATTGGTGAATTTCACCCGAATATGTAACAGACAATTTAGTGATTTTTTTTTACCTGTCTACTAGGTAGAGCAGGGGTATATCACACCCAAAAATTGGTGAATTTCACCCGAATATGTAAAAGACTAATTAGTGAAATGACATAAAATAAAATAAAAATATGTACAAATAAAAAAAAAATATCTTGATGTATGAGGTGGAGGACCATATGGAGTAGGAGTTTGAGGAGGCGATGGATGTAGCGGTGTAGGTGGAGGCGGCGGTGGAGGAGGATGATGTAGCCAACACTGGTTTTTGGTATAATTTTTTTATTTTTATTTTTTATCGCACACCACCAGGCCAGGCTTGAGGCTCACTGGCACCAACCACTCATCGGTCTGTTGTTCAAGGCCCGTCCACAGCTCCTGCGCGGTGTTGTTTTTTTCCTCCAAACAGATAAGTTTTAAAACTGCCTGCTGTCGTTTACCACTGGCTGTGATGAAGTTGGTGGTGAAGATGTTACGCTGACCGGATGACGAGGTGGTAGAGGATGAGGAAGCGGAGTAGGAGGAGGAAGCAACAGGAGGCAAATAGAAGCACCCTGCAATCCTCGGTGGTGGAAGAACATGCGCCAAACTGCTATCCGCCTCAGGCCCAGCCGCCACTGCATTTACCCAGTGTGCTGTTATGGAGATATAACGTCCATTACTGTGCTTAGATGGTGTTGCGCAGTGCTCACCTGATTTGGTCCTCCACTTGGCTGTGCAGGAAAGGGATGGCTCGCCTGGAAAAGTAGTGGCAGTTGGGTACGACGTACTGTGGGACAGCCACCGCCATGAGGCTTTTAAAACTTTCCGTCTCCTCCAGACGGAATGACAGCATTTCCTAGACCAGTAATTTTGAAATGCTGGCATTCAGGGCCAGGGATCGCGGGTGGGTAGGGGGCTACTTCCTCTTCCGCCCCAGTGTTTGGGAGATGGAGAGCTGAACGCTTCCATGGGATATTGTGGAGATGCTTGGTGACCCAGGTGGTGGTGTTGCTGGCAGATCCTCTGTTTGTGGGGTGGCAGGTGCCACTGTCACTCCAGAGGTGGATGAAGAGGCCGAGACTGCAGCAGAAGAGGAAGCAGGAAGAGCCAGAGACCTTTCTTGGTTTTTGAGGCGTCTACTCCACTGCAGCTCGTGCTTTGTACTTAGATGCCTGGTCATGCAGGTTGTGCTCAGGTTGAGAACGCTTATCCCTCGCTTCAGGCTCTGATTGCACAGCATGCAAACCACTCGTGTCTTGTCATCAGCACATTGTCTGAAGAACGGCCAAGCCAGGGAACTCCTTGGAGCTGGCTTTAGTGTACTCGCTCCCTTGGGCAGTATCAGTCGTACTGTCTAGGGGACGGCCGCTCAGCTTTTGCACCCTGTTCTCTCTTCTGCTGTGTTGGTGGATCTGTGCGACCACCGCCTCTTTCTCCGAACTACACAGGTCACTCACATGACCTTGATTCCATGTGAGGTCGAGGACTTTATCGTCCTCCACATGATCTTCCACCCAGTCATCACCCCTGCCCTCCTTGTTGGTCTGCACACTTAGGCTACTTTCACACTTGCGTTAGGAGCGGATCCGTCTGGTGTCTGCACAGACGGATCCGCTCCTATAATGCAAACGCTTGCATCCATTCAGAACGGATCTGTCTGCATAACTGTTTATTTCAGATCAGATTTTTCACTTCGGAAAACTCAGATCCGACAGTATATTCTAAACACAAGCGTTCCCATGGTGATGGGGACGCTTCAAGTTAGAATATACTGAGAACTGTGTACATGACTGCAGATGCTGCCAGGCAGCAGGGGGCAGACCCCCCCCCTCCTGTATTTAACTTATTGGTGGCCAGTGCGGCCCCCCTCCCTCCCCAGTATTAATTGTAACCAGTGCGGCCCCCCTCCCTCTATATTCATCGGTGGCCAGTGCGGATTCCCAGTATTAAATATGACCAGTGCGGCCTCCACCTCCCTCCCTCCCCAGTTTTAAATATGACCAGTGCGGCCTCCCCCTCCCTCTATATTCATTGGTGGCCAGTGCGGATTCTAAGTATTTTGACCAGTGCGGCCTCCCCTCTCCCCCCCCCTAATTAAAATCCCCCCCCCATCATTGGTGGCAGCGAAGAGTACCGATCGGAGTCCCAGTTTAAATCGCTGGGGCTCCGATCGGTTACCATGGCAGCCAAGACGCTATTGCAGTCTTGGCTGCCATGGTTACTTAGCAATAAATAGAAGCATTATACTTACCTGAAGAGCTGCGATGTCTGTGTCCGGCCGGGAGCTCCTCCTACTGGTAAGTGACAGGTCTGTGCTATAGGCAATGCGCCGCACAGACCTTTCACTTACCAGTAGGAGGAGCTCCCGGCCGGACACAGACATCGCAGCTCTTCAGGTAAGTATAATGCTAAGATTGCTAAGTAACCATGGCAGCCAAGACTGCAATAGCGTCTTGGCTGCCATGGTAACTGATCGGAGCCCCAGCGATTTAAACTGGGACTCCGATCGGTACTCTCCGCTGCCACCAATGATGGGGGGGGGGGGATTTTAATTAGGGGGGGGGAAGAGGGGAGGCCGCACTGGTCACAATACTTGGAATCCGCACTGGCCACCAATAAATATAGAGGGAGGGGGAGGCCGCACTGGTCATATTTAATACTGGGAATCCGCACTGGCCACCGATGAATATAGAGGGAGGGGGGCCGCACTGGTTACAATTAATACTGGGGAGGGAGGGGGGGCGCACTGGCCACCAATAAGTTAAATACAGGAGGGGGGGTCTTCCCCCTGCTGCCTGGCAGAATCTGCCAGGCAGCAGGGGGCAGTCATGTACACAGTTCTCAGTATATTCTAACTTGAAGCGTCCCCATCACCATGGGAACGCCTCTGTGTTAGAATATACTGTCGGATCTGAGTTTCACGATGTAACTCAAATCCGATGGTGTATTCTAACATAGAGGCGTTCCCATGGTGATGGGGACGCTTCAAGTTAAAATATACCATCGGATTGGAGAAAACTCCGATCTGATGGTATATTAATAGGGACTCCTGACTTTACATTGAAAGTCAATGGGGGACGGATCCGTTTGAAATTGCACCATATTGTGTCAACGTCAAGCGGATCTGTCCCCATTGACTTGCATTGTAAGTCTGGACGGTTGGCTCCGCGCGGCCAGGCGGACACGAAAACGCTGCAAGCTGCGTTCGGGTGTCCGCCTGCTGAGCAGAGCGGAGGCCAAACGGTGCCAAACTGATGCATTCTGAGCGGATCCGCATCCACTCAGAATGCATTGGGGCTGTACGGATCTGTTCGGGGCCGCTTGTGAGAGCCTTCAAACGGAACTCACAAGCGGAGCCCCGAACGCTAGTGTGAAAGTAGCCTAAGCCACAGCAGTTGGCACCTGTGTTTCGTCATCATCCGAGATATGCTGCGGTGGTCCTCCCATGTACTCATCTTGAAACATAAATGGTTGGGCATCGGTGCACTCAATCTCCTCCACTTCTGGGGCAGGGCTATGTGGATGGCCCTGGGAAACCCTGCTAGCAGAGTCATCAAAAATCAGAAGAGACTGCTGCATGACTTGGGGCTTAGACTGCTTGGCTGATTTGCAAGGGGGTGAGGTGAAAGACTGATGGACATCGGCTGCAGGTGCTAACTCTGATACTTCTGCAGGAGACTGGGTGGGAGACAATGTAAAGGAACTGGAGGCACTGTCAGCAACCCAATCTACTATTGCCTGTACTTGTTCTGGCCTCACCATTCGTAGAGCCGCATTAGGCCCGACCAAATAATGCTGAAGGTTCTGTCGCCTACTCTCACCTGAGGAAGATGTTTCACTTGTGCGTGTAGCTGGCACAGATCGACCACGATCTCTCCCTGGAACAGGAGCTTCACCAGCAGCACCACGACCGGGGCCACATCCCATATTCGACGCTCTCCTCATTCTCTGCAATTTTTGGATCTTGCCCAAAATGGGTGTTTTTTAATAAGAGGATAGAACACCAGTATCTAACGCGTGTATTTCACACTGACAGATGTAGCCAAGGCTGCAAATTAAATATTTTGCCCAAAATGGGTGTTTTTTTAATAACAGAATAGAACACCAGTATCTAACGCGTGAATTTCACACTGACAGATGCAGCAAAGGCTGCAAATTTAGTATTTTGCCCAAAATGGGTGTTTTTTAAATATCAGAATAGAACGCCAGTATCTAATGCGTGTATTTCACACTGACAGATGCAGCCAAGGCCGCAAATTTTGTATTTTGCCCAAAATGGGTGTTTTTGTAAACCCAGAATATTATTGCAGTATTTTTAGCTTGTATGTCACACTAACAAATGCAGCATAGGCCCCAGATGTAGGGTATTGCCAAAAATGGGTGTTTTTTTAAAACGAGAATATTATTTCAGCATTTCTAGCTTGTATATCACACTAACAAATGCAACATAGGCCCCAGATGTAGGGTATTGCCAAAAATTGGTGTTTTTTAAACCCAGAAAATTATTGAAGTATTGCAAGCTTGTATTTCACACTGACAAATGATGCAAAGGCCCCAGATGTAGGGTATTGCCAAAAATGGGTGTTTTTTTAAACCCAGAAAATTATTGAAGTATTTCAAGCTTGTCTTTCACACTGACAAATGCTGCAAAGGCACCAGATGTAGGGTATTGCCAAAAATGGGTGTTTTTTTTACCCAGAAAATTATTGAAGTATTTAAAGCTTGTCTTTCACACTGACAAATGCTGCAAAGGCCCAAGATGTAGGGTCTTGCAAAAAATTGGTGATTTTTCAAACCCAGAAAATTATTGAAGTATTGCAAGCTTGTATTTCACACTGACAAATGCTGCAAAGGCACCAGATGTAGGACATTGCCAAAAAATAGTGTTTTTTTATACCCAGATTATTATTGCAGTATTTCAAGCTTGTATTTGAATGTCGCAAATGCACATATGCTGTGCTGGTGCACTGAACTTGCATAAAATGGCCGTTGCCACCCACCTAACTAACAGACGGATAAAAGTTATTTTTCTGTGTCACTGGGCTCAGGGCAGGGTAAAAAGATTGTGCTACGTGACTCCAGCTTATGCCATTAGTAGGCATAGAGTTCTCCTCTATGCTCTTTAATACTGCTTGTCATTTCTTTTATTTACCTCCAGTAGGATGGGAAGACTCCCTACATATATATACACACACAGTACATATAGTGTATATATCTAGTGCCCTTGCCTCTATTATTTATCTCCCTTTTTTTACTCTATCTGCTGTACATCTCATCAAGTGGTCTAGCTTGTTCTGATATCTGATGTAATTGTTGTATTTAATGCTTAGGCATGTTTTCTTCAACATGATGCTTGCTATTATGAATTTATATATTCAAAGTTTTTTTTTCCCATGAAGTTAATGGGATCTGTTATTTCATTTAGGATCATGTATTTCATTATTTTTCACTAGAATCATGCAGCATATGACTAAATTATGTATAGGAACTGTATATTATGTACTTACATAAGCTTTTTCCTTTCCTGTTTTTTCGTTTTTTGTATTACAAAATCATGTATCTCGCCAATTATGTACTTACACATATTTATTTTCTTACATCAGCCTGATGAAGGGCATGCTTTCTGCCCGAAACGCTGGCTGTTTCAGTTTCAAAAAGGACCACTATGTCCGGCTAATAAAAATCAATTAATCAAAATTGGAGTGCTGTCTAAATTGTTGAATTAGTAGGCATGGCTGTGATGGCTTCTAAGGGCACAAGAGTAAAACGCTTGTTGATTGGCTGCTCTGCAGCATTTCAAAAAGCGCCATTAAATCGCCGAACACCGAACTCAAACTCAAACCCGAACTTTTACTGAGAAGTTCTGAAAAGTTCGGGTTCGGGTCCGGGGTCCAAAAATCCTAAAGTTCGGTACGAACCTGAACTTTACAGTTCGGGTTCGCTCAACCCTAGTTGTGATACATCCATCTGCACCAATATAGGGGCAGAAGCAAAGCACTCCTAACCGCAGAAAAGGCTTGCAACGCCGAATCAGACGACACTGAAACATCTGTCCCTTTCTTAGTCATGTCGGTTAAGGGTTTCACCACTGTTAAATAGTTCTGAATACATTTTCGGTAATTGTTGGTGAACCCCAAAGACCGCATAAGTGCCTTCAGATTACCGGGTCAATCCCAGTCCAATATAGCACAGACTTTCTCTGGATCCATTTGAAAACCTAAAGATGACAGCAGGTAGCCAAAGAACTACACCTCCTGTACAGCAAAAACACACTTCTCTAATTTTGCGTACAATTTATTATCTCCTTGGATCTGTAACACCTGTCTAACGTGATCCTGATGAGTCTCCAAGTCTGGAGAATAAATTAGTATGTCATCCAAATACACAACAACAAACCTCCCCACCAGGTGATGAAAAATGTCATTTACAAAATGCTGGAAAACCACAGGAGCATTGGTCAACCCAAAAGGCATGACCAGGTTCTCAAAGTGACCCTCTGGGGTGTTAAAAGCCGTCTTCCATTGATCCCCTACCTTGAACCTGACCAGATGATATGCCCCCCTTAATTCCAACTTGGAGAACACCTTGGCATCAACAATCTGGTTAAACAAATCAGGAATCAAAGGAAGGGAGTAAGGATCATGGACAGTAATCCGATTGAGCTCACGGAAATCCAGACATGGCCTATGAGTTCCTGCTGCCACTGGAGATTTGGAAGATCTTATGTGTCCTTTATCCAAACTCTCGATAATATACTCTCTAATGGCCGTTCTTTCAGGTTCAGAAAGGTTATACAACCTAGATTTGGGCAACTTAGCTTTCGGAATAAGGGTGATAGGACAATAATATTCCTGATGGGGAGGCAAATCCTGGCTTCCACTTTCAGAAAATTCATCGGCAAAATCAGATATAAAAGAGGGTAATGTTTTAGTGGTTAAAGCAGAAAAAGATATATTAAGACAATTGTGAATGCAATAATCACCCCAATCCAGAATGTGTCTAGATTGCCAATCAATGGTTGGATTGTGCGTGCTTAACCATGGTAAACACAGAACCAATGGAGCAGAGAGACCCTCCAAAACAAAACAGAAGATGAATTCCTGATGAAAGTCACCCACTCTTAATCGGATGTCATGCACCATCTGAGATAAACACTTCTGAGTTAGAGGTGCAGAATCAATAGCAAAAATGGAAATGTTTTTCTCTAATGCACTTGAAGACAACCTGTGCATACGGACGAACTGAGCATCAATCAGATTCACCCCTGCCCCACTGTCAAGAAGCACCTCAATCACCACAGTTTTGGACTCTAGTGCCACCTCGGCAGTCAGGAGAAATCGGGTACTACCAGGCAAAGACAAATCCACATTCTCTGACTCTCCTCCCACCCCTCCAAGAGTCAGATGGGAATTAGACGTCCCTGTGTTTTTGGTGGCTACTCAGACACTCTTCTTCAAAACAGGTAAGGAATTTGTTAGACAGGTTTTTGCTATTGTCTGATTGCAAATGAGCATAGGGTAATTAAGGTGTTAAATTTGTTGTTGGGGGAGAAGCTTTTGTGGGAGTGTGTGTGTATATATAGCAACATAGTATTAGCTTGCCTAATTATAGCTTGCATTATTCTAAAAGTGCAGCATTTCTAAGTGCACTTGAGATACTCAGGAGGTAATCTGGAGGTGGATACAATCTAAAAAAGTAAGATTTGTTTGTTTAAAATATTCCCCCTCTTTAAAATGGCAGACCTGGTTCTGTGCAGGAATTGTTGTGCTTTTTTCTGGTTCCACTCTTCGGAGGTTTGGATGCTGTCTGATCTGTAGACAGCTCTCCATAATGCAGCAGGAAATTTCATTTTTGAAATCTGAGATTTTAAATTAACTGTTAAACAAACTCAGGCTGGGAATGTTGCAATGCCACTGCCACAGAGGCCCCCTAGAAATGGAAGATGGGTTACTGCAGGTTCTGGTAGACTTAGAGTTGTTGATAGAAGACATGTCCCACAGTCTGTGGCTCTCCATAATTCATTTGCAGCACTTTCAGAGCGCAAGAGAAACATGGAGGATGGCTCAGGCACAGTGGGTGAGAAGCAATCATCTCCTATTGCTAAAGTATGCAAGACTGCAGCCAAAGACAAAAAGGATAAGGTGAGGACTTATAGTAAGCAGCTGTTGGTGGGCGATTCTATCATAAGAGGTGTGAAGTTAGAGGAAAATGGTTTTGTGTGATGTCTCCCTGGTGCTACCGCTAGCAGGGACAGACAACATATCCTTAATATTGCTAGGCAAGCAAAGCAGGAAAGGGAGGTCGATGTTATTGTCCATCTTGGGACAAATGATCTGGCTTGCAATGAGGTTTCAAAGGTGAAGGAAGCTTTTCACATACTTGGTAATGATATACGGGAGGTTGCATCGACTGTTTCATTCTCTGCAGTTTTGCCTGTGCATAACATTCAGCATGACAGGCAGATGCACATTTAGGGATTCAATTTATGGCTTGGTGAATGGTGTCTGAAACAAGTGGCTTTGTGTCTCATGTTATCTCTGGTTGGAATGGAAAAGAACTGTACAAGAAAGATGGTTTGCATATTTCTCTCAAGGGAACGAATGTCCTCAGTGAACAGTTCACAGTATTTGCTAAGGAGCATTTAAACTAGGAAAGGGGGGCAAAAGAGTGATAATCCAGCAATCCGACTGCCCCCCTGAACAATGCCAGAAGATGCCAGTAGCACATAGGTTAAGAAATTACAAGCTCAGAGTCTTGTCTACAAATGCTCGCAGTTTAGGGAATAAGATCAATAAACTTGAGTCTATAATGGCATCTGAGAATATAGATTTAGTGGCTGTTACTGAGACGTGGTTCAATGGGAGTAATGACTGGGATATAACAATACCAGGGTTCTTTCTATATAGGAAAAACATAGAAGACAAGGGGCAATACAGATTGTTTTTAAACACGTTTTTACAATTGTACATTTGTGAGTATATTAAATATTTTTATCTGACATACTGGTACGTACTTCACCATTCTTGCGACCTCCTTCCTTTGAGATCCTTGGAAGCGGAAGTCCGGTCTTTTCCTTTTTAAGCAGCATTTGACCTGTTGAACCGCAGTTTGGATGCAGATCTGCCGAATTGACGGCTCCAGACCTATACCTACTTTACTAGCAGAGCTCTCTCATAGAGGACGCCGATGAGATCCTTATCCACGCGATTTACAAGTGAAGTCTTGTGAGTATAATTTATCCACAAGGCGTGATAGACATTTCTAACATACTACACCATAGTGCGATTTCTCTACCACAGAGCTCTGATGAAAGACATCGACAAGATCTTATCCACGCGTTTTACCAGTAGAGTTTTGTGAGTATACCTTATTCACAAGGCGCGTTAGGTGTTTGGAGCCTACTACACCATAGTGCGTTTTTTTCACCTTATTACAGGTTTCCACGCCATTGTTGAGAATTTATGTGTGCATGTCGTCCTATTAGTTGAAGACTTTTTTCGAACATTACTGAAATATACAGAGAAGATTCTTCTCTTCTCCTGCAGCGCAATCCTTTTTTCTATTTTTATATTTGGCGGACTCTTTCACCCACATTGTCTAGGATTTGCAGCGCCTGAGGGGACAAGTATCCTACACAGAGACTCTATTTTCTATTTTGAATAGAAGACAAGAAAGGGGGAGGGGTGGTCCTGTATGTAAAAGATAGCATAAAATCTAATTTAATACATTGTAAGGGATCGCCTCTTATTCGGGGGTCATTCTCACAGATACGACTTTAGGACACTAGGTTTCAGGTCAAAACAGTGCATTTATTTTACACTCCAACCAATATAGGTCATCATGAAGTCGCAGCTTCACCTAACACATGTGACATCCACATAAAATAACAAACACTTGCCCGGCTAGGCTATAACTAACACACCTAGGTCACAGTTCACACCCTGTGAACTCGTGCGGCTTTGTCAGCCAATGTCCCACAGCCTCCTGGCTGTACAGAGCACAGTATGCCCACTGTCTCTAGTTCACTGTTTCTTGTGGGGGATTGGGGCTCAGTAGTCCCCCCAACTCCAGGCTATCTCTCAGCCTCGTGGTCCCTCAGCCTTGCCCAGCTGAGACCACACAGACAGAGCCTTCCCAGGCCTCTGCTGCACACAGACTCAGCCACACCCAGAGTGAGCCACACCCAAGATCCAGTAGCAGGATTAAATAGGATCCCTGGACATGAGCATGTCTCAAGTCCCGGACTGGAACCTGGGGAAACACCTCAATGTTCACATTGCCACAACAAGTTAGCGAGACCAATTTAGAGTCAGTTTGGGTTACGTTGCAGCTTGCAGACTAGATGGGCCTAATGGTTCTTATCTCCCGACACATTCTATGTTTCAATGTTTCTATGATAATCATAAGGTAACTCGTGTAGGTGTGATATATAGACCACCTGGCCAAGTCAAAGAATTAGATGATCTACTAGTTGAGGAAATAGCTAAAATGACATTGAAAGGGGACGTTATCATTATGGGAGACTTTAATCTTCCTGATGTAAACTGAAAAACCAAATAAGCTAGTTCTGCCAGGAGTACAGATATTCTAAATTTCCTACTGGGATTATCTCTACAGCAAGTAGTTGAGGAGCCAACCTGGAAGGAGGCCATTTTAGATTTAGTATTCACAAATGGGAATTTGGTATCTGATATTACTGTAGGGGAAAGCTTGGGATCTAGTGATCACCAGTCAGTGTGGTTTACTATAAGTACAGTGACTGAGTCACACCACACAAAAACCAAAGTTTTAGATTTTAGAAAAACAGACTTTTCTAAAATTAGATTAGTGGTATACGAGTCCCTATCAGATTGGAACAGTTTCAATCGAGTCCAGGAGAAATGGGACTACTTAAAAGTGGCCCTATTGAAGGTAACAGATAATTGCATTAGGCTTGTCAGTAAAAGCAAAAAAAGAAGAGACCACTGTGGTACTCAGCAGAAGTGGCCAAAATCATTAAAAACAAAAAGATAGCATTTAGTAATTATAAAAAAAAAAAACGAGGATGACAGGGAAATTTATAAGATTAGGCAGAGAGAGGCCTAATGCACAGTTTCTAAAGCACAGGCAGAAGAGAAATTAGCTCAGTCAGTGAAAATGGTGATAAGGCATTCTTCAGATACATAAATGAAAAAAGGAAACTAAAACAAGGAATTACCAAATTAAAAACAAAAGAAGGAAGGTATATGGAAGAAGATAAAGAACTAGCTGAATGCCTCTATCAATACTTCTGTTCAGTTTTTACAAAGGAAAATGAAGGAACAGGACCTCAGTTAGTAAGGAAAACAAATTAATTTTTTTATGCATGTGTCTTTACAGAGGAAGACGTTCAAGCTGTCTAAAATTAATACAAATAAGTCAAAGGGGCCTGATGGGCTACACCCAAAGCTATTAAAAACCAATAACAGATTTATTTAACCAATCACTGGTAACAGGAGTCGTCCCAAAAGATTGGAAATTAGCAAATGTTGTGCCCATTCACAAGAAAGGTAGTAGGGAGGAATCGGGCAACTATAGGCCAGTAAAAAACAGCATGGGTTTACTTCAGGGAGATCATGTCAAACTAATCTTATTGATTTTTTTGATTGGGTAACTAAAATAATAGATGGCGGAGGTGCAGTAGACATCTAGACTTTAGTAAGGCTTTTGATACTGTCCCACATAGAAGGCTTATTAATAAATTGCAGTCTTTGTGGTTGGACTCCCATATTGTTGAATGGATTAGGCAGCAGCTTAGGGACAGACAACAGGGGGTTGTAGTCAATGGAGTATATTCAGACCATGGCCTTGTTACCAGTGGGGTACCTCAGGGATCTGTTCTGGGACCCATATAGTTTAATATCTTTATCAGCGAAATTTCAGAAGGCCTCGATGGTAAGGTGTGTCTTTTTGCTGATGATACAAAGATTTGTAACAGGGTTGATGTTCCTGGAGGGATACACCAAATGGAAAAGGATTTAGGAAAACTAGAGGAATGGTAAAAAATCTGGCTACTAAAATTTAATGTTGATAAGTTCAAGATAATGCACCTGGGGCGTAAAAACCCAAGAGCAGAATATAAAATCAGTGATACAGTCCTAACCTCAGTATCTGAGGGAAGGGATTTAGGGGTCATTATTTCAGAAGACTACAAGGTAGGCAGACAATGTCATAGAGCAGCAGGAAATGCTAGCAGAATGCTTGGGTGTATAGGGAGAGGAATTACCAGTAGAAAGAGTGAGGTGCTCATGCCGCTCTACAGAGCACTAGTGAGACCTCATTTGGAGTATTGTGCTCAGTACTGGAGACTAGTGATGAGCGGCAGGGGCAATATTCGAATTTGCGATATTTCACGAATATTTGGGCGAATATTCATCATATATTCGAGAATTTGCGAATTCATGATCTCCAAGCATTATTCTTTTGATTGCGAAAATTCGCATAAAATTCGCCTAAAGAATTTGAATAAAAATTCGCATGAACTGGTATTTTGGAAAAAATCAAATATTCACGATTACGAATATATTTTGCGATATTCTAAATATTCGCGAATTCTCGAAGTGCCGATATTCGCAATTAAAATTCGCAATTCGAATATTCGTGATCAACCCTACTGGAGACCATATATCCAGAAGAATATTGATACTTTGGAGAGAATTCAGAGAAGAGCTACTAAACTAGTATATGGATTGCAGGATAAAACTTATCAGGAAAGATTAAAGGACCTTAACATGTATAGCTTGGAAGAAAGACGAGACAGAGGGGATATGATAGAAACTTTTAAATACATAAAGGGAATCAACAAGGTAAAAGAGGAGAGAATATTTAAAAGAAGAAAAACTGCTACAAGAGGACATAGTTTTAAATTAGAGAGGCAAAGGTTTATAAGTAATATCAGGAAGTATTACTTTACTGAGAGAGTAGTGGATGCATGGAATAGCCTTTCTGCAGAAGTGGTAGCTGCAAATACAGTGAAGGGGTTTAAGCATGCATGGGATAGGCATAAGGCCATCCTTCATATAAGATAGGGCCAGGGACTATTCATAGTATTCAGTATATTGGGCAGACCAGATGGGCCAAATGGTTCTTATCTGCAGACACATTCTATGTTCTATGTTTGCCATTACGGTTTGAACAATATACCCTTCTATTCATTTTTGTATTTTGAGCAAGTTACAGTATTACAATGTCTGGTGACCTAATTTATTTCTTTCCAATCTGCATGTTACTGTAGTGTTCTCTACAGTATTTAGAAGCACAATTGAATTATATGATAACAATAACGCAAAAACTAAAAGTAAGATTGCGTGATCGAGGCAGAATTTCCAAATGAAGAGCTCTGCCCATTATTTGGAACAGTATTTAATGGTAGAATGTCTTGGTAAAAATGACAGAACCGTAAATATGAAATATAAATTTAACTTGACAAACGATTCCAAACATAAAGCCTAGAGACTTTCTACAATGGATTGATTCCAGGATTACATGTTTTAATAGTGTTTAAGATTACGTTTGTAGGTGAAACCCGAATTATATTGTCAATACTGAGGTCAAAGCACAAGCCAGTACAAACCTGGAATAGATTCTAAATGACTCTGGAAAAGACAAGGTTATTAAAACTCATGTTGAGTGATTGTAATCTTACATGTGCTCCCAAATATCACAGAGCTAAAGAAAATACTGTGGACCTAAAGGCAATTTAGTTTATTAGATAAAATAAAAGATGGTGCCGTAATGGCATGCATATATTTATGTTTGGCTTATTTAGCTTTCTGAGACTTCATCCTTGCTTCTTTTAATCAGTCGGACTGATATACTTTATTATGACTGGTGTGGTTGACATATAGCCATATCAATGAAGATTACATTTTTGTATCATAGAATTACATTTTTTTTTACATATAAAGAATGTGTTTAGTACTACTGAATCAAGAACATGCTACTTTCCTATGTATCCTATGTATCTATGTAAGTGTATGGCCTTATAATGAGCAGGATTCACAATTTTATCCTCAAACACTGTAAAAGTGGTTGTCCAGAGGAAAATATATATATATATTCAAGTGCTCAGCATGGTGAAAATAAATAAAAATCAGCATATGTGCCTCCGTCATTGCCATTCCATAATTTCATGGTACCACTATTCTCTACTTCCTGGTACTTATGCCCTTGTTTCTGACATCATCATATGACTGTTGCAGCCAATTAGTGGTCATTTTTAAACATATCGCCCTGTTGTGTGGGACCATCCCAGGATTTCATGCTGCCCATGGTTCAGACAGCATGACATTTTTCTTTAACATAAACCATCAATATCAGATGGTTGAGGTCCAACTCCCAGAAACTCCACCAATCAGCTGATTGAAGGGGCCACCAAGTGCCGCATTTCCTCAATAGTTTACCAAGAACAGCTACATACCTTCTTTGGTGGCTCAGTCTAATACTGTGGCACTGTATAGCTTAGTTCCATTCAAGTGAGAGGGACTGAGATGCACTATTCAGCACAAATTGTTCAGGACGGTGCCACTTAAAGGAATATTTGGTAACCTAAAGTTATCCCTTATCCGCAAGGTATTAGATTGGTGGGAGTCCTACCGCTGGGCCCCCTACCGATCAAGACAAAAGGGACCACATACCCTATTTTCACCAGTCCCATAGAAAGTAATGGAAGGCAGCAGGCAAGCCCGCTTTTGCCATGAGGGGAAATGAAAATCTCGTCTCAGGCAGCATCTTGTGCTGTCTTTAAAGGGGCGGCATCAGCACATCCTGTGGCCGATGCCCCCCCTTGCCAGTGGTACTGTACTTTTCCCTTTATAAGATGCAGTGCATTGTATAATGGGAATACTAGTGAACGCTTCCATTATGGAAGTGCTCACTAGTATGCAGAAGGTAGGACTTACAGAGCGCACTATGACCTGACACTGCAGGCAGTCAGGTGACTGTGCAGCGCAGGCCCCGAGAATGCAAGAGAGCCTGGGAGACCGCCAGACCTGGAGAGGAGCGGCAGAGCAGGAGAGGTAAGTTTATTTATTTATTTTACAGTCTGATCTGAGGTCTGGTATGGGGGGGTCTGAGGCCTGATATGGGGGTCTGTAAGTCTAATATGGGTTTGATTGGGGGTCTGTAAGTCTAATGGGGGTATGATATGGGGCTCTGGAGGTCTAATGGGGTCTGGAGGTATGATATGGGGGTCTGGAAGTCTAATGGGGGTCTGATATAGGGGTCTGGAGGTCTAATGGGGGTCTGGAGGTCTGTTTTGAAGTCTGATATAGGGGTCTGGAAGTCTAATGGAGAATGATATTGAGGTCTGGTCTGAGGTCTGATATAGGAGTCTGGAAGTCTCATGGAGGTCTGGAAGTCTAATGGTGGTCTGGGGGTCTAATGGGGGTCTGATAGTCTAATTGGGGTCTGATATAGGGGTCTGGAAGTCTAATGGAGGTCTGATTTGGGGGTATGGAGGTCTAATGGGAATATGGAAGTCTAATGGGAGTCTGATATGGGGGTCTGGTCTGAGGTCTAATATGGGGGTCTGAGAGGTCTGCTGGGGGTCTGGTCTGATATGGGGGAGTGTCTGACATGGAGGTCTAATGGAAATCTTATGTTAGGTCTGATATTGGGAGGTCTGATCTGAGGTCTGATAAATGGGGGGTTTGGTCTGAGATGGGGGTTTCTGACATGGAGGCCTAATGGGGGTCTGATCTGAGGTCTGATATGCGGTCTGACATAGAGGTCTAAAGAAGGTCTGGTCTGATATGTGGGGGTCTCATCTGAGGTTTAATATGGGGGTTTGATCTGAACGGTAAGGGGATAATTTTGTACTGGCGCACTATCTGTGTGGTACCAGTACTACTGCAGTATAGTATTGGGGAGCACAGCGGACACAGTATTGGGGGTGGCAGGATGGCGTGTTGAAAAGGTAAGAGGATGATGGAAGTAGGAAACTAAGATGTCTGTCTGTCAAACTCTGCAGAGATGGTTGAAAGAAATCATCATGGCGGCCTGGTCTGAATGGAGAAGATGAGGAAAGAGAATATCTTCATCAGAGAAGAGATGTCACTGGATGTAAGAGGTACAGATGTGGCGCTGTATGATTCTCTATGTTTTGTAGCGCTGTATGTAATGTTTTCCAATTATGTCTTTAAAGGGATTGTCCGCTTTTTTTTTTGTACGAGCGCTGCCTTCTCTGCTCTGTTTACCTGCTCACCACTGCAAATGCTACAGTGAGCAGGTGCACAGAGCAGAGAAAGAAGCACTCATGAGATCTGCCTTCTCTTCAAACAGCTGATTGGCAGGGGTGCCCCAAGCTGAACTCTTGCACCATTGCCATTAGTCTTTAGCTATGACTCTGCTTGTAAGTGCCTCCTTCTCTGCCTCCTCCACTCTCCGCCTCTAGGCTCCAGGAGCGGGGGTCCGCACTCTGCACGCTAGTGACTGCTGCCAGCTCTGATCCGCTGTCCTCCAGTCCAAAGTGCTGAGTGCATCAGTGCAGCTGTGCTGTGTATGATCGAAATCCATTTGCAGCTTAGCTGCGCTGATACAGTAAGCAATATATGAGTGCAGAGCCGGACGTGCTTTCAAAAAAAATGTGTACTGTCTGCCGGTGGCACTACCGCACCGCCCACCCTCATGTACAAGTTTTAAAAAAATGTGTATTGGCGGCGGCACTACCGCACCACCCCGCCCGCATGTGCACACTAGTCGGTCCCTTTCAGAAGTTCCCGTCCGTCACTCACAGTGCAGATTTTATCTTGGGAGTAGCATTCCTCTGCACTTTTGCCCTTCCTATCCAATAGAGCGCCTTGATTAGGTGGTACATATAGGTGTGCTTGCTCCTCCTCCCATTGGTTGCTTGATGCACATGGAGGTGACTAGGAGCAGCACACCATATGTGCGGCGTCTGCGCTCCTGAACATAGAAGCCCAATGGCTTAGGTAGGTTTAGCGTAGGACCCGCCTGACCTGAGACCACCTTGGCGCTTGGTAGGCGGGCACAGATGTGTTTTGATCAAAATATATTGGCTAAGTGTCTCAGATTTTATCATATCAGAGTGAGGACTTTGTCCATATATAATGCTTGCATCTACTTTACTAAGTGCATTATTATCTTATGTCTGTGATTTTCTTCAATAATATGGCCAGTGACATCTGCAGATTTGTATATCATACCGTGCAGGATGTTTTTATCTTAGTTTTTTCTGTGATTTTTTTGTCTAAGCAATATCTTTGAGTGCAGAGCCGGACGTGCTTGCAAAAAAATGTGTACTGTCTGCCGGTGGCACTACCGCACCGCCCACGCTCATGTACAAGTTTAAAAAAATGTGTACTGGCGGCGGCACTACCGCACCACCCTGCCCGCTTGTGCACACTAGTCGGTCCCTTTCAGCAGTTCCTGTCCGTCACTCACAGTGCAGAGCTCCAGCTACTGAGCTGTGAAGTCCCTTCATATATATTTATGTGTGCAATATATCCACCGCTGGTATATATTTATGTGTGCGGCATATACCAATCAAATGAATGAAAACCAGTTTGTTACTATTGGCCTTTGTCGGCTACTAGTATTGTGAAGTAGAAAGTCGGCTATTTCGCTTTCCTACGTTTGATTTTTAATGGGAAGGGGGCGCCATTTCATTTTTCGCCTCAGGCAGCAGAAAAGCTAGAATCGGCACTGGCAGCAGGGAATACGCTGCTGATCTCCACTCACTTAGGGTTACCACTCTGGAGATAGGTGCGAGTCCCAGAAATATCCAAGCGACATGCCATTAATGTCTAAGATGAGACAACTAAACGTAGCCCAAATACTAATCGTAGGTGTATATAATTGTTATCTAGGGGATAGTAGAAGATTATTATTTTCTTAGTTTGTCATCCACAATTAGTCAACATGAAATACAGTCTCAGTAGCCTGAAAAACCACTCTAACATAAAGAGTTTATTTTTTTAATGTATGCACTTATATATTCTGCAATGGGGCTCACAATCTAAGGTCCCTATCAGTATGTCTTTGGAGTGTAGGAAGAAACCCACTCAAACATAGGGAGAACATACAAACTCCATGCAGATGCTGTCCTTGGTCGGATTCGAACCTAGGACCTCAGCGCTGTAAGGCACCAGTGTTAACTACTGAGTCACCGTGCTGCCCGTTTCAACATAACCATTTCCTTTCTCTGTGTTTTTCTTCTTTTGGCTGCATTATAAGAAACTAATTCCACTCCTGCGCTCCAACACTGCATTATTTCAATGTCATGTATAGTAAAGGTATCTTTAAAATATGATGGTAATTTTATAACGTAAATGTAGAAGTATGAGCATTTAACACACTCAGCAGATGGGGGGATACGTAATATGCAGGGTGGGGGCTAATGCAGCGCTCACTATACTCTGAGTACCGAACTTCACTATCAGCCTTGTTAGAATTATTTTACTAGATATATTTCTAAATGTATAAGGTATGTCCTAAATTGATTGCAGCATGTTTGGTGATGGGTATTCTTTAACGCATACGTACATATTGCTTAAGGTGACTATTAAAAATAAGCTGTAATTTGTGTGTACATGCAGAATGACACTATTTCTGGCCGTTGTGTGACTTGTGTATAGCATTTTCACCATCTTTTCCTCTGCAGGCTCTGTTTCCAAGTCACTTCTTTCCAGGCTAATGGTATGAGGCTAGCTGCTATGATGTCTGCCATACACAATGCACAGAGAACGGGAGACCCTACTCCCCTATCTCTCTGCAGCACCCGGTAGCATAGAGAATATCATATGTCAATACTGAGAAGTGCAACTGTGAATCCAGTACTGAGGTGGAAAAGAAAACTTACTAGAGACAACAGCAACATATCTGTGTGTCTCTGTCTCACTCCAGCAGCTCCTCCTCCTTCCTCCTCCATAGACTTCTATGGACAGTATGTAAGCTGATCCTTTAGTGAGCTGCTAATTGTGCCCCCTTAGAGGGATTTGGACAAAGGTTATCAAAATGACCAACTCACTGTTCCAGTCATGTGAACACATGACAGAATGATTAATCACAGCATTCATTGTGCACTAAAATGACATTACATACTTAATCTGCGGGTCAGTACGATTACAGTGACACCAAATTTATATATTTTCTATTATGTTTTACTGCTTAACCACTTCCCATCTGGGCCCTTTGCCCCCTTCCTGACCAGGCCAAATTTTGCAAAACTGACATATCTCACTTTATGTAGTAATAACTTTGGAACGCCTTTATTTATCCAAGTCATTCAGAGATTGTTTTCTCGTGACACATTGTACTTCATGATAGTCATAAATTTGAGTCAAAATATTTCACCTTTATTTATGAAAAATCCCAAATTTACCCAAAAATTTGAAAAATTCGCAATTTTCTAAATTTCAATTTCTCTGCTTTTAAAACAGAAAGAGATACCTCATAAAATATTTATTATTTAACATTCCCCATATGTCTACTTTATGTTGGCATCATTTTGGAAATGTCATTTTATTTTTTTAGGACGTTAGAAGGCTTAGAAGTTTAGAAGGAATTCTTCAAATTTTTAAGAAAATTGCCAAAATCCACTTTATAAGGACCAGTTCAGGTCTGAAGTCACTTTGTGGGGCCTACATAGTGGATACCCCCATAAATGACCCCATTGTAGAAACTACACCCCTCAAGGTATTCAAAACCGATTTTACAAACTTTGTTAACCCTTTAGGCGTTCCACAAGAATTAAAGGAAAATGGAGATCAAATTTTTAAATTTCACTTTTTTGGCAGATTTTCCATTTTAATCAATTTTTTTCTTTAACACATCGATGGTTAACAGCCAAACAAAACTCAATATTTATTACCCAGATTCTGCGGTTTACAGAAACACCCCACATGTGGTCATAAACTGCTGTATGGGCACGCGGCAGGGCGCAGAAGAAAAGGAACTCCACATGGTTTTTAGATGCCATGTCCCATTTGAAGCCCGCTGATGCACCCTTACAGTAGAAACTCCCAAGAAGTGACCCCATTTTGGAAACTAGGGGATAAGGTGCCAGTTTTATTAGTACTATTTTTGGGTACATATGATTTTTTGATCATTCATTATAACACTTTATGGGGCAAGGTGACAAAAAAATTGTTTGTTTTAGCACAGTTTCTATTTATTTATTTTTACAGCGTTCACCTGAGGGGTTCAGTCAAGTGACATTTTTATAGAGCAGATTGTTACGGACGTGGCGATACCTAATATGTATACTTTTTCTCATTTATTAAAGTTTTACACAATAATAGCATTTTTGAAACAAAAAGATTATGTTTTAATGTGTCCATGTTCTGAGAGCTATAGTTTTATTATTTTTTGAGAGATTTTCTTATGTAGGGGCTCATTTTTTGCGGGATGAGGTGACGGTTTTATTGGTACTATTTTGTGGGACATACGCATTTTTGATCACTTGGTGTTGCACCTTTTGTGATGCCAGGTGACAAAAATTGCTTGTTTTGACACAGTTTTTTTTTTTTTTTTTTTACGGTGTTCACCCGAGGGGTTAGGTCATCTGATATTTTTATAGAGCTGGTTTTTACGGACGCGGCAATACCTAATATGTATACTTTTTTTTATTTGTTTCACTTTAACACAATAATAGCATTTTTTAAACCAAAAAAATGATGTTTTAGTGTCTCCATGTTCTAAGAGCTATAGTTTTTTTATTTTTTAAGAGATTTTCTTATGTAGGGGCTCATTTTTTGCGGGATGAGGTGACGGTTTTATTGGTACTATTTTGTGGGACATACGCGTTTTTGATCACTTGGTGTTGCACCTTTTGTGATGCAAGGTGACAAAAATTGCTTGTTTTGACAGTTTTTTTTTTTTTTTTTTACGGTGTTCACCCGAGGGGTTAGGTCATGTGATACTTTTATAGAGCTGGTTTTTACGGACGCGGCGATACCTAATATGTCTATTTTATTTTATTTTTTCTATTTTAATTTTTTTTTTTTTATTCCTTACTTGGGAACTTTTTTTTTTTACATGTGAAACTTTATTTTATTTTATTTTTTCAACCCTTTATTTTTTTTATTTTTTTTTTACACTTTTCGTCCCCCATAAGGTCATACAAGACCTCTGGGGGACATTTGCTTCACTTTTTCATTTTTTTTTCACAGTTGATTTCTCCTGTAACTGGGGCTGACATAGTAGCCCCAGTTACAGAAGAAATTCACCCCTATAGAGGCTGTACAGCAGCAATCCTGCGCTGTACAGCCTCACAGCAGGGCTGATCGAGGTCTCTGAGAGACCTTACACAGCTCCTGCACACTCCGGTCACGGCGGTCACATGACCGCCGGGCCGGAACAGGAAGCGCTGTGCGCTTCCTTCTCTGCAGACACAGCGCTCGGTGAGCGCTGTGTCTGCAGCGATCGTGAAGGCAGGGACACCTGGGAACTGTCCCTGCCTTGTCTTAGGGTTGCCCTGCTGTCACTGACAGCGGGCAACCCGATCAGCAGCTGCACGATTAGCGTGCAGCTGCTATTTCTGACAGGACGTTCTAAAACGTGCTGTCAGAAATAGACGTCCACCCATAGGACGTTTATATCCTATGGGCGGACGTGAGGCGGTTAAAAAAAGAAAACCTTTATTTTTTTTCTTTGTGTTGCTATATTCTGATAACAAAAACTTTTTTATTCTTCCATATTCCGAGCTGTATGAGGGCTAATTTTTCTTAGTGGGGCAAGGTGTAGTTTTTATTAGTACCATTTTGATGTATATACAACTGTTTGATCATATTTTATACCTTTTTTTTATTTTTTTGAAGATGGCAACATGGCAAAAAATTGGGCATTTTTGGACGCTGCAATACTTTTTTTGTTTATTCTTTACAGTCAGGTCCATAAATATTGGGACATTGACACAATTCTAAAATTTTTGGCTCTATACACCACCACAATGGATGTGAAATGAAACGAACAAGATGTGCTTTAACTGCAGACTGTCAGCTTTAATTTGAGGGCATTTACATCCAAATCAGATGAACGGTGTAGGAATTACAACAGTTTGCATATGTGCCTCCCACTTGTTAAGGAACCAAAAGTAATGGGACAGAATAATAATCATAAATCAAACTTTCTTTTTTTAATACTTGGTTGCAAATCCTTTGCAGTCAATTACAGCCTGAAGTCTGGAACGCATAGACATCACCAGACGCTGGGTTTCATCCCTGGTGATGCTCTGCCAGGCCTCTACTGCAACTGTCTTCAGTTCCTGCTTGTTCTTGGGGCATTTTCCTTTCAGTTTTATCTTCAGCAAGTGAAATGCATGCTCAATCGGATTCAGGTCAGGTGATTGACTTGGCCATTGCATAACATTCCACTTCTTTCCCTTAAAAAACTCTTTGGTTGCTTTTGCAGTATGCTTTGGGTCATTGTCCATCTGCACTGTGAAGCGCCGTCCAATGAGTTCTGAAGCATTTGGCTGAATATGAGCAAATATTATTGCCCGAAACACTTCAGAATTCATCCTGCTGCTTTTGTCAGCAGTCACATCATCAATAAATACAAGAGAACCAGTTCCATTGGCAGCCATACATGCCCACGCCATGACACTACCACCACCATGCTTCACTAATGAGGTGGTATGCTTAGGATCATGAGCAGTTCCTTTCCTTCTCCATACTTTTCTCTTCCCATACTTTTCTCTTCCCATCACTCCATCCCATAGGATGTTGTTCCAGAACTGTGAAGGCTTTTTTAGATGTCGTTTGGCAAACTCTAATCTGGCCTTCCTGTTTTTGAGGCTCACCAATGGTTTACATCTTGTAGTGAACCCTCTGTATTCACTCTGGTGAAGTCTTCTCTTGATTGTTGACTTTGACACACATACACCTACCTCCTGGAGAGTGTTCTTGATCTTGCCAACTGTTGTGAAGGGTGTTTTCTTCAACAGGGAAATAATTCTTTGGTCATCCACCACAGTTGTTTTCCGTGGTCTTTCGGGTATTTTGGTGTTGCTGAGCTCACTGGTGCGTTCCTTCTTTTTAAGAATGTTCCAAACAGTTGTTTTGGCCACGCCTAATGTTTTTGCTATCTCTCTGATGGGTTTGTTTTGTTTTTTCAGCCTAATGACGGCTTGCTTCACTGAAAGTGACAGCTCTTTGTATCTCATCTTGAGAGTTGACAGCAACAGATTCCAAATGCAAATAGCAGACTGGAAATGAACTCTGGACCTTTTATCTGCTCATTGCAATTGGGATAATGAGGGAATAATACACACCTGGCCATGGAACAGCTGAGAAGCAAATTGTCCCATTACTTTTGGTTCCTTAACAAGTGGGAGACACATATGCAAACTGTTGTAATTCCTACACCGTTCATATGATTTGGATGTTAATACCTTCAAATTAAAGCTGATATTCTGCAGTTAATGCACATCTTGTTAGTTTCATTTCAAATCCATTGTGGGGATGTATAGAGCCAAAAATTTTAGAATTGTGTCGATGTACCAATATTTATGGACCTGACTGTATATATTTTATGCGTAACATTGCAAGAGGGGTGATCTGAGTGCTTGTCCCATAGATTGCAATAGAATACTTTTGCAGTCTATGAGATTTGCACTGGCAGCCTATGAAACTGTTTCTTAGGCACGGCTTTTCAGGCAGATCAGTAGGGATGTCAAGGCAAGCAATCAGAACCCCAACTTCACTGTGGGTCCCTGACTGGATAGCAGAGGGTGCTCCATCCCACAGTCAAACCCTACAGATGCTTTGTTTGCTATTGACGAAAACATCTGAGGGATTAAATGAATGGGTTCTGAGTCATCTCCAAACCCAAAGGGATTATAGCATTGAAATTAAGATGGGCATAATATTTGACCATTTTAATATCTGTATGCTTCTAGTTTTAAAATAATGTATAGACATATACCAGTAAGCTCATGACCATTTTCCATAATACATAACAAATTATGTACAACTGTTCTGCTAAGCATTCATGGTAACTTCTTTTTGTGAGTAAACTGAACAGAGAGGATGATGCAAAGTGCTAATGGCACTGTAACCGTCTATTGCTCCCTCCAGTCTCTGAATACAGACTGCCATAATTATGACAGATGTGACATACTCAACTTAACTGAGGGTAACTGCAAAGCGGCAGCAGGGAAGTGGAATCAATATTTTTGATTTTGATGAGTTCATGGTTGATTCAATACTAGAGATGAGCGAAACAAATTCGACAAAGTGGAATTCGATTAGAATTTCAGGAAAAATTAGATTCGCACCGAATCCAAATTTGCTCACGCTTCGTGGTAACGAATTGCATTTTTTCCTAAAATGGCTGCTGCACGTGTTAGGACATGGAGCAAAGAACTCTGGGAACAGGGGATCATCCACATGCATGCAGCCATTCAGCAGCCAGCCTCTGTGATGTCACAGCCGTATAAATAGCCTCAGCCATTTTGGATTCTGCCATTTTCCAGTGTACTTAGTGCAGGAAGAGATGTCAGCAGGTGCTAGGAACAGTGCTAGGAAAGACTTAATTGTGCTAAAAAAAACGATTTACAAGTTCAGGGAAAGATTAGTCAATGTGTAGGGAAAGGATAAGGAGGCAATATCTACACTATAAAAGGAGAACAGGGTGAAATAGGAGAGTACAGCCTGGGTAGTAGGAGTGATTCTATTACACATTGCTGCATTTGGGGATCCAAATTGCAGTTATACTGCTGCTTTTAGGTTCTTTGCACTACATATATGATACATCAGTAATTCCAGCAAACCTTGCTTCTTATTTGAGTGTATGTGCCGTGTGATACAGCCATTTATGGGGTGTATTAATAGGAAAGATATGTATGTCCTATTAGCCGTTCTGCGGTGATTTGACATTGTTTTACTTTTTTTTGGGGGGTGTATTAATAGGGAAAAAAAAAGTGCCGTTCGTGGTGAAGTTTAGAGATGAATGAATCAAAGCTGACGAAGTGGAATTCGTTCTGAATTTCAGGAAAAATTCGAAAATGCACCGAATGCAAATTTCCTTGTCCTTCGTGGTAACGAATCGCATTTTTTCCTAAAATGGCTGCTGCACGTGTGAGGATATAGAGAAAGGAACTCTGGGAAGGCGGGATCACCCATAATGCAATGCATGCAGCCAATCAGCAGCCAGCCAGCCCTGTGATTTCACAGCCCTATAAATAGCGCAGCCATCTTAGATTCTGCCATTTACCAGTGTACTTAGTGCAGGGAGAGACGTCAGGCGCTATGGACAGTGATAGAAAAAACGTCATTGTGCTAAAAAAAAAAAAATGATTTACAAGTGCAGGGAAAGATTATTTAAGGTGTAGGGAAAGGATAGGGAGGACTCATTCCACAGCATTTCTGTTGAACAGGGTTCATTTGGGGAGTTTACAGCCTGGGTAATAGAAACAATTCTATTACACCTTGCAGCACTGACTGGGGATCCAAATTGCCATTATACAGCTCTGTAATTCCAGCAAACCGTTCTTATTAGGTTGCAAGTGATGTTTTATACAGGCATTTAAGGGGATATTACTTGGAAATATTTCTACGTTTTATTTGCCCTAGTGTTGTTATATGTTCTATAGCATTTTTTGGCTTGTATTAGTGGGAAAAAAGGGCTTATTAGCCATTGTGTGGTGAAGTGTAAAAATTACAGCCCTTTTTGTCGTGTATTAGTGGCAAAAGTAAACTATATTTGCCGCTCAGTGGTGCAGTAATATGTTCTAAAGCCCTTTTTCCGTGTATTAGTGGAAAAAAATATATACAGTTGCAAGAAAAAGTATGTGAACCCTTTGGAATTATATGGATTTCTGCACAAATTGGTCATAAAATGTGATCTGATCTTCATCTAAGTCACAACAATAGACAATCACACTCTGCTTAAACTAATAACACACAAAGAATTAAATGTTATCATGTTTTTATTGAACACACCATGTAAACATTCACAGTGCAGGTGGAAAAAGTATGTGAACCCCTAGACTAATGACATCTCCAATAGCTAATTGGAGTGAGGTGTCAGCCAACTGGAGTCCAATCAATGAGATGAGATTGGAGGTGTTGGTTACTGCTGCCCTGCCCTATAAAAAACACACACCAGTTCTGGGTTTGCTTTTCACAAGAAACATTGCCTGATGTGAATGATGTCTCACACAAAAGAGCTCTCAGAAGACCTACGATTAAGAATTGTTGACTTGCATAAAGCTGGAAAGGGTTATAAAAGTATCTCCAAAAGTCTTGCTGTTCATCAGTCCACGGTAATACAAATTGTCTATAAATGGAGAAAGTTCAGCACTGCTGCTACTCTCCCTAGGAGTGGCCATCCTGTAAAGATGACTGCAAGAGCACAGCGCAGACTGCTCAATGAGGTGAAGAAGAATCCTAGAGTGTCAGCTAAAGACTTACAAAAGTCTCTGGCATATGCTAACATCCCTGTTAGCAAATCTACGATACATAAAACACTAAATAATAATGGATTTCATGGGAGGATACCACAGAGGAAGCCACTGCTGTCCAAAAAAAAACATTGCTGCACGTTTACAGTTTGCACAAGAGCACTTGGATGTTCCGCAGCAGTACTGGCAAAATATTCTGTGGACAGATGAAACCAAAGTTGAGTTGTTTGGAAGAAACACACAACACTATGTGTGGAGAATAAGAGGCACAGCACATCAACATCAAAACCTCATCCCAACTGTGAAGTATGGTGGTGGGGGCATCATGGTTTGGGGCTGCTTTGCTGCGTCAGGGCCTGGACGGATTGCTATCATCGAAGGAAAAATGAATTCCCAAGTTTATCAAGACATTTTGCAGGAGAACTTAAGGCCATCTGTCCACCAGCTGAAGCTCAACAGAAGATGGGTGTTGCAACAGGACAACGACCCAAAGCATAGAAGTAAATCAGCAACAGAATGGCTTAAACAGAAGAAAATACGCCTTCTGGAGTGGCCCAGTCAGAGTCCTGACCTCAACCCAATTGAGATGGTTGGCATGACCTCAATAAAGCGATTCGCACCAGACATCCCAAGAATATTGCTGAACTGAAACAGTTCTGTGAAGAGAAATGGTCAAGAATTACTCCTGACCATTGTACACGTCTGATCTGCAACTACAGGAAACGTTTGGTTGAAGTTATTGCTGCCAAAGGAGGTTCAACCAGTTATTATATCCAAGGGTTCACATACTTTTTCCACCTGCACTGGGAATGTTTACATGGTGTGTTCAATAAAAACATGGTAACATTTAATTCTTTGTGTGTTATTAGTTTAAGCAGACTGTGATTGTCTATTGTTGTGACTTAGATAAAGATCAGATCACATTTTATGACCAATTTGTGCAGAAATCCATATCAGTCCAAAGGGTTGACATACTTTTTCTTGCAACTGTATATATTTGCCGCTTAGCGGTGCAGTTATCTTTTTTGCGTGTATTAGTGGAAAAAGGAAATATATTTTTGCCGCTCAGCGGTGCAGTGATATATTCTAAAGCCCAGTTTGCCGTGTATTATTGGCAAAATAAAAATATATTCACTGTTCATCATCGAACTTATCTGTTGAAAAGCCTTTTGTGTAAAATTAGAAAAAAAGTAGGGCCCAATTGCCCTTGTGCGGTGCATGAGATATTTTACAGCCCAGTTTGCCGTGTATTACCGACAAAATATAAATATATTCGCAGTTCATCGTTGCACTTATTGTTGAAAATCCGTTTGTGTAAAAATAGAAAAAAATAGGGCCTAATTGACCTTGTGCGGTGCAGTGAAATATTTTACAGCCCAGTTTGCCGCGTATTACTGGCGAAATAAAAATATATTCACCGTCCTGCTTTGCACTTATCTGTTAAAAAGCCTGTTGTGTTCTGTAAAAGTGTAAAAAAACTAGGGCCTAATTGCCAGGGTCGGCTCCAGGTTCATGTGGGCCCTTGGGCGATAAAGTCTTAGTAGGCACCCTTACATAGTGATAACTCTCTGAGTATAGATAATGTAGTAGATATCACCTTCAGCCCTATGTAACAACACAGATAACACAGTGCTGGCTGAGTACTGAAAATGTAGTAGTAGTGTTACCTGCAGTCCTATGTAAAAACCACAGATAACACTAGAGCTGATAATGTGGTAGTGTTACCTGCAGTCCTATGTAAAACCACAGATAACACTAGTGTAGATCATGCGGTAGTGTTACCTACTTCCTTAGTGTGCCTCCCTGTGCCTCTCCCACGGGACTCCATGCTGGTGGCGCTGCCTCCTCTTCCATCTTCTTCTTGCCCCACACAGAACGTCTGATGCAGCTGTGTCAAGACATAGGAACACTGTGGGCATGTGATGGTGACACAGGGAGAGATAAACACACACACACACACACACACACACACAGGGACAGACACACACACGCACAGGGACAGGGACAGGCACAGGGACAAACACATACATATGTACAGACACTTATACAATGGTGAGATCGTCACAGCACCTGCTGTGTATGGGGCAGGCTCACCGCCGCAGTCCGCTCCATCCATTGTCTCAGCACCGCATAGTGAGTGGAGCACAACACTGCCTGCATGACCTGGCTAATCATAAGCTGGGCCATGCAGGCAGCCGCCTGGGACAGCGGTGAAAACCCAGTGACAACTCAGGCTTCTTTCACATCAACGTTTAGCATTTCCGTTCTCCTGCTCCGTTTAGGAGCAGGAGAACGGAAAGGACGGATTTGGCACATAACTGAGCCGAACAGAGCCTAAGGACCCCATAGACTATAATGGTGTCCGTTAAGTGTTCGCTCAGAAGAAGATTTTTGAAGCAGAGACAAAAGTTCTGCATGCACTACTTTTGTTTTCGCTCCAAAATCATCCTCTGAGCGGAAACCTAACGGACCCCATTATAGTCTATGGGGTCCTTAGGCTCCATTCGGCTCAGTTATGTGCTGAATCCGTCCTAAACGTAGAAGGAGAACGGAAAGGCTGAACGGTGATGTAAACAAAGCCTCATATTGATCCTTTCTATACGGGCCCCCTTCTTCTCTCTCTGTACAGGGAACACTGAAAACTGTTGCGGTCCGCATCTTTTGCAGCCCGTTTGAAATGAATGGGTCCACACACATTATGCAAAATTGTGGCACGGATGCGGACCCAGAATTACGGTCATGTGAATAGACCCTAAAGGTGGGTCATCAGTGACATTTGTTGGTGACAGCAGCGATGAGTGACAGTAACTACAACACCTACTAAGAACACGCTCTAAAGATTTAGCATGGACAAGTACTACTTGACCATGCTAAATCTTACATCGTGTCCTAATTATAAGTAAATGGGACATCATGGGAGAAGAGTGGTGCTGGCCGAGATTCACTATTTGGCTAATGGAGAAAGCTCAGTCACTGTGATATGGCTGAGCCTGAAGGGGTTAAAATGAAACAACTGGACAAAAAAAAAGGACCTTACTAGTTTGAAGACAGGCCACCAGCAAGTAGGACAGGAACTAACTCTGCAGTGATGGTAGGAAGGCAGGAGTAGCCACACTGAGTGGTCACCCTCTTCTGATCACAGAAGAACTTGGGGCATGTCAGGAGCACGGAGGACTGCAGAAAGAGAAGGCAATGATCGGGTTATTTTCCTGGGACCCGGCCCCTCCTTCTGCAAGTCTCTCTCTCTCAAGGCTCCCGAGCTCTTTTCCCTGGCTGTTTGAGGAGGCAGAGCCAAGGATGCAGCATCGCAGACTGGCACAGTGAGTGAGAGGCAGGACACTGCCTGCATGCCCGGGCTTATCATAAGCCGGGACATGCAGGCAGCCGCCTGGGACAGTTGGGACCTATGCAGCTGCAGGAGTGAGCTGGCACAGTGGGCCCCCCCAGGAGCAGTGGGCCCTGGCACTTGCCAGGGTGTGCCGGGTGCTGACGCTGGCCCTGCTAATTGCCCCTGTGCGGTGCAGTACTATACTCCAAAGCCCAGTTTGCCGTGTATTAGTGGCGAAATAAAAATATATTCGCTATTTATCATTGCACTTATCTGTTGAAAAGCCTTTTGTGCAAAAGTATAAAAAAAAAATGGGCCTAATTGCTGTTCTGCGGTGCAGTGATATATTTTAAAGCCTAGTTTGCCGTGTTTTACTGGCGAAATAAAAATATATTCGCCGTTTATCATTGCACTTATCTGTTGAAAAGCCTTTTGTGTAAAAATAGAAAAAAATTAGGGCCTAATTGCCGTTCAGCGGTGCAGTTATAAGTGGTGAAGTACTTTTCGCGGGATGTACCGAATTACGTAGTGGTGAAATTTTTTAGCAAAACTTTTTTGGGGAAAATTTATGGGTGATAGTAGACTTTCTTCTGTAGGAACCAAATTCCATTATCCTTTCATTGGTGAAATTTTTTATTTCAACCATGTTTTCTTCAGGAAAATTGATGGGTGATTGTACACCTTCTTTTGCGGTATGGACCGAATGATGCCGTTGTGGGTCCTGCAGTAAACATAATGATGACTCTGATGACAACACACCAGCAGACTTCGCCTTTATCATCTATTCACAATTAAATCAAGCAGCTTCACTAAGTTGAAAACATTCATGTTTTTTTTTTATCTGCTCCGTCTGCATTCGATCTCCACAGCACACAAGACATGACAGGAGATCTTCTGCTTTGGAGTCCAAGTCCAGTTTCTTAAGATCAGGAGTTCCATCAGAATTGTGCGTAACAATCTTGCTCCCTGTGCAAAGCCATAACAAAAGGACTCCGTAGGCATACCCATCTGAGGAAGCTGAAGCTGGTTGTCCCAATTTTAATTCAGGAGCAGTAAACAGCATGAAACAAATAGAGGTGGCTGAACTCCACTGCTCTGTATCTCTTGTAAAGTCAATATCTCCAGCAATGCCCCCTCGCGATTTACAGCAAATACAGTATTTACATGTAGAGATCCAAGAATTATGTTGGATGCATGTAGTGTATGTAAGCCATGTGCGACCCCTCTCAATTATGGGCGTACTTGCCGTTCAGCGATGCAGTTATATGTGGTAAAGCCCTTTTTGCAGTGAAATGTTTTGTGACACTGGCTTTTTTTCTGAAAAATTATGAGTGAATGTACACCTCCTTTTGCGGTATGGACCAATTTACTTAGTGGTGAAATTCTTTATGTGACACTGGCTTTTTTTCCGGAAAATATATAGGTGAATGTACACCTCCTTTTGCGGTATGGACCGACTTACTTAGTGGTGAAATTCTTTATGTGACACTGACTTTTTTTCGGAAAATATATAGGTGAATGTACACCTCCTTTTGCGGTATGGACCGACTTACTTATTGGAAAAATTCTTTATTAGAGATGTCCCGAATAGTTCGCCGGCGAATAGTTCCCGGCGAACATAGCTTGTTCGCGTTCGCCGCGGCGGGCGAACATATGCGATGTTCGGTCCGTCCCCTATACATCATCATTGAGTAATCTTTGACCCTGTACCTCACAGTCAGCAGACACATTCCAGCCAATCAGCAGCAGACCCTCCCTCCCAGACCCTCCCACCTCCTGGACAGCATCCATTTTAGATTCATTCGGAAGTTGCATTCTTAGTGAGAGGAGGGAGAGTGCTGCTGCTGCTGATCTAATAGGGAAAGCGTTAGCTAGGGCAGTGTTCTGTGTCCACAGACTCATCTGCTGTAAGGACAGCGTCCTGACAGCACCCCAAAAAGCCCTTTTCAGGGCTGGTACATCAGTCTGCTTTTTAAAAAAAAAATTATATTTATATATATTGCAGTTGCCTGCCCGTGTTGTATGAGAGGCTGCAGGCTCAGTCACAGACAGTACTGTGTGCACACTATTCATATAGGGTGTGACAGAAAATACCTTGCAGATAAAAAAAATTCAACTTATTATTTCTCTGTGATATAATAGCAGTTGCAAGCCAGTGAGTGACTGTCTGGCCCACAGACAGTACTGTGTGCACACACCATTCATACAGAATGTCACTCACACATACCTTTTAGATAAAAAAAATTCTATTTAATATTTTTCTGCGATATAATCCCAGTTGCAAGCCAGTGTGTGTTTGGCCCATAGACTGTACTGTGGCCACTGGCTAGACCACCACTCATACCGCTACAGGGTGTCACTCACTCACAAATACCTTATGGGAGAGGCTTAACTGTGATGAGAGGGTGAAGCGCTTCCCCTAACCTAGCTGGCTGTGTTGTGCCGGAAGCCAGGAGCGAGGGTAAGCCTAGTAGTGGGCGTACCCTGAGGGGAGTGTTTGAGAACAGGGGGGGTGGGTGGGTGTGAACAAAAGCGCCCTGAGGAGCTGGGGGCTGGAGCTTAAAAAGGTAAGATGCCCCTCCCACAAATTCAGGCTGACTTTTCAGCCTTCCACTTATGGGAGAGGCTTAACTGTGATGAGAGGGTGAAGCGCTTCCCCTAACCTAGCTGGCTGTGTTGTGCCGGAAGCCAGGAGCGAGGGTAAGCCTAGTAGTGGGCAAAAATAAATGAGGACAGCAGAGTAGTGACCAAAGCCTTTAATACCACTCAGAGAGCAAGGTTACAAAATGCCTGGGAAATCTCAACATGCGGGTTCGGGATGTATCTCGTGAAGCAAGAAGAGCGCCACCTACCCATGCACTTAATCACGTGAGCCGGGACCCCGTTTTTTGATGCTGAGGACGCGGCTCCGATTCGGAGCGAGTGTCCTGTGATGGCCAGCGGGTTATAACCGAGACCTGAGGCCAGCGTTCTGATGTGGGCCACAAACTGGATTGACGTCAGGGGCCCCCCACGCCAAGGAAGCAGCGGGGCCTCTGGGGAGGCATCTTGCAACAGGGCTAGCAATTGACGGAGGACCATGACTGGGCACCAATCGTTGGAGGTTTTAAAAAACCTGACCTCCGAAGGTGGTCCATGCTGGTTGACCTTCGTGGAAGGGAGCCAGAGGACGAAATGGTCATGGGCCCAGGACAACTGTCGCACCTGCAACCCCTGACTATTAGGGGAGGTGCTGGTGAACTCACCTGGCCTGAGGAACCCGTAAAACCCGAGGTACATGGCTGCTTTGATAATCAAACTAGGAGAGTGCCCAAAAGGAAGACCATCCAGCGCGGACGAGAGTCGCCTAAACATCTCGCCGGAGACAGGCTGCCTACGGACGGGAGGGACGTCCCCGCACTTCTGGACCCCCCTAAGGGCAGCTTTTACCGCTTGCACTGAAAGGATGGAACCTCCCTTCGGGTTATGGAGCATTGCGCAGTGTTGTACCCCCGCTAGGTACAGCTTGATGGTGTTGAAGGATAGCCTGAGATTGCGGTGACAGTGGGCTATAAACGCCAGGGTGTAGGAGACATCGTCCAAGCCACCTTGAGGGTGGGACCTGGCGAAACCTTCGTAAACCTTGACACCGGCTTGGTAGTTCCTGATGGTATTGGAGGAGAGGGAGTGCTGAACCAGGTTCCTGGCGTGAGCAAGGAGGGACTCTAGTCCATCACTAGAGACTGGAAGACCGGAGGGGGGAACCCCGAGGGGTCCGCTCCTGGCAGCACCTGAAAAAAGAGGGGGAAATTAAATCGGGACAGGGCATCTGCCGCCACGTTCTCGACCCCCGGGATGTGACTGCAGAACACATGGAAATTATAAGTGAGGGAGAGCCAAACTAGTCTGCGCAGGAGGGACATGATCCTGGGGGATTTAGCCCGACCTTTTGTGATGATGTCCACCAACGCTTGGTTATCGGTGATGAACATCACCGGTGTGTTCGCCCAGCGATGACCCCAGCTCTGGGCTGCCGCCACGATGGGGTAGAGCTCCAGGAGGGAAGATGAACTCAGATTTTCGGCGACTGACCGGATTTCTATGGGCCACTGGCCAGCCATCCAATGGGACCCAAAAATAGCGGCATACCCCCGGGACGCAGCAGCGTCCGAGAAAACGGTGGGATATGATGGTGCCCATGATGGTACAAAAAGGGAGATCCCGTTCCAGGAGGATAGAAACAGGGACCACATGGCCAAGTCCGCCCTGGCATGGCTGTCCAAGTGGACAATGCTGTTCTGGTCAGGGGCCGAAGGCAGTAGTTGGAGCAACCTGTAGGTGAAAGCCCTGCCCTGGGGCATAATTCTGGAGGCGAAGTTGAAACGCCCCAGCAGGGATTGGAGCTCCACCCTGGACAGATAGCCCACGGACATGGCGTGGGAAATTGCCGCACGGCAACTCGCCAGTTTTTCCTCCGGGAGGCTGGCCTCCATCCGGACGGAATCCAGGGTGATACCGAGGAACGTCACCCTGTGGGCGGGGCCCTCAGATTTTGCGTGGGCTATCGGGACCTGTAGGCTGGAAAAAATCTGAAGAAGAGTAGCCAGGTTGCCCGACCTGCCTTGTGGACCCTCGATGATCAGGAAGTCATCGAGGTAGTGGATGACCGTTGGTAATCCGCCATGGTGGACGAGGATCCAGTGCAGGGCCTTGGCAAATTGGTCGAACAACCAAGGGCTACTCTTCGACCCAAACGTGAGCCTGTTTGCGAAATAATAGCGGTTGGCCCATCTAAGCCCGTAGTAACCCAATAAGTACGGTTTGACGGGGAGGAGCTTGAAGGCGTCTGAGATGTCCGCTTTTGCCAACCAGGAACCCCTGCCGGAGTTTACTATACCTTTAATCGCCTCGTCTATAGAGGAATATTTCATGGAGAACTCCTCGGATGGGATGAGCGAGTTGAGACTGGGGACAGCAGAGGCATGAGGCGCGGACAGGTCATAGATTAACCATTTTTTATTTGTATTTTTTTTGGAGACCAGGCCAATGGGATTGATGCGCCAGGAGGAAAATGGAATCGACTCAAGTGGCCCAATTAAGGAACCCTTTGTCAACCTCTGCTTGGAGCAACTCCTCAACCGCTGCCGGGTCTTCAGAAGCCAACCTCAGGTTGCCGCCCTCCCAAGGCGTCTGCGGCAGAGCAATGAGGCCCGTGTGAAATCCCTCTGTGAAGCCGGACAGCAAAAACTGCACAAACCCCCTGTCGGGATGGCCCTGCAGAAGGATTCCAAGGAGGTCGAGGTCAATGTCGGCTAGTCATAGCTGCTTCGCCGACCCCTTGGGACAGGCGGAACGCGGGTGAGCCCTGAAACACTGCGAGCAGACATGGAGGGCCCTGCAACTGTTGAAGCTGCAGCCATGCCTGTTGTAATTATTACAGACCTGGCTCTTGCCCAGGTACATGATGGGCCTGCCCAGTTTGTCCACTCCGGGGGTGCCCGGTTGGAGACCTGAGGGACCAGGCAGGGACCTATCCTGGACAGGGTTGACCGCGTTCGGACACCAGTCCGCGGAATGGAAGATGGATTGGCACCCTGAGCAGGACGGGGCCCTGAGGCCCGCGAAGTGGCGGCAGAACAATTCCATGTCTATATTTGCCCAATTGGTGACGAACTGGAATTGAACCAGGGCAGCCGCAGCCTTCGCAGAGAAGGAGCGGTGATAGTCATAAAATGACGCGCCACCGTACTTATGCCCCAGATCGGTGACCAGATAGAGATAGGAATCTAGTTCCTCCCTTCTTGTGGGCTGGGCCGAGCACACGACATCCCTGAACAGGCTGAACGCCAAAACAAACTCCGGGATGGTGAGTTTTCGGTTCAGCCTTGCGTCCTTGGCCCTCAGGACAAGGGAGACGTCACCACAATTGATGACCCTGTTCTCAGGGAGGTCCTGTGAGGCGATAAGGATGGACGCCAAGTTCACGTCCTTTCCCGCCAGAATCTCCTTCTTAACCACCTCAGCCCCCAGTGCTTAAACACCCTGAAAGACCAGGCCACTTTTTACACTTCTGACCTACACTACTTTCACCGTTTATTGCTCGGTCATGCAACTTACCACCCAAATGAATTTTACCTCCTTTTCTTCTCACTAATAGAGCTTTCATTTGGTGGTATTTCATTGCTGCTGACATTTTTACTTTTTTTGTTATTATTCGAAATTTAACGATTTTTTTTGCAAAAAAAAGACATTTTTCACTTTCAGTTGTAAAATTTTGCAAAAAAAACGAGATCCATATAGAAATTTTGCTCTAAATTTATAGTTCTACATGTCTTTGATAAAAAAAAAATGTTTGGGTAAAAAAAAAATGGTTTGGGTAAAAGTTATAGCGTTTACAAACTATGGTACAAAAATGTGAATTTCCGCTTTTTGAAGCAGCTCTGACTTTCTGAGCACCTGTCATGTTTCCTGAGGTTCTACAATGGCCAGACAGTACAAACACCCCACAAATGACCCCATTTCGGAAAGTACACACCCTAAGGTATTCGCTGATGGGCATAGTGAGTTCATAGAACTTTTTATTTTTTGTCACAAGTTAGCGGAAAATGATGATTTTTTTTTTTTTTTTTTTTTTCTTACAAAGTCTCATATTCCACTAACTTGTGACAAAAAATAAAAACTTCTATGAACTCACTATGCCCATCACGAAATACCTTGGGGTCTCTTCTTTCCAAAATGGGGTCACTTGTGGGGTAGTTATACTGCCCTGGCATTCTAGGGGCCCAAATGTGTGGTAAGGAGTTTGAAATCAAATTCTGTAAAAAATGACGAGTGAAATCCGAAAGGTGCTCTTTGGAATATGGGCCCCTTTGCCCACCTAGGCTGCAAAAAAGTGTCACACATCTGGTATCTCTGTATTCAGGAGAAGTTGAGGAATGTGTTTTGGGGTGTCTTTTTACATATACCCATGCTGGGTGAGATAAATATCTTGGTCAAATGCCAACTTTGTATAAAAAAATGGGAAAAGTTGTCTTTTGCCAAGATATTTCTCTCACCCAGCATGGGTATATGTAAAAAGACACCCCAAAACACATTCCCCACCTTCTCCTGAGTACGGCAATACCAGATGTGTGACACTTTTTTGCAGCCTAGGTGGGCAAAGGGGCCCATATTCCAAAGAGTACCTTTCGGATTTCACTCGTCATTTTTTACAGAATTTGATTTCAAACTCCTTACCACATATTTGGGCCCCTAGAATGCCAGGGCAGTATAACTACCCCACAAGTGACCCCATTTTGGAAAGAAGACACCCCAAGGTATTTCGTGAGGGGCATGGCAAGTTCCTAGAATTTTTTATTTTTTGTCACAAGTTAGTGGAAAATGATGATTTTTTTTTTTTTTTTTTTTTTTCATACAAAGTCTCATATTCCACTAACTTGTGACAAAAAATAAAAACTTCCATGAACTCACTATGCCCATCAGCGAATACCTTGGGGTCTCTTCTTTCCAAAATGGGGTCACTTGTGGGGTAGTTATACTGCCCTGGCATTCTAGGGGCCCAAATGTGTGGTAAGGAGTTTGAAATCAAATTCTGTAAAAAATGACGAGTGAAATCCGAAAGGTGCTCTTTGGAATGTGGGCCCCTTTGCCCACCTAGGCTGCAAAAAAGTGTCACACATCTGGTATCTCCGTATTCAGTAGAAGTTGGGGAATGTGTTTTGGGGTGTCTTTTTTACATATACCCATGCTGGGTGAGAGAAATATCTTGGTCAAATGCCAACTTTGTATAAAAAAATGGGAAAAGTTGTCTTTTGCCAAGATATTTCTCTCACCCAGCAGGGGTATATGTAAAATTACACCCCAAAACACATTCCCCACCTTCTCCTGAGTACGGAGATACCAGATGTGTGACACTTTTTTGCAGCCTAGGTGGGCAAAGGGGCCCATATTCCAAAGAGCACCTTTCGGATTTCACAGGTCATTTATTACAGAATTTGATTTCAAACTCCTTACCACACATTTGGGCCACTAGAATGCCAGGGCAGTATAACTACCCCACAAGTGACCCCATTTTGGAAAGAAGACACCTCAAGGTATTCGCTGATGGGCATAGTGAGTTCATGGAAGTTTTTATTTTTTGTCACAAGTTAGTGGAATATGAGACTTTGTATAAAAAAAAAAAAAAAAAAAAAATCATCATTTTCCACTAACTTGTGACAAAAAATAAAAAATTCTAGGAACTTGCCATGCCCCTCACGGAATACCTTGGGGTGTCTTCTTTCCAAAATGGGGTCACTTGTGGGGTAGTTATACTGCCCTGGCATTTTCCAGGGGCCCTAATGTGTGGTAAGTAGGTAAATGACCTGTGAAATCCTAAAGGTGCTCTTTGGAATATGGGCCCCTTTGCCCACCTAGGCTGCAAAAAAGTGTCACACATGTGGTATCGCCGTATTCAGGAGAAGTTGGGGAATGTGTTTTGGGGTGTCATTTTACATATACCCTTGCTGGGTGAGAGAAATATCTTGGCAAAAGACAACTTTTCCCATTTTTTTATACAAAGTTGGCATTTGACCAAGATATTTCTCTCACCCAGCATGGGTATATGTAAAATGACACCCCAAAACACATTCCCCAACTTCTCCTGAGTACGGCGATACCAGATGTGTGACACTTTTTTGCAGCCTAGATGCGCAAAGGTGCCCAAATTCCTTTTAGGAGGGCATTTTTAGACATTTGGATACCAGACTTCTTCTCACGCTTTGGGGACCCTAGAATGCCAGGGCAGTAAATACCCCACATGTGACCCCATTTTGGAAAGAAGACACCCCAAGGTATTCAATGAGGGGCATGGCGAGTTCATAGAAAAAAAAAATTTTTGGCACAAGTTAGCGGAAATTGATATTTTTAATTTTTTTCTCACAAAGTCTCCCGTTCCGCTAACTTGGGACAAAAATTTCAATCTTTCATGGACTCAATATGCCCCTCACGGAATACCTGGGGGTGTCTTCTTTCCGAAATGGGGTCACATGTGGGGTATTTATACTGCCCTGGCATTCTAGGGGCCCTAAAGCGTGAGAAGAAGTCTGGAATATAAATGTCTAAAAAATTTTACGCATTTGGATTCCGTGAGGGGTATGGTGAGTTCATGTGAGATTTTATTTTTTGACACAAGTTAGTGGAATATGAGACTTTGTAAGAAAAAAAAAAAAAAAATCCGCTAACTTGGGCCAAAAAAATGTCTGAATGGAGCCTGACAGGGGGGGTGATCAATGACAGGGGGGGTGATCAATGACAGGGGGAGTGATCAATGACAGGGGGGGTGATCAATGACAGGGGGAGTGATCAATGACAGGGGGAGTGATCAATGACAGGGGGGGTGATCAATGACAGGGGGGTGATCAATGACAGGGGGGTGATCAGAGAGTCTATATGGGGTGATAACCACAGTCATTGATCACGCCCGTGTAAGGCTTCATTCAGACGTCCGTATGCGTTTTGCGGATCCGATCCATCTATCAGTGCATCCGTAAAAATCATGCGGACATCTGAATGGAGCTTTACAGGGGGTTGATCAATGACAGGGGGGTGATCAGGGAGTCTATATGGGGTGATCACCACAGTCATTGATCATGCCCCTGTAAGGCTTCATTCAGACGTCCGGATGCGTTTTGCGGATCCGATCCATCTATCAGTGGATCCGTAAAAATCATGCGGACGTCTGAATGGAGCTTTACAGGGGGGTAATCAATGACAGGGGGGTAATCAATGACAGGGGGGTGATCAGGGAGTCTATATGGGGTGATAACCACAGTCATTGATCACGCCCCTGTAAGGCTTCATTCAGACGTCCGGATGCGTTTTGCGGATCCGATCCATCTATCAGTGCATCCGTAAAAATCATGCGGACATCTGAATGGAGCTTTACAGGGGGTTGATCAATGACAGGGGTGTAATCAATGACAGGGGGGTGATCAGGGAGTCTATATGGGGTGATAACCACAGTCATTGATCATGCCCCTGTAAGGCTTCATTCAGACGTCCGTATGCGTTTTGCGGATCCGATCCATCTATCAGTGCATCCGTAAAAATCATGCGGACATCTGAATGGAGCTTTACAAGGGGGTGATCAGGGAGTCTATATGGGGTGATCACCACAGTCATTGATCATGCCCCTGTAAGGCTTCATTCAGACGTCCGGATGCGTTTTGCGGATCGGATCCATCTATCAGTGCATCCGTAAAAATCATGCGGACATCTGAATGGAGCTTTACAGGGGGGTGATCAGGGAGTCTATATGGGGTGATCACCACAGTCATTGATCATGCCCCTGTAAGGCTTCATTCAGACGTCCGGATGCGTTTTGCGGATCGGATCCATCTATCAGTGCATCCGTAAAAATCATGCGGACATCTGAATGGAGCTTTACAGGGGGGTGATCAGGGAGTCTATATGGGGTGATCACCACAGTCATTGATCATGCCCCTGTAAGGCTTCATTCAGACGTCCGGATGCGTTTTGCGGATCGGATCCATCTATCAGTGCATCCGTAAAAATCATGCGGACATCTGAATGGAGCTTTACAGGGGGGTGATCAGGGAGTCTATATGGGGTGATCACCACAGTCATTGATCATGCCCCTGTAAGGCTTCATTCAGACGTCCGGATGCGTTTTGCGGATCCGATCCATCTATCAGTGCATCCGTAAAAATCATGCGGACGTCTGAATGGAGCTTTACAGGGGGGTAATCAATGACAGGGGTGTAATCAATGACGGGGGTGATCAGGGAGTCTATATGGGGTGATAACCACAGTCATTGATCACGCCCCTGTAAGGCTTTATTCAGACGTCCGGATGCGTTTTGCGGATCCGATCCATCTATCAGTGGATCCGTAAAAATCATGCAGACGTCTGAATGGAGCTTTACAGGGGGGTAATCAATGACAGGGGGGTAATCAATGACAGGGGGGTGATCAGGGAGTCTATATGGGGTGATAACCACAGTCATTGATCATGCCCCTGTAAGGCTTCATTCAGACGTCCGGATGCGTTTTGCGGATCCGATCCATCTATCAGTGCATCCGTAAAAATCATGCGGACATCTGAATGGAGCTTTACAGGGGGTTGATCAATGACAGGGGTGTAATCAATGACAGGGGGGTGATCAGGGAGTCTATATGGGGTGATAACCACAGTCATTGATCATGCCCCTGTAAGGCTTCATTCAGACGTCCGTATGCGTTTTGCGGATCCGATCCATCTATCAGTGCATCCGTAAAAATCATGCGAACATCTGAATGGAGCTTTACAAGGGGGTGATCAGGGAGTCTATATGGGGTGATCACCACAGTCATTGATCATGCCCCTGTAAGGCTTCATTCAGACGTCCGGATGCGTTTTGCGGATCGGATCCATCTATCAGTGCATCCGTAAAAATCATGCGGACATCTGAATGGAGCTTTACAGGGGGGTGATCAGGGAGTCTATATGGGGTGATCACCACAGTCATTGATCATGCCCCTGTAAGGCTTCATTCAGACGTCCGGATGCGTTTTGCGGATCCGATCCATCTATCAGTGGATCCGTAAAAATCATGCGGACGTCTGAATGGAGCTTTACAGGGGGGTAATCAATGACAGGGGTGTAATCAATGACGGGGGTGATCAGGGAGTCTATATGGGGTGATAACCACAGTCATTGATCACGCCCCTGTAAGGCTTTATTCAGACGTCCGGATGCGTTTTGCGGATCCGATCCATCTATCAGTGGATCCGTAAAAATCATGCGGACGTCTGAATGGAGCTTTACAGGGGGTTGATCAATGACAGGGGGGTAATCAATGACAGGGGGGTGATCAGGGAGTCTATATGGGGTGATCAGGGGTGATCAGGGGCTAATAAGGGGTTAATAAGTGACGGGGGGGGGGTGTAGTGTAGTGTAGTGGTGCTTGGTGGGACTTTACTGAGCTACCTGTGTCCTCTGGTGGTCGATCCAAACAAAGGGGACCACCAGAGGACCAGGTAGCAGGTATATTAGACGCTGTTATCAATACAGCGTCTAATATACCTGTTAGGGGTTAAAAAAAACACATCTCCAGCCTGCCAGCGAACGATCGCCGCTGGCAGGCTGGAGATCAACTCTCTTACCTTCCGTTCCTGTGAGCGCGCGCGCCTGTGTGCGCGCGTTCACAGGAAGTCTCGGCTCGCGCGAGATGACGCATATATGCGTGACTCTGCGCAGGGCTGCCACCTCCGGAACGCGATCCTGCGTTAGGCGGTCCGGAGGTGGTTAATGCCGTCCGGGATGAAATGAGCCGGGGCCACCCTGGGAGTTAAAATGGCCGTACCTACGGAGGCCGACTGAGGAACCACGGACTCGGCCGGGGGGTATGGAGCCTGGGGGGGAGGGGTCGGGTCCCGGGACTCCAGTACCGAAAACCTGGACTGGGCATCAGTCACCATGCCGACCAAGGAGTCAATGGTGGCTTGCATATGCCTCAAAGACTGTTGAGTGTCTGTGGAGCCCGGCTGGACGCCTGACGGACCCGGGGTGGTCATCAGCCGCTTGTACAGCTCTGATTTGCGGGCAGAGGCCGGGTGAGGGATGCCCCTTTTATTGAGTTCCGCGATGAGCCTGGGAATCGTCCAGTTTCTCAGGGACGTGTTGCCCGGCTGGCCTGAGACGGACGTTCCAGGGAGAGACATGGTGTCCTCCGTGTCAGAAACATGTGACATGCTTAAACCTGTAAAGAAAGAAAATGGTCTCGAATAACTATATGAGACCGGAACGTAGTACGACTGGTGCATATGAGAAGGTTTGAGTCGGTCTGGGTAACGTACCTGGCTTAGAGGCTACTACCTGTATCGATGTGTTGGGTCACCTGACCTTGATCCCAACGTCGTACAAGAGAACGATCAGGACACGTTCCTGAGAGGGCAAATCATAAGGTTCGGAAGAAAAAGAGAACATAACTGAGGAGGGTGACGGGACTGGGTGAACCAGGAGACAGAGGTAGGTATGAGCCTGGACGAACCAGGAGACAGAGATAGGTGCGTGCCTGGGCGATCCAGGAGGCAGAGATAGGTGCGTGCCTGGGTGATCCAGGAGGCAGAGATAGGTGCGTGCCTGGGCGATCCAGAAGGCAGAGATAGGTGCGTGCCTGGGCGATCCAGGAGGCAGAGATAGGTGCGTGCCTGGGTGATCCAGGAGGCAGAGATAGGTGCGTGCCTGGGCGATCCAGGAGGCAGAGATAGGTGCGTGCCTGGGCGATCCAGGAGGCAGAGATAGGTGCGTGCCTGGGCGATCCAGGAGGCAGAGATAGGTGCGTGCCTGGGCGATCCAGGAGGCAGAGATAGGTGCGTGCCTGGGCGATCCAGGAGGCAGAGACAGGTGCGTGCCTGGGCGATCCAGGAGGCAGAGACAGGTGCGTGCCTGGGCTATCTAGGAGGCAGAAGTAGGTATGAGCCTGGCGGACCAGTAGATGAGACAGCAGCATATAACGTGACGTACATACATAACACAAGGCACTGTCGCCCTCATAGAATAGGTGACTTGTAGCGAGCGCTTTAGTGATCGCTGAATGGGTATGCGTACAATGGTGACCTGGCCTACCCGTGGTGAGACCCCGGTCTCCCTGAACACCATGCAGAAACTAGGACCCTTCCGACCAGCAGAGACCCCGGGGGGCCCTCCCCCTGACTGGGGAAACCGAGGATGACTTGCTTTCCTCCCGCTGCGGCACGGCGGGAGTGCGTATGAAAAGAATACCGATTCAGCTGCATATACATATACACACATATATATATACACATGCGCCCACATATGCACATACACATATATACACGTAAACACCCACACATATATACAATTAAAAAAAAAAAAAAAAAAAAAAAACCTCTTTTTTTTTTTCTATTTTTTTTTTTTTTTCCTGTCTGTGGGGATGGGCCGTCGTTGCCCAGGGGCTAGATACCCCTGCTTGCCGCGTGTGGCCAGTTTCGACGGGGGTGCCAGAGATAGTTTGTCATGGAAGAAGGGGAGGGACCCAGAGGGGACAGGGGAGACCTAGGTAGGAGCCAGGCACCGGAGCCGTCATAGCATGCATTGGCCGGGCCTTAACGGCGATTCCGGCGTGCGCCCCAGCCTGGAACGCATGCCAACTCCGCGACCAGGCCTAGGCCCGGCTGAGGGACTCCGGCGTGCGCTCCAAGCCGGAACGCACGCCGACCACGTGATCCGGCTCATGGCCGGCGGCGGACTTCCGGCGTGCGCTCCACCCTGGAACGCAAGCCAAACATGTGACCCAGGCCAGGGCTGATGGAGGCACTCCGGCGTGCGGTCCACGCTGGAACGCACGCCGATTACGTGACCAGGCCCATGCCTGGCTGAGGGACTTCCGACGTGCGCTTCATGCTGGAACGCACGCCGGCCCGCAGCGAAGCCCGAAGTAAGGACGGAGGAGGCCGATTTACTATATACAATGACTGTGAGCTACAACTGCGAACAGCATACATTCACCGTGTGGAGGGGGGACCCGTGGGGCAGACCCTGCCCCCCCTGTTGTCTCGGGAGGGGAAGGGAGGAAAAAGACAGGGGACAGAGAGAGAGAGGGGGAAAGAAAAACATTTTGGGCAGAAAATGTGTATCGGCATGCGTTCCACGCTGGAACGCACGCCGACTCAGGGGGCCGGAAGTATGTGCCGTCGCTGATTGGGCCCTTGTGGCGCATTTGTTTTGCACAGAATTACCTCTCCTGAAGACGTGTCGGCAGTGTATGAAAACGAAAACGGACGAACCAGACGAAAGTAACTCACGACGTGCACGGATGCAGTACCAGAGCAAGCGACTCCTTATCCAGACTGTGAACAGAAGCGCCCTGAGGAGCTGGGGGCTGGAGCTTAAAAAGGTAAGATGCCCCTCCCACAAATTCAGGCTGACTTTTCAGCCTTCCACTTGCAGATAAAAAAAATTCAATTTAATATTTTCCTGTGATATAATCCCAGTTGCAAGCCAGTGTGTGTCTGGCCCACACAGACTGTACTGTGGCCATTGGCTAGCCCACCACTCATACCGTTACAGGGTGTCGCTCACTCACAAATACCTTGCAGATAAAAAAAATTCAATTTAATATTTTTCTGTGATATAATCCCAGTTGCAAGCCAGTGTGTGTCTGGCCCACACAGACTGTACTGTGGCCACTGGCTAGCCCACCACTCATACCGTTACAGGGTGTCACTCACTCACAAATACCATGCAGATAAAAACAATTCAATTTAATATTTTTCTGTGATATAATCCCAGTTGCAAGCCAGTGTGTGTCTGGCCCACACAGACTGTACTGTGGCCACTGGCTAGCCCACCACTCATACCGTTACAGGGTGTCACTCACTCACAAATACCTTGCAGATAAAAAAAAATGTAATTTAATATTTTTCTGTGATATAATCCCAGTTGCAAGCCAGTGTGTATCTGGCCCACACAGACTGTACTGTGGCCACTGGCTAGCCCACCACTCATACCGTTACAGGGTGTCACTCACTCACTCACTCACAAATAACTTGAAGATAAAAAAAATGAAATTTAATATTTTTCTGTGATATAATCCCAGTTGCAAGCCAGTGTGTGTCTGGCCCACACAGACTGTACTGTGCCCACTGCCCACCACTTATATAGGGTGGCACAGTACCTTGCACGCATAGTACCACTTATCTAAAAAAAAATGACAGGCAGAGGCAGGCCACCCCGCAGGGGCCGTCGTGGTCGTGGTGCTGTGATTTCCACTGGCCCTGGAATAATGCTCAGTGTTCAGAAGCCACGTACCCTGAACCCAAAAAATTCGGAGAAAATAGTTGACTGGCTTACACAGGACACCCAATCTTCAACAGCTTCCGCTAAGAACCTTGACGCACCATCCTCCTCCAGCTCAGCTTTGGTCACCTGCTCTCAAGTTACCACTCTCCCGGTCGCCGCAACCACCACCGCTACCACCACAGCCACCACAGCCGCTTCAATGGATCCCTCAGAGGAGTTATTTACACATCAGTTGGATGAAATTAGTGATGCGCAACCATTATTGCCAGAGGATGTAGATAACAGGGATATGTCTCAGTCAGGCAGCATTACACACATGGACGTACAGTGTGATCATGATCATGATGTTGTACCCGCTGCTGCTTCCTTTGCTGAGGTGTCAGATACAAGTAAAGTGGTTGATGATGACGATGTGTCCGTGGATGCCACGTGGGTGCCTGCTCGAAGAGAAGAAGAAGAGGGGGAAAGTTCAGAAGGGGAGACAGAGATAAGGAGGAGACGAGTAGTGTTGAGCGCGAAAATTCGAATATCGAATTTTTTTTGCGAATATCGGCACTTCGCTAATTCGCGAATATTTCGAATATAGTGCTATAAATTCGATATTTCGAATATTCGTTTTTATTTTATTTATTTTTTATTGTTATATTTTTTTCTTTCCCACTTCCCTAAAGTTGTTCTTACCTGTCCTTAGGATTCCTGACTTCCTGGCTGCTCCAGTCAGTGCCCGTTGCCGCTTCTGCCGACTTCCGTGCCCATAGAGCGTCCCCATCACCATGGGAACGTCTCCATACTAGAATGTACTGTCGGATTTGAGAATTACGTTGAAATCGCAATTCGATTAATTCAAGTTATAATAATCGAATTGCGATTTCAACCTTGTTTACTATGGTTAGCTTGGTAGAATTAGCGAATATGGCGAATGTATTCATCATATTCCTCAAAACGAAGATAACGAAGTATTCTCCATCTTCGTTATAGCTACCTATTCGTCAACTTCGCTATTTCTAGCAATCATTTCAAATAGGAAAGTTGACTATAGAGACAGGTAAGTTTAATTCGATATGCGATTATAGTACTGCTTTTTTTTTTTATAAATAGAATAATTATAATACTTGATAATTATTATAATTATTCTATTTGTAAAAAAAATAATATAATCGCATAGCGAATTAAAAACAGCTGTCTCTATACTTAGCTGTCTTTATAGTCAACTTTCCTATTTGATTGCTAGAATTAGCTAGAATTGCTAGAATTAGCAAAGTTATATAGCTATATAGCAAAGTTATATAGCAGTGCTAAGTTGAAATCGAAATTCGATTATTATAACTGGAATTAATCGCATTGCTATTTCAACTTGGACCTGGTTTACTATGGTTGGCTTGGTAGAATTAGCGAATATGACGAATGTATTCGTCATTGTAACGGACCGTTCAGCACACAGCTCCGTTCAGACGATATTCCCCTTTCCAATGCACAGGCAGCTACTGCAAGCACCAGTCTACCGAACTGCAAACTACACGAATCCTTCAACTCCGGAACAGGAAACACACGAACAATGGAAACAGCTGAACAGGAAAAGCATACAATCGGCTTACACTCCTGGCAATCAGCATGCGATCCAATTCCCTCAATAACGAGACGGCACTTAGTTTTGAGGTCAAGCAGAACACTTTAATGGGTAATTTTTCAGCCTTTTATGCAGGTCTCCTAGCAAGGGACACTCCCCCTGGGGCCCTTGTAAAAGACTGTGACAGTTTATATTTTAGCCAATCACATGCATTTACAGTATTGAAACACAAAACACAAAATCCCCTTCCCTCTGTCTGTAACGCAATCAACAAAATACAATGAGCATTGTCTGTGACGCAATTAACTAACACACTGGCATTGTCTGAGACGCAATCAACAAAATACAATTACCAAACGTAATGGGCTAACTTAATCACTCACAGACAGAAAACACACATTTTTCCCCCCAAACACAGAAACCCCCCCCAAAACCCCACATATCCCCATAATGTATACATCCATGGATAGCTCTGATCTGGGTGAACAACATATCCAAAAATCACCCAGATCCGAGCAGGGGTTCCTGAATTCCATGGAAGTCACATTTGGCCGGCCGCAAGCATAGCTTTCCTGCCCAAAACAGTTCCACAGATTTAAGCTGTGCGGCCGGTCTGTCTTCTCCTTCAAAGTTAGTATGGGCCATAATCCTGGGGCAGGAGGCGGGCAAACAGCCCCCTCCAAAACACTGTGGCGAAGTGGCTTTCACCACATATCTTCCCATTCGGGGGGAGACTAACCAGGTAGCTGACCTTCTGTCGGTCAGTGCCTGAGTTAGTCGAGTCACCCACCCACAGTAAATTACAATCAACAAGGCAGCCCCCCCACAATAATATACAATCCGCAGTGCAGTCCCCCCCCCAACACTTGGTTACTGCACCCGGGCAATTTTGTAGCTTGTTTCGGTCTCATGGCTTCACCATGGCTGTGTTGGGCACTGGTCTCTTGGCTTTGTGGGTCGCTGAGTGAGCAGAGACCGGCGGTACTCTTCCCTGGTGCCAGCGCTTCAGCTGGGGGGACCTGCAGGTAGACAAGCCTAGGACAAGGGGACAAAGAAGGGCAGAGGCCAACTGTGCTCTGCCCAGTTGCCAGCTCTTCCGCTGGAGCAACCGGGGTATAGTCCTGCCCGGTGACAAAGGGAAAGTTAGGGCAGAGGCCAGCGGCGCTCTGCCCAGGTTCCAGCTCTTCTGCTGGGAGGGGGTCAGAGGAAGCTAACAGCTCCTCTAGTGACCTCAGTACCTCGGTAGGGGTTAGCTGTGGAGGGTAGGGATCGCTTACCTCCTCCTCCTGGTACTCACACTGCCGCTGGAGATCTGGGCCGACTGCCCAGCATCCCTGTAGTCCTGTTTGAGAGACTTCGGTCCCATCTCCCCCTGCCTGCTGGGAGTCCTCCCAGGACCAGTCTATGAGGTCCGCGACCTCTGGTACTTCTGGTTCCTGCTGGGGGAGAGGACCGACTGTCTCTTCTCCCATGAATACACACTGGCGCTGTGGAGAAAGGACGGCACCTTCCGCTCCCTGTAACTCACACTGCCGCTGGGGAGCGAGGACGGTATCTTCAGCTCCCTGGGACTCACTTGGCTGCTTGGGAGAGAGACCAACAATCTCTGCTCCCTGCAGGACACACTGCCATTGGGGAGGAAGGACAGCACCTTCAGCTCCCTGTGGATCACTTAGCTGCTGTGGAGAGGGACCAACTGTCTCCTCTCCTAAGGGTACACACTGCCGCTGGAGAGAGAGAGGTTGCCTACACTGGTTTTTGGTTTTAAATTTTATTTATAAAATTAGGGTACACCCCAAAACATTGGGAAATATAACCTGTGATAACCCCCTCCAGTCATGCTAAACACACGTTCAGACAAAACACTGGCTGCAGGGCAGGCCAGCACCTCCAAGGGGTAAAGGGCAAGCTCAGGCCATGTGCCCAATTTGGAGACCCAGAAGTTGCAGGGGCTGACCCCTGTCAGTCAGTTCGTGTAGGCGTGTGCACACTTACTGCCCCACCATGTCGCACGTCCCCGTGATGTTCACGATCCAATTTGATATCTGCTCTATCAACTTTCGATGTTCTTTTATGCGCCTGATGGGTATTGGTACCACCTCAATCTCGCCTGTTCTTGGAAAAACCCTTTTTAGCGCCAATAGTGGTAGGTCAGTATCAAGTTATTCAAGGGTACAGTCGATTTTACACAAACTTCAAAATGGTAAAAAACTGTAATAAAAAGTGTGTAGATATATAAAAAAAAATATATATAATATATAAGATATATAAAAAAAATACAGGCAAGGTAGGAACAAATTCGTAATGGATGAGCATAAGTACACTACATTCTGTCTCAAGTGCCTGAGAGACCATATTCTGTAGTGTCATACACGACATAGTGTCATGTAGTAGGGCGAGTGAGTTGTAACAAATAGGTAAAATCTGTTTAAAAGGATACAAGTAAATATAATAAAAAATACTGTAGTATCGTATGCTTATTTACTCACTTCACGAGGGGGGCGGTTTACCAGGATAAGCATAATACACCTGTAAACCAAACACCCCCCCAGCCTGGATCGCTTCTAGAATCTTAACAGATGAAGGCAGCTAATCACACGGGTGCTTCTCTTCACTTGTCTTTATTGCAATACATGTAAAATAAGGAGCAATAAGATATTGCTCCTGATAAAGGGACGTGCCTGTCCGAAACGCGTTGAGCCGGATTTTTACATGTATTGCAATTTTGAAGTTTGTGTAAAATCCACTGTACCCTTGAATAACTTGACACTGACCTACCACTATTGGCGCTAAAAGCGTTTTCCCAAGAACAGGCGAGATTGAGGTGGTACCAATACCCATCAGTCCCCCTAGTTCGGCATACTCTCATATCTTCTACAGGCAGACACACTGGTCGACCTGACAAACCCCGAGCAGCCTCTAGCATCTATCACTCTATTCCTTTCCACCCCACTCCTACAAACCCGAGGCGCCTCAAGTTTTTCAGATCTAGTGGAATCCCTTCCAACAGATCTGTCTGACCCTCAAACTCTCTCTCTCTCTTATACCCCTTTTATGCTCCTACCATGGTGATTACGGGTGGCGGGGAATCAGGGTTCCAGGCCGGAGAGGGAGATTGAGAAAAAGAAACCAAATTTAAGGGAGGATCCATTTTTTCAAATTAAAAATTAGAGTTGAAATATGGAAGAAATTAATAAAGCATAAAAGTGTGATAACTTTTCAAAGTTTAAGCATTGAATATAAGGATGTGATGCACATTTATTACTGAATAATTTATTAAATTTTATTCCCTGTCACCTATGCATAGCAGGTGTTTATTCACATCTAAAATTGTATGTCAACCCAAGAATGTAACAGAAAAATTATTGAAATTTATTAAGCTGTCAACTAGGTAGAGGAGGGGTATATTACACCAAAAAATTGGTGAATTTCACCAAAAAATGTAACTGACAATTTTTTTTTTTTTTCGGTCAACTAGGTATAGGAGTGGTAGATCACACCCGAAAATTTGTGAATTTCACCAGAATATATAACTGACAATTATATATTTTTTTAACCTGTCTACTAGGTATAGCAGTGGTACTATAGACCCAAAAATGTGTTTATTTCACCAGAAAATGTAACTGACAATTTTTTTTACCGTTCCACTAGGTATAGCAGTGGTACTATACACACCAAAATTGGTGAATTTCACCCTAAAATGTAAATAACAATTTATTTATTTTTTAACCGGCCTACTAGGTATAGCAGTGGTACTATACACCCAAAAATTGGTTAATTTCACCCGAAAAGTAAATGACAATTTTTTTTTGTTTAATCTGTCTACTAGGTACAAACTGAAAAAATGGCGTGGCATTAACCAAGCAGTAAATGCTTAAACCCACATGCAGTTGTGCATATATATAGGGGAGCAAATCCTGCACTTGTGGCCCGTTGCTAATGACGATCCCCAGCAAAAATGCATACAGTGGAGGATGCCCGCAGCGAACCACAAGTACCACAATAGACATCCTACACAAGATAGCAATTATGTGGATGTGGTAATCAATATAGCAATATAACAAAAGAATAGGAAAGACAGGTGCACTCTGCGGTCTTACTAAACCCTCAAACTGATGTTAAAATTGAGAGATTAGCCAACATATCCTACGGTGTAGGACATGTCTGAGCCCGAGCACCGCGCCAAAGTTTCTCAAGTAGCTCAGGGACCTAACACTCACCTACCTGCGCCGTATGGGCACTACCAGGAGCCAGTGGGCAAATTACAGGAGCATGAGGCTGACTCACAAACAACGTTGCTTGTGAGTCGGCCTCATGCTTCTCTAATTTGCCCACTGGATCCTGGTAGTGCCCATACGGCGCAGGTAGGTGAGTGTTAGGTCCCCGAGCTACTTGAGAAACCTTGGCGCGGTGCTCGGGCTCAGACATGTCCTACACCGTAGGATATGTTGGCTAATCTCTAAATTTTAACATCAGTTTGAGGGTTTAGTAAGACCGCAGAGTGCACCTGTCTTTGCTATTATTTTGTTATACTGTCTACTAGGTATAGCAGTGGTACTATACACCCAACAATTTGTTAATTTCACCATAAAATGTAACTGAATTTTAATTTATTTTTTTACCGGTATCATGGTATAGCAGTGGTACTATACACACCAAAATTGGTGAATTTCACCCGAAAATGTAAATGACAATATTTTTTTTTTAACCGGCCTACTAGGTATAGCAGAGGTACTATACACACAAAAATTGGTTAATTTCACCCGAAAAAGTAAATGACAATTATTTTTTTGTTTAACCTGTCTACTAGGTATAGCAGTGGTACTATACACACCAAAATTGGTGAATTTCACCCTAAAATGTAAATGACAATTTATTTTTTTGTTTAACCTGTCTACTAGGTATAGCAGTGGTACTATACACCCAAAAATTTGTTAATTTTACCATAAAATGTAACTGACAATTTATTTATTTTTTTACCGGTGTAGTAGGTATAGCAGTGGTACTATACACTCAAAAATTGGTGAATTTCACCCGAAAATGTAAATGACAAAGTAGTGAAATGATATAAAATAAAACACAAAAAAAAATAGATTTATGAGATGGAGTTCCATATCGAGTAGGAGTTTGAGGAGGCGGTGGACCGAGCGGAGTGGGTGGAAGCGGCGGTAGAGGAGGACGAGATAGCCAACACAGGTTTTTTGTTTTAATTTAATTTTGTAAAATTAAGGTACACTCCAAAAGAGTGTGAAATATCCAAAATACAAACATGAGCAATTGTGCTGCAGTATAACAATGGCTGCTTAGTGCCGGTATACATGTCTATTCTGCACAAGTCCTGGGGGATCCATGCCTGGCTCATTTGAATGAACGTGAGCTTGTCCACATTGGCTGTGGACAGGTGGCTGCACTTGTCTGTGATGACGCCCCCTGCCGTGCCAAACACATGTTCAGATAATACACTGGCTGCAGGGCAGACCAGCACCTCCAAGGCTTAAAGGGCAAGAGTGCCCAATTTGGAGACCCAGAAGTTGAAGGGGGCAGACCCGTCATTCAGGCGTGTGCACACATACTGCTCCACCATGTTGGTGAAATGTTGCCTCCTGCTAAGACGTTCCATATCAGCTGGTGGTGCTGGTTGTTGTGGCGTGCTGAAAATTCTTTTCCACATTTCGGCCATGCTAACCCTGCCTTCTGAGTTGCTGGGCACGACGTACTGTGGGACAGCCACCGCAATAAGGCCTTTAAAACTATCCGTCTCCACCAGACAGAATGACAGCATTTCAAAGGCAAGTAATTTAGAAATGCTGGCATTCAGGGCTAGGGATCTCGGGTGGGTAGGGGGGTACTTCCTCTCCCTCTCCAGCGTTTGGAATATGGAGAGCTGAACGCTTGCGTGGGACATTGTGGAGATGCTTGGTGACCCAGGTGTTGGTGTTGCTGGCAGATCCTCTGTTTGTGGGGTGCCAGGTGGCACTGTCACTCCAGATGTGGATGAAGAGGCCGCGACTGCAGCAGAAGAGGAAGCAGGAGGAGCCAGAGACCTTTCTTGGTTTTTGAGGTGTCTACTCCACTGCAGCTCGTGCTTTGCACTTAAATGCCTGGTCATGCAGGTTGTGCTCAGTTTAAGAACGTTTATGCCTCGCTTCAGGCTCTGATTGCACAGTGTGCAAACCACTCGTGTCTTGTCGTCAGCACATTGTCTGAAGAACTGTTACACCAGGGAACTCCTTGGAGCTGGCTTTGGTGTGCTCGGTCCCTTGCTGCGGTGGGCAGTAGCAGGCGTACTGTCTAGAGGACGGCCGCTCCGCTATTGCACCCTGCTCCCTCTTCTGCTGTGCTGGTGGCTCTGTGCGACCACCGCCTCTTCCTCCAAACTACATCGGTCACTCTCATGCAGGGCCGGTGAAAGGATTTTTGCCGCCCCCTCATGTCACTCACTCACTGACAGACACACACACACTGACAGACAGACACGCACTGAATGACGTACACAGAAACTCACTGACAGACATACTCACTGACAGACACACATACACTCACTGACAGACACACACTCACTCACTGACAGACATACACCTACCCACTGAAACCCACTGACAGACACTCACTCACTGGCAGACAAACACACACATATACTCACTGACAAACACACAGACACTTACTGACCGACAGACATCCACACTCACTGACATACAGACACTCAATGACAGACACACATACATTTACTGACAGACAGACAGACAGACATACACACACTCACTCACTGACATAAATACACAGGCAGACACTCACTCAGTCAAACACTTAAACACTCACCTCCCTGGGGTCCAGTGTGGTGCAGCTCCTCAGTCCTCCAGCGTACCGTTTAGTATGCCGGGGCCGGAATGACGTCATATTCCGGCATCACAGAGGGCGCACGAGGGAGGAGTGGGGAGCTGCTAGAACAGACTCCCTTGCTGCACGCCTCCTCTCCTCTGGTAATTTACTGGCAGAGCAGGCACCTGCCATCAGGGTAAGCAGATGCCTGCTCTGCCATATTTAAGAAGGACCTCCACCTCCTGGCTCCCCTGTAACGGCGCTGGGGGCGGCTCAAGATCCGCTCGCCCTGTCGCCTAGGGCTGCAGCCCCAGTCAGGGGGAGCGCACCAGGGCGCCCCCAGCAGGCCGGCGCCCTAGGCGAATGCCTAGTTCGCCTATATGGTTACGCCGGCCCTGCTCTCATGACCTTGATTCCATGTGGGGTCGAGGACCTCATCATCCTCCACATCATCTTCCACCCAGTCTTCACCCCTGACTTCCTTGTCGGTCTCCACACTTTCGAAAGCCCCACAGTTTGCACCTGTGTTTCGTCATCATGCGAGAAGTGCTGCGATGGTCCTCCCATGTACTTATCTTGAAAAATAAGTGGTTGGGCATCGGTGAACTCAATCTCTTCCACTTCTGTGGCAGGGCTAGGTGGGTGGCCCTGGGAAACCCTGCTAACAGAGTCATCAAAAAGCAGAAGAGACTGCTGCATGACTTGGGGCTCAGACTGATTGGCTGATTTGCAAGGGGGTGAGGTGAAAGACTGATTGACATCGGCTGCAGGTGCCAACTGTGGTCTTTCAGCAGGAGACTGGGTGGGAGACAATGTGAAGGTACTGGATCCACTGTCAGCAACAAAATCTACTATCACCTGTACTTGTTCAGGCCTCACCATTCGTAGAGCAGCATTAGGCACGACCAAATACCGCTGCAGGTTTTGTTGCCTACTCGCACCTGAGGAAGGGGTTTCACTTGTGCGTGTAGCTGGCACAGATAGACCACGTCCTCTCCCTGCAACAGGAGCTCCACCAGCAACACTACGACCTGGGTCAAGTCCCTTATTTGATGCTCTCTTCATATTTTTCAAATTTAGGATCTTGCCCTAAATGGGTGTTAAATTAATAGTAGAATAGAACGACATTATGTAAAGGGTGTATCTCACATGGTCTGAACCACTGTAGGCCTAAATTAAATATTTCTTTGCACAAAATGGCTGTATTTCAAATGGCTGTATTTCTAATGCCTGATTCAAACCCCTGTATGTAGGGGGGTTTCTCACAGGGTCTGAACCAGTGTAGGCCTGAAGTAAAAATTTCTTTGCCCAAAATGGCTGTATTTCAAATGGCTGTATTTATAATGCCTGATTCAAACCCCTGTATGTATGGGGGTATCTCACACGGTCTGAACCAGTGTAGGCCTGAAGTAAATATATCTTTGCACAAAATGGCTGTATTTCAAATAGCTGTATTTCAATTGCCTGATTCAGACCCTTGTATGTAGGGGGGTATCTCACACGGTCTGAACCAGTGTAGGCCTGAAGTAAATATATCTTTGCACAAAATGGCTGTATTTCAAATGGCTGTATATTTAAAATGCCTGATTCAAACCCCTGTATGTATAGGGGGTATCTCAAAGGGCCTGAACCACTGTAGGCCTGAAGTAAATATATCTTTGCACAAAATGGCTGTATTTCAAATGGCTGTATATTTAAAATGCCTGATTCAAACCCCTGTATGTATAGGGGGTATCTCAAAGGGCCTGAACCACTGTAGGCCTGAAGTAAATATATCTTTGCACAAAATGGCTGTATTTCAAATGGCTGTATTTCTTTATGCCTGATTCAAACCCCTGTATGTAGGGGGGTATCTCACACGGTCTGAACCACTGTAGGCCTGAAGTAAATATTTCTTTGCCCAAAATGGCTGTATTTTAAATGGCTGTATTTCAAATGCCTGATTAAAACCCCTGTATGTAGGGGGTATCTCACACGTTCTGAACCAGTGTAGGCCTGAAGAAAAAATATCTTTGCACAAAATGGCTGTATTTTAAATGGCTGTATTTCAAATGCCTGATTCAAACCCCTGTATGTAGAGGGGGTATCTCACACGGTGTGAACCACTGTAGGCCTGAAGTAAATATTTCTTTGCACAAAATGGCTGTATTTCAAATGGCTGTATATTTAAAATGCCTGATTCAAACCCCTGTATGTATAGGGGGTATCTCAAAGGGCCTGAACCACTGTAGGCCTGAAGTAAATATATCTTTGCACAAAATGGCTGTATTTCAAATGGCTGTATTTCTTTATGCCTGATTCAAACCCCTGTATGTAGGGGGGTATCTCACACGGTCTGAACCACTGTAGGCCTGAAGTAAATATTTCTTTGCCCAAAATGGCTGTATTTTAAATGGCTGTATTTCAAATGCCTGATTAAAACCCCTGTATGTAGGGGGGTATCTCACACGTTCTGAACCAGTGTAGGCCTGAAGAAAAAATATCTTTGCACAAAATGGCTGTATTTTAAATGGCTGTATTTCAAATGCCTGATTTAAACCACTGTATGTAGGGGGGTATCTCACACGGTCTGAACCACTGTAGGCCTGAAGTAAATATTTCTTTGCCCAAAATGGCTGTATTTTAAATGGCTGTATTTCAAATGCCTGATTTAAACCCCTGCATGTAGGGGGGTATCTCACACGGTCTTAACCACTGTAGGCCTGAAGTAAATATTTATTTGCCCAAAATGGCTGTATTTTAAATGGCTGTATTTATAATGCCTGATTCAAACCCCTGTATGTAGGGGGGTATCTCACAGGGCCTGAGCCACTGTAGGCCTGAAGTAAAAATTTCTTTGCCCAAAATGGCTGTATTTTAAATGGGTGTATTTCAAATGCCTGATTCAAACCCCTGTATGTAGAGGGGGTATCTCACAGGGCCTGAGCCACTGTAGGCCTGAAGTAAATATATCTTTGCACAAAATGGCTGCATTTCAAATGGCTGTATTTCTAATGCCTGATTCAAACCCCTGTATGTAGGGGGGTATCTCACAGGGTCTGAACCACTGTAGGCCTGAAGTAAATATATCTTTGCACAAAATGGGTGTATTTCAAATGGCTGTATTTCTAATGCCTGATTCAAACCCCTGTATGTTGAGGGGGTATCTCACACGGTCTGACCCACTGTAGGCCTGAAGTAAATATTTCTTTGCCCAAAATGGCTGTATTTTAAATTGCTGAATTTCAAATGCCTGATTCAAACCCCTGTATGTAGAGGGGGTATCTCACAGGGCCTGAACCACTGTAGGCCTGAAGTAAATATATCTTTGCACAAAATGGCTGTATTTCAAATGGATGTATTTCTAATGCCTGATTCAAACCCCTGTATGTAGGGGGGTATCTCACAGGGTCTGAACCAGTGTAGGCCTGAAGTAAAAATTTCTTTGCCCAAAATGGCTGTATTTCAAATGGCTGTATTTATAATGCCTGATTCAAACCCCTGTATGTATGGGGGTATCTCACACGGTCTGAACCAGTGTAGGCCTGAAGTAAATATATCTTTGCACAAAATGGCTGTATTTCAAATAGCTGTATTTCAATTGCCTGATTCAGACCCTTGTATGTAGAGGGGGTATCTCACACAGTCTGAACCAGTGTAGGCCTGAAGTAAATATATCTTTGCACAAAATGGCTGTATTTCAAATGGCTGTATATTTAAAATGCCTGATTCAAACCCCTGTATGTATAGGGGGTATCTCAAAGGGCCTGAACCACTGTAGGCCTGAAGTAAATATATCTTTGCACAAAATGGCTGTATTTCAAATGGCTGTATTTCTTTATGCCTGATTCAAACCCCTGTATGTAGGGGGGTATCTCACACGGTCTGAACCACTGTAGGCCTGAAGTAAATATTTCTTTGCCCAAAATGGCTGTATTTTAAATGGCTGTATTTCAAATGCCTGATTAAAACCCCTGTATGTAGGGGGGTATCTCACACGTTCTGAACCAGTGTAGGCCTGAAGAAAAAATATCTTTGCACAAAATGGCTGTATTTTAAATGGCTGTATTTCAAATGCCTGATTTAAACCACTGTATGTAGGGGGGTATCTCACACGGTCTGAACCACTGTAGGCCTGAAGTAAATATTTCTTTGCCCAAAATGGCTGTATTTTAAATGGCTGTATTTCAAATGCCTGATTTAAACCCCTGCATGTAGGGGGGTATCTCACACGGTCTTAACCACTGTAGGCCTGAAGTAAATATTTATTTGCCCAAAATGGCTGTATTTTAAATGGCTGTATTTCAAATGCCTGATTCAAACCCCTGTATGTAGGGGGGTATCTCACACGGTCTTAACCAGTGTAGGCCGGAAGTAAAAATTTCTTTGCCCAAAATGGCTGTATTTTAAATGGGTGTATTTCAAATGCCTGATTCAAACCCCTGTATGTAGAGGGGGTATCTCACAGGGCCTGAACCACTGTAGGCCTGAAGTAAATATTTCTTTGCACAAAATGGCTGTATTTTAAATGGCTGTATTTCAAATGCCTGATTCAAACCTGTATATGTAGAGGGGGTATCTCACAGGGCCTAAACCACTGTAGGCCTGAAGTAAATATATCTTTGCACAAAATGGCTGTATTTTAAATGGCTGTATATTTAAAATGCCTGATTAAAACCCCTGTATGTAGAGGCGGTATCTCACACGGTCTGAACCAGTGTAGGCCTGAAGTAAATATATCTTTGCACAAAATGGCTGTATTTCAAATGGCTGTATTTCTTTATGCCTGATTCAAACCCCTGTACGTAGGGGGGTATCTCACACGGTCTGAACCACTGTAGGCCTGAAGTAAATATTTCTTTGCCCGAAATGGCTGTATTTTAAATGGCTGTATTTCAAATGCCTGATTTAAACCACTGTATGTAGGGGGGTATCTCACACGGTCTGAACCACTGTAGGCCTGAAGTAAATATTTATTTGCCCGAAATGGCTGTATTTTAAATGGCTGTATTTCAAATGCCTGATTTAAACCCCTGTACGTAGGGGGGTATCTCACACGGTCTGAACCACTGTAGGCCTGAAGTAAATATTTCTTTGCCCAAAATGGCTGTATTTTAAATGGCTGTATTTCAAATGCCTGATTTAAACCCCTGCATGTAGGGGGGTATCTCACACGGTCTTAACCACTGTAGGCCTGAAGTAAATATTTATTTGCCCAAAATGGCTGTATTTTAAATGGCTGTATTTCAAATGCCTGATTCAAACCCATGTATGTAGGGGGTATCTCACACGGTCTTAACCAGTGTAGGCCGGAAGTAAAACTTTCTTTGCCCAAAATGGCTGTATTTTAAATGGCTGTATTTCAAATGCCTGATTCAAACCCCTGTATGTAGAGGGGGTATCTCACAGGGCCTGAACCACTGTAGGCCTGAAGTAAATATATCTTTGCACAAAATGGCTGCATTTCAAATGGCTGTATTTCTAATGCCTGATTCAAACCCCTGTATGTAGGGGGGTATCTCACAGGGTCTGAACCACTGTAGGCCTGAAGTAAATATTTATTTTCCCAAAATGGCTGTATTTTAAATGGCTGTATTTCAAATGCTTTATTCAAACCCCTGTATGTAGGGGGGTATCTCACACAGTCTGTACCACTGTAGGCCTGAAGTAAATATATCTTTGCACAAAATGGCAGTATTCCTAATGCCTGGTTCATACCCCTGTATGTAGGGGGGTATCTCACACGGTCTGAACCAGTGTAGGCCTGAAGTAAATATATCTTTGCACAAAATGGATATATTTCAAATGCCTGATTTAAACCCCTGTATGTAGAGGGGGTATCTCACAGGGCCTGAACCAGTGTAGGCCTGAATTCAATATTGGTGCACCAAATGGCGGTATTTTAAATCTAAAAATGTAACCCAAATGTATTAAGGGTGTATCTCACAATGACATCTGCATCAAAGGCTGCCAACTAAATTTTTTGTGCCCAAATGAGTGTTTGTTTAACAACTGAATTTGACAGCAGTATATAAGCCTGTAATTTCACACGTGCTGATGCTGCAAGGCCTGAAAATAGTGTTTTTTTGTCAAAAAATTTGTGTTTTTCAAACCCCAGAAAATGATGGGTGTATTTCTAGCTTAAATTGTACACTGACTAATCAAGATGTTGTAGATTGCCAAAATTGTGTTTTTTTGGTAACAGAAATATGAAAGATGTATATATTACACTTGAATTTAACACTTGCAGATATGGAAAATACTGTTTTTTGAAAAAAAAAAGTGTGTTTTTCAAACCCCAGAAAATGATGGGTGTATTTCTACATTAAATTGCACACTGACTAATACAGATGTTGTAGATTGCCAAAAAAGTGTTTTTTGGTAACAGAATATGAAAGCTGTATATATTAAACTTGAATTTAACACTTGCAGATCTGGAAAATACAGTTTTTTTGACAAAAATAGTGTGTTTTTCAAACCCCGGAAAATGATGGGTGTATTTCTACCTTAAATTGCACACTAACTAATGCAGATGTTGTAGTTTGCCCCCAAAAAATGGTGATTTGCAATGTCCCAAAAGCTCAGATGCAGTCCTGGTACACTGAGCTTGCATAAAATGGCCGCCACCGCCACCCACCTAACTAACAGAATTATAAAAGTAGTTTTTTTTTTTGGTCAATGGCCTCAGGGCAGGGTAAAACGATTGTGTCCTGCACCCACACAACTATTACTAGGTAGATCGCTGAGTTAGATTCTCTCCTATTCTCTCCCTGAAATCAGAAGTCCAGCAGCATCCTCTCCCTACACTTGTAACAGCAGAGTGACGTGCAGCGCTACGTGACTCAAGCTTATATAGAGCCTGGGTCACAAGCTGCTCTGGCCGAACACCGAACGCCGAACACCGAACCCGAACTTTTACGGAAATGTCGGGTTCAGGTCCGGGGTTCAAAAATCCTAAAGTTCGGGTTCGCTCAACCCTAGTCATCAATATCAGATTGGCAGGGGTCTGACACCTAGCACCCCTGCCTATCAGCTGTTTAAAGAGGAGACGGCGCTCTATGTGAACGCTGTTTCCTGTTTATTGCAGTGTAATGACGAGTACTTGCTCCATTCACTTTAATGGGGCGAGTGCTTGTAAGTACACTATGCCACTGATCCACAGGAGATGATGCATAGTGTAAAGACCAGCACCACTCCTCTTCAAACAGTTGATTGGCAAGAGTGCCAGGTGTCAGACCCCCACCAATCTGATACTGATGACCCATCCTAATGACAACATTTTTAATTCATCATGTTAAAAAATAGAGTGATAATTCAAAAACCTACATGATTCAGGCTGAAACATGTAGGTTTTTGAACAATAAACCTATTTTTTTTTTATTTTTTATTAATTAATAAAGACATGGATTTTAAGTTTGTGGTGAAACGTTTTCAAGAAATCTACAGTACGTCCAGTTACCTTGATTTATACTTTACAGATATGGTTGTATATAGTTTATATACTTTGTCCACCAGAGGGAATTATTGATCAAGTACATATCTGTTTTAAGTGCAATGTAAACTCACAATAAGGGTCTATTAACACGTCCATAGTGTATTGCGATCCACAATACACCTGGCCGGCACCCCCATAGAACTGCCTATTCTTGTCCGCAATTGCGGCCAAGAATAGTACAGGTTCTATTCTTTTCCGGAGCCGCAGACCGAAAGATCAGGGGCGCGCTCTGGAAATGTGGATGCGGACAGCACACAGAGTACTGTCCGCATACATTCCTGCCCCATAGAGAATGAATGGGTCCACACCCGTTCCGCAGAATTGCGGAACGGGTTAGAACACATTCACAGATGTGTGAATGGACCCTTATTGTTATTATCAGAATCACTGTCTGAAAATCTAGGCCCACCAATGGAATCCTCTGGTCTTATGGTTCCAATCTGGTACATGACTGTGCCTTTTTTTTTTACAGTTTTAGAAAAAGTTTTTTCACATTTGCCATGCATTGTACATCCATTTTTTTCTGTAATTTTGTTGCTCCACCAAAATAGCCACAAATAGTCACCACTTCCTTGGTGGACCTCATTGTGATTACATGTTGTCTCCTTTTTCTGGTACTAGTGTGCATCTTTCACACCTCAACAAGTAATAAAAAAAAAATTTGAGTCATGGTATGTGTTAGTTATATGAAAACTTTTCGATCCATAAACAGTAAATGAATGTCTATTAGAGAAGAACTATCATTAGATCCATCACATATCTGATAAGGACATAAATGACAGCATGCTGTGAATCATAGCTTTTTGGAGGCCAAAACCACAGGCCAAAGATTAGGTTTTCCCCGCAGACTTAGGAAAATAAGTGCTTAGCCAGGCAGGAGGAAAAATAAAAAAAGGAGAAGATGTAATGAAGGAAAACAGTAGTTCCTCTGCCACTGCTTACTCAATCCATATGTGGATTTAAACACAGGAAATACCCACCATTCACCGCAATCAAGCCCAAGGCTTGAGCATCACAAAGTGCCTTGTGGAACTAATTGGGCTTTATTAAGATTGTCATTGACATGAGAAAGTATTTTGAAATTTTAAATCAGAACATGCAATGTATATAAAAGAAGATAACACTCTTTCAGTGGATTTGATAATACAAAACAAAAGTCGAGCTGACGTCCAGCAGTTATGCTCACGATACAGATCTCTCTGTAAGATAACCTATAGAAAATACAACTTGTTGATATGTTTGTATGCTTTTAACTTATTTTATTTTAATATAGATCTTTCCAACCTAGGCCAGTTTCAGTAAGTATTTTTTGGCTCCACATCACAGTTTTTCAATGTCTTGACTTTGCCAACTTAAAATTATATTAAACAAGATTTGTGGCACATATCGTGAAACCAATATTTGCAATGGAGTTGTGGAATTTAGAATTATTTTTGCATATCAAAAACCCTGCCAAAACATTTTCTCTTTGGAATTGCTTGGAATTTTACATGTCTATACATATAGATGGGGTACTGTTAATTTAGAAAAGCAGAGCAGCCCAGCTCCTCACATTCCTCAATGACACATTCTCGCCATAAGGTTATAATGATAATTCAGTATATATGTAGCCACATTTTGTTAAGAGTAAATATTAAATATTACAAATAATAATAATGTTCAGAATTTCTTTAAAGTGCATCTGTCAGCAGTTTTGTACCTATGAAGCTGGCTGACCTGTTCCATGTGTGCTTGGCAGCTGAAGGCGCCTGTGTTGGTCCCATGTTCATATGCCCCCATTGCTGAGAAAAATGATGTTTTAATATATGCAAATGAGCCTCTAGGAGTAATGGGGGCGTTACCATTACACCTAGAGGCTCTGCTCTCTCTGCAGCTGCGGTGCTCTCTGCATTTTAATTGACAGGACCAGCAGGCAGTGTAAACATGATCATGCCTGCTTGGCCCTGTCAATCAAAGTGCAGAGGGTGCGGCTGTTGCAGAGAAAGCGGAGCCTCTAGGCCACCACCAGAAGTGTGCGGGATCAAATTACTAAGACTGCAGGAAGAATAATTCACCTGTTGTAAAACCTGCTTCCCCTCACAACACCTCTCAAATTCTGTGTAAAAAGGTAGGATCAAAGGTAAAAAGCTTCTTAAATTATTTTCTAAAACAGTAAAATAACTACAACAAGTTTCAAGGTCCAACCTCTTCCTCAGATACATCTCTCATATAAGCTGTAATCTGCCAGGCACCAAAGTCCTGGTGGGCACACACGCCACAGACATAGGACGATGAACAGAAAAAATTGAAAACCAAGTGTATACCGTAAAAAGAAGGAGAGTTGGGAGCTTCTTCCATCCCATGTAAGAGGAAGTGCGTAAATGCTACAATGGTATTATGATGGGGTGTTCACACAACAGATTTTTAAAAAGCGCCAAAAAATCAGTGCGGTATCCACATGCTTTTTTCAGCATGTTTTTGGTGTGCTTTTTCACATCTTTTTTTTATCACGTTTTTTGGCAGTGTTTACTTCATTACAAAGCTGCATACAAAGCTACATATTTCTATGTTTAGTGCACAGCAGTGGGCTCTGGGTTCAGTGTGTTTTGGGCTGGTGCAGATTTGAGTGATGTCCAAAAGTGTGGTCCGCCGAGTGATGGTGAGATGTCACCCACTGGAAACAGAACTGCATTCAGACCAGTTGGCTGTGGGTGACAAGAATGGTAAGTACAGCCTGAGAAGCCTGGCATGGCCCTTTGTAAGGAACAGGTCACCTGATTTGAAAAATCACAAATTTCATGGGAGATAAAGGAGCAAATGAGACGCTGCTAGTAATGTTTTTTTTTTTTTTTTGCTTATCCTAGAGACTGTTTAAATACCTGTATAATGAGGAATAATGCTTGTTGCCATTTGCCATTGTTATTATTAACCTGCTCAGTTACTACAGTATAAAGATAGGCAAATGCGGTATCATGTTTATTATAGAGGCAGACCACGCCACTAAAGTGAACCCCTTCTTAAACTTTCTGATATTCAGCTCAGGGAAAAGATATTTTTACATCTTTTATTGAATACAAATGTATCTATATACATTCCTATACACTAAGCTCCCTGTGGTAACTGCAGGCAGATAGTACAGATACAGTCAGGTCCATAAATATTGGGATATGGACACAATTCTAACATTTTTGGCTCTATACACCACCACAATGGATTTGAAGTAAAAGGAACAAGATGTGCTTCAACTGCAGACTGTCAGCTTTAATTTGAAGGTATTTACATCCAAATCAGGTGAACGGTGTAGGAATTACAACAGTTTGCATATGTGCCTCCCACTTGTTAAGGAACCAAAAGTAATGGGACAATTGGCTTTTCAGCTGTTCCATGGCCAGGTGTGTGTTATTCCCTCATTATCCCAATTACAATGAGCAGATAAAAGGTCCAGAGTTCATTTCAAGTGTGCTATTTGCATTTGGGGATCTGTTGCTGTCAACTCTCAAGATGAGATCCAAAGAGCTGTCACTATCAGTGAATTAAGCCATCATTAGGCTGAAAAAATAAAACAAACCCATCAGAGAGATAGCAAAAACATTAGGCATGGCCAAAACAACTGTTTGGAACATTCTTAAAGAGAAGGAACGCACTGGTGAGCGCAGCAACACCAAATGACCCGGAAGACCGCGGAAAACAACTGTGGTGGATGACCGAAGAATTATTTCCCTGTTGAAGAAAACACCCTTCACAACAGTTGGCCAGATCAAAAACACTCTCCAGGAGGTAGGTGTATGTGTGCCAAAGTCAACAATCAAGAGAAGACTTAACCAGAGTGAATACAGAGGGTTCACCACAAGATGTAAACCATTGGTGAGCCTCAAAAACAGGAAGGCCAGATTTGAGTTTGCCAAACGACATCTAAAAAAAGCCTTCACAGTTCTGGAACAACATCCTATGGACAGATGAGACCGAGATCAACTTGTACCAGAGTGATGGAAAGAGAAGAGCATGGAGAAGGAAAGGAACTGCTCATGATCCTAAGCATACCACCTCATCAGTGAAGCATGGTGGTGGTAGTGTCATGGTGTGGGCATGTATGGCTGCCAATGGAACTGGTTCTTTTGTATTTATTGATGATGTGACTGCTGACAAAAGCAGCAGGATGAATTCTGAAGTGTTTCGGGCAATATTATCTGCTCATATTCAGCCAAATGCTTCAGAATTCATTGGATGGCGCTTCACAGTGCAGATGGACAATGACCCAAAGCATACTGCAAAAGCAACCAAAGAGTTTTTTAAGGGAAAGAAGTGGAATGTTATGCAATGGCCAAGTCAATCACCTGACCTGAATCCGATTGAGCATGCATTTCACTTGCTGAAGGCAAAACTGAAGGGAAAATGCCCCAAGAACAAGCAGGAACTGAAGACAGTTGCAGTAGAGGCCTGGCAGAGCATCACCAGGGATGAAACCCAGCGTCTGGTGATGTCTATGCGTTCCAGACTTCAGACTGTAATTGACTGCAAAGGATTTGCAACCAAGTATTGAAAAGTGAAAGTTTTAGTTATGATTATTATTCTGTCCCATTACTTTTGGTCCCTTAACAAGTGGGAGGCACATATGCAAACTGTTGCAATTCCTACACCGTTCACCTGATTTGGATGTAAATACCCTCAAATTAAAGCTGACAGTCTGCCGTTAAAGCACATCTTGTTCGTTTCATTTCAAATCCATTGTGGTGATGTATAGAGCCAAAATTTTTAAAATGGTGTTAATGTCCCAATATTTATGGACCTGACTGTGTATATATATATATATATATATATATATATAATATATAAAGCTGAGTGTATGTATGTCCACTAAAGGAATCTGCACTGTCGCATTTACAATCACGAAATTTGGCACGCATACCCCTTCCACTCCGCGGCCGACTGGGATTGAAAAATAAAGTACAACTCATCTTCTGTCAGCTGCAGGGGTGGGAGGGAGGGTGACTTTCTCCCTGCAGCTCACACTCAGACAGCACATTGCTGTGAGCTATTAAAATGGACATCCCTGTTTCCGTCCAGGCCCTGTGCCGGACGGAGGACAGGGAGTCTGAAAGATGGACTGTCTGGCCTAAAACCGGACCTTTGGCCAACCTAGGGGCAGGCTGCTGTGGTGGTCACAGTTAAGGGAACGGTCCGCTATGGAGGTCAGTGTTATGGGGCGGGGTGCCGTAGAGGTCACTGGTAAGGGTGCGGTGTGTGGGGGAGGTCACATTTTAATTGAATGGAGCTCTGTGGAGGTCACTGTTAAGTGGGCGGGTAATTGTGGAAATCACTGTTAACGAGACGGAGTACTGTGGAAGTCACTAATAAAGGAGCGGCCACTGTGGAGGTCACTCTTAAAGGGGAGGGCGCTGTGGATGTTACTATTAAGGGGGCAGACCGCTGTGGAGGTCACTGTTAAAGGGGTGGGGTACTATGAAATATACCTGTGTGAAGCCGGGTCCTTCTGCTAGTATAGATATATATATATATATATATATATATATATATATAAAAAAGGAAAGATAGCGGCGGCACTGGAAACAAGCAATATGGGTGCTATGTCCAGGGATATTGCTGCTTACCCCAGATGAACAAAAACGAAGAAAGGACAGCACTCCAAGTAAAAATATACTGGTCTTTAATCACCCATGCAGATGGCAACGTTTCAGCTCCAAACAAGAGCCTTTTTTCAAGCAATGAACACAATGTATGCTGGGGTATATATAGTCCAACCCCCATTACAACATAATACAATCAATCAACAATAAAATATACAATTTAAAGTGCAGAAGTGCATATACAATATCCATATTTAAATACAATTGTGTAATACCCATGAGTAAAAGATGCTATAATAATACATCAGAAATATAATATATGGTGTACATATTATGACCTACAGAGAGGTAATTGGTGATAAGGGACAGGTGTATGCAATAGTGCAAGAAATAAGAATGATGATGCTGCAAAGAAAGAAAGAAAGTGTTGACATACCCAGCGCCGTCCATCGCACCAAACATGTCGCATGTCGATCAAACCGGCGTTCGGAAACAGGTAGTGCGCAGACGCCAACCGCATCCTGTCACGGCATGACGTCACCAGCATAGTTGCGGAGACACGCGCACGGACATGCGCACTACTGCCGAGAAGCTCGGTCGGCCATATTGCAAAAGGTCATTGTGTCCCACCACTGTGTATGCGCATGTCAATGCATATATAGACAGGACAGCGCAACACGGGAATACAAGCCGTGCTATACAACATGTATATACAGGGGGGGCAAGGAAGGGCACTGTATCTCAAAGGAACACAGATCCCACCATCCATGGGCGAACAGCGGAGACCACAACACAGGTGTCACGATCCTCACCAGGATCACCCATAGATCTCCCACAAACCAAACATGTATCAATATACCGCAGTGTGGACTGACACAAAATGTAAATACATGCGATAGAAAACTAGCCGAACCAAAAATACATGTCACAATGAGAGCACTCATATAGACAAGTGAGGACATGTGGATACAATGTATGTGCACCGGGTACGTCACACATCTTGATTCCGCAGCATCATTGAAATCTGTGAATATAAAAAAAAGAGAGAAGAGAAAAAAAGAGAGAATATAAAAAAATTCAGGACGCTCACTTCGGCTCAAGTGAGTGTCCTGAATAAAGGACTTTCGTTCTGTCCTATGTCTGTGCCTAACTGGTTTGAACTGGACACTGACCTTCATGCTTTTTTTCGCAGGATTAAGCTCAAATTGTGGTTTAACTCTAGGACACGGATCGCGGCGCCTCAGGCTAGCGAGTTCTCCCTGGGCCGCCTCGATCTGTCTCTGAAAAGTAACTTCACTCCATGCACCAATGAGGCCTCGATTGATGCATTTATTACTGCAGTTAAGTCTGATGTCTCTGCTTATAGATTGAGATGTGACAATGTTGCCTTTAAACATCCTAACCTATCTAAATCTGAAATTGAAGCGCTAGATCAACTAAGGAAAGATTCTTCACTAACAGTCAAGCCTGAGGACAAGGGTGGCGCAGTGGTCATCATGGACACCGGTAAATATAAAAAACCCAGCCGGCAGTGTCAGCTGGGAGTTATTACCTCTCAACACATAATGGTAAAAGTCCAGCTCACCTGCATCTGCAGTTTGAAAGGTGCACGGAAGGGATGAGACCCCGATTTAACAAACTTGAAGTAAAAGAAAATCCAGCACCTCGTATCTTTGCTTGACGGTGTTTATTCCACAATCCAAAATGTAAGCGGTAACGGAACCTACAAAGTACAAGCCCCAATGCGGTCTACATGTTTCGAACCAGATGGTTCTTAATCATGACCTCCACAATAAATTTCCAACACTGTGTATATACACAGTGTTGGAAATTTATTGTGGAGGTCATGATTAAGAACCATCTGGTTCGAAACATGTAGACCGCATTGGGGCTTGTACTTTGTAGGTTCCGTTACCGCTTACATTTTGGATTGTGGAATAAACACCGTCAAGCAAAGATACGAGGTGCTGGATTTTCTTTTACTTCAAGTTATTACCTCTCTCTGACAGAGGAGCACTGCATTGGGATCTGAGGCATGTGCCGGGCATGGAGGGCTTAGACCCGTGTGAGGGGAAACAGGCTTCCTAAAGCCTGTTCATGGACTCTTTGAGGCAGAACTGCCAGCAGGGTGTGAACTAACACCAAAACCACAAGGTGATTTTTTGTGTTTAATATGACTTTGTTTATGAACTTACCAAGAGAGTGAATAAACACTGAACTGTTTGATTTAAGAACTGGTTTGTGTCTCTATACTGCGTCTGCTTATCCTGCCTACCAGAGCAAATCCCCGCAATATATATGTATATAAATATATATATAAAAAAAATATATATATATATATATATTTATTTATACACTCACCTAAAGAATTATTAGGAACACCTGTTCTATTTCTCATTAATGCAATTATCTAGTCAACCAATCACATGGCAATTGCTTCAATGCATTTAGGGGGGTGGTCCTGGTCAAGACAATCTCCTGAACTCCAAACTGAATGTCAGAATGGGAAAGAAAGGTGATTTAAGCAATTTTGAGCGTGGCATGGTTGTTGGTGTCAGACTGGCCGGTGTGAGTATTTCACAATCTGCTCAGTTACTGGGATTTTCACGCACAACCATTTCTAGGGTTTACAAAGAATGGTGTGAAAAGGGAAAAACATCCAGTATGCGTCAGTCCTGTGGGAAAAAATGCCTTGTGGATGCTAGAGGTCAGAGGAGAATGGGCCGACTGATTCAAGCTGATAGAAGAGCAACGTTGACTGAAATAACCACTCGTTACAACCGAGGTATGCAGCAAAGCATTTGTGAAGCCACAACACTCACAACCTTGAGGCGGATGGGCTACAACAGCAGAAGACCCCACCGGGTACCACTCATCTCCACTACATATAGGAAAAAGATGCTACAATTTGCACGAGCTCACCAAAATTGGACTGTTGAAGACTGGAAAAATGTTGCCTGGTCTGATGAGTCTCGATTTCTGTTGAGACATTCAAATGGTAGAGTCCGAATTTGGCGTAAACAGAATGAGAACATGTATCCATCATGCCTTGTTACCACTGTGCAGGATGGTGGTGGTGGTGTAATGGTGTGGGGGATGTTTTCTGGGTACACTTTAGGCCCCTTAGTGCCAATTGGGCATCGTTTAAATGCCACGGGCTACCTGAGCATTGTTTCTGACCATGTCCATCCCTTCATGACCACCATGTACCCATCCTCTGATGGCTACTTCCAGCAGGATAATGCACCATGTCACAAAGCTCGAATCATTTCAAATTGGTTTCTTGAACATGACAATGAGTTCATTGTACTAAAATGGCCCCCACAGTCACCAGATCTCAACCCAATAGAGCATCTTTGGGATGTGGTGGAACGGGAGCTTCGTGCCCTGGATGTGCATCCCTCAAATCTCCATCAACTGCAAGATGCTATCCTATCAATATGGGCCAACATTTCTAAAGAATGCTATCAGCACCTTGTTGAATCAATTCCACATAGAATTAAGGCAGTTCTTAAGGCAAAAGGGAGTCCAACACTGTATTAGTATGGTGTTCTTAATTACTCTTTAGGTGAGTGTATATACCGTATGTATATATATATATATATATATATATATATATATTAGTAAGTGTGATTTTGCTTTTGGACAAAACCCAGGTCTGACCTCACGTTAAGTTTACTAAGTTGTCTACCATGGTAAATGGAATTTTTAACCATGGTATCTTTCCATTAGAAGGAAAATATGTTTAATTCCAAGCCCAGTAAGTATAATTGATGTTTTCACTAGTTAGATTTGAAACATGCAATTTTCAGTAATATTACACTGGTGCATTACTTGCTATTAAGACACGTCCAATTGTAGGATTGCTTAGAGATATAGAGATAAAGAGATTTTTTATGCTACGAGAAAAATATTTTCATCAATGAACACAGACATCTCTTTGCAACTTATTTTATTTCGAAAAATGCACATACTGGGAAACATGCTTTACATCACATTTATTAGGTGTTTCAGATACTTTATTCGACCAAGATGTGCACAAAAATGCTAATAGATGGCATAAACTAGAAAGTCTAAGGCAAGGTCTTGTCGGAATATTTATGCTGTCTCCGATTGACAGTCTATATTATTTATGTGAATAAATTAAAATCTATAATGAAGGAGATTATAATTTATTATCATAAATATCAAGCTAAAACAAGCTCGTGATCTGCGTTGAATTGAAGACAAAACCCAGTTACCAACAAAATATATATGTAATTTATTAATAAAAATTTTAGTACAAAATAATATATAATAAAATTGGTGATAATAAAATTCAATCAATGATATGCAAAATAGTGAGAAAGTCAAAAATAATTAGGAATATATATCTACACAATTATGCCTTCTTATAATGATACCCCTCAATTATATTTTAAATCAATTTAGTACTTGATTTCTCTCAGCCGACAAATGTCCGATTAAACCCAAATCTGGTTTATCTTTTATCTATACAGATATTTATACATATATAATCAACCGTACCGATCTGGAACTGAATTCAGTTCCTTGGAGATAATACCGTGTTTTCACCAGTATATTTTTAATCTCCCTGTATTGGATTAATTTTCAGGATGATGCTGCAGGTACACCCCAATCTTATTCCAAAACAGATACTATACGCAAGGTATGGTTAATTGAATATATATAGATATGTATTATATTAATTAATTATCCTATAAAATATAGGTAAGGTTATACTATACCCAAAATGTCAGCTAGCAGAAATCAGTTTCAATGGTTCTAAGATGGCTGCCTCCAATGACTGAAAAGGTGGTCAGGGCTGGATCTGGTCTTTTCCCTTGATGATCGTCCCTTGATGATGATAGTTAGAGAGAGAGCTCCAGAGATAGATTGATGGATGGCTCCTTGGATGGATCAATGGATCCCCTCTGTCAGCCCAGACCATCTTTTTATCCTCTCTTAGAAAGGGTTTGGCCAAGTTTTATCATTAACTAGTGACATCACTTATAACCAATAGAACCTCCCTCTAGGGAAAATACACCCGAGATCTTTAGGTTACCCTAACACTAGATGGCACTAACACTCCATACAAAATCAAGGCATATTATTAGTTCTCTTATTCATTTACTAATGATACATTTTAACTAAGATTTCAGACACAACCTTGAGGAGATCTTGAATAGACAATGACTTTTGTATCTGGTCAAACACCTCGCATATCCCTTAATCTTTTGACCAGACCTAATTAAATCAAGATACACATGACCATACTCAAGTCATTGTTCTGGGGAAAAGACAAGGTTTGTTTATGGTCACCTGTGTACACATTTCTCCATACAAGAAAACCTAAAGCAAAGAAATAATTTACTTATGTTTCACACTGAGAGAAATTCTACAAAGAATGACAGAGTAATTTCTAACCTTAAAACTGAATATATCTATAAGGACCACACTCTTATATATATAGTACAACACACGTATTTAAATTGATGATATAAAATCAATCTACTCATACATTGCTTAATATAAAAACCCCAAAGAAAGATTAGAGTCTTTCTATACACTGAAAATCATCAAGACTCAGCATATGTCTAATACATTGTCTTATCTAGGCAATTACTAAAAACAGACTTGGGTAAACACCTTGGTACAGATTGTTAATCTTAGGTTAGTAATTCTGAGTTAAAATCTTGAACTCACTCTGCCCTCTTAAAATAAGACAAAATGGTTGTTCTTTAGGCTCATGTTCAGACATCTTATATAGGCCTGATACCTATGGACTTTATTTATACCCAATAGTTCTGACAAATCCCCCCCCCCCTTCTTCCCACGTTAGTCAAGGATCCCCTTAAGACCTAACTGGGAGAAGGTCGGAAGAATTTTCATGTCCATCAATATTTTATCCGTCGCATCATAAAGTCAATCCCGGAAAAGTATATTGTCACAGAGATCCTGTGTCCAATGGTTTTAGCATGTAAGAAAATGCAAAACTCGGCACCAATCATGCCATTATTGCTGTGACTATGTTCTCATGCATAATGTACCAATTTGGTTCCTTTCCCAATCTAAAATGGTGATATCCGGTATCTTCATCCAATGAATGTCCTTGGATCCAATTTCACAAAGATTTTGGAAGTAAAATCTTCTTTGCCATCATTCCCAATCTTGGGACATCTGAAACATGGCTATAGATTCGGGTTGATGATTAGTTCCGTCTTCAATTGGACCTCTCGGATCAACACCATCCGCACGATATCTGTATCTTTGTTGTCAACATCATCGCCAGGAATCACGTCTGGTTCCGCCCGTCCTTTTTTTTATAAAAGAAAATGAAAGTATGAATATATATTCTTTAATCTTTCGAGATATATAGTTTCCCTATCGTTACTATGTAAAAATACTTGGCAAGGAAACACCAGAATCGGAACATCTGTGAACTGACAGAAATCAGATTAATGCAATCCTTATATATTCTTTTATTCAGCATCATCTTCTATGATTCTCAGTTGTGATCTCGGATGACATACTCGTAATTGATTTACATGGACCCATTTCTCGATGAAACCATCTTTGGTATTAATTTTCACCTTATAAACTACAGGTGATATTTTATCAATTACATCATATGAACCTCTCCATGATGGGAGCAATTTTCTTTCTTTTACCCGATCCCGGGCAAAGTTATAGAGGTACACTCTATCTCCTACCTCATATTCCTTTTTGGTAGTTTTCAAATCGTAATAAGTTTTGTTACTTACGGCGGCTTTCTCAAGATTCTTCTGCGCGAAAGCAAATGCGTGTTGAAGATACTTACGAAGGTCCTCCACATACTGATGTGTCGTGGCTGCATTAATCAGGTTATGATCTGATGTGCGATACAACAGATGTTGAGGAAGTACCATTCTTCTCCCCGTCATCAGCTCAAAAGGTGACATCTGGGTAGCCGTGCTTGGAGTAGCTCTAATGGCCATGAGTACTAATGGTAACCTTATATCCCAGTCTTTACCCGACTCCTTAACATATTTCTTAAGGGTGTTGACAATAGACTGGTTATAGCGCTCAACAGATCCGCTAGATGCTGGACGATAAGCAATGTGTAATTTTCTCTTCACACCCAACATCTTCCACATCTTCGCCATTACCTCACTTACAAAGTGTGATCCACGGTCTGAATCAATCCTTAATGGTAACCCAAATCTGGAAAATACATGGTTAATCAACAAAAATGCGCAGGTCTCGGCTGTGTTATTACGGGCCGGTAGACACTCTACCCATTTTGTAAACACACAAGTGACGGTTAACATGTATTTATTCCCTCGGGATGACCGGTAACAGGACCAATAAAATCGATTTGGATGTCAGACCAGGGTAATGAAAAACCTTTCTTCTGAAGTGGAGCACGATGTTTAGGACCTTGAGGTTGAAATTGCGCACATACCAAACAACCTTGACAATAACTCTGGACATCCTTTAACATATGAGGCCAGTAGGCATAATCACGTAGTGACTCATATGTAATCTTCTCTCCACGATGACCAGCTGTAGGGGCATCATGGGCATGCTGTAACATTAAACCTCTAAATGTAGTAGGAACTACCCACTGCTGAATACCATTTTTAGAGGTTCTCATTAATAACCCATCCTGAATACTAAATTGGGATTTGGATTTCATAAGTAATCGGAGGTCTTCTTTTTGGTTATAATTATCCTCCGATATGGGATTATTATTAGGATCCTCAATATGCTTATAGAAGATTCCCAATATAAGATCTTCCTTCTGGCTTTTGATCAGATCCTCACTAGAAGATTCGTGGCTCCATTGAACTACACCATTTTCAGTTTGGGCCTTAGTCTGTTGTCTAGTGATAGCGTCAACGGGAATCATCTCTAGTAAATGATCTATATTCACATGATCCCCATTTATGGCTCCTTGCTTGGCTAGTTTATCAGCTAGGTCATAGAAACATAGAAACATAGAATGTGTCGGCAGATAAGAACCATTTGGCCCATCTAGTCTGCCCAATATACTGAATACTATGGATAGCCTCCGGCCCTATCTTATATGAAGGATGGCCTTATGCCTATCCCATGCATGCTTAAACCCCTTCACTGTATTTGCAGCTACCACTTCTGCAGGAAGGCTATTCCATGCATCCACTACTCTCTCAGTAAAGTAATACTTCCTTATATTACTTTTAAACCTTTGCCCCTCTAATTTAAAACTGTGTCCTCTTGTGGTAGTTTTTCTTCTTTTAAATATGCTCTCTTCCTTTACCGAGTTGATTCCCTTTATGTATTTAAAAGTTTCTATCATATCCCCTCTGTCTCTTCTTTCTTCCAAGCTATACATATTAAGGTCCTTTAACCTTTCCTGGTAAGTTTTATCCTGCAATCCATGTACTAGTTTAGTAGCTCTTCTCTGAACTCTCTCTAGAGTATCTATATCCTTCTGGAGATATGGCCTCCAGTACTGCGCACAATACTCCAAGTGAGGTCTCACCAGTGTTCTGTACAGCGGCATAAGCACTTCACTCTTTCTACTGCTTATACCTCTCCCTATACATCCAAGCATTCTGCTGGCATTTCGTGCTGCTCTATTACATTGTCTTCCCACCTTTAAGTCTTCTGAAATAATTACTCCTAAATCCCTTTCCTCAGATACTGAGGTCAGGACTGTGTCAAATATTCTATATTCTGCCCTTGGGTTTTTACGCCCCAGGTGCATTATCTTGCACTTATCCACATTAAATTTCAGTTTCCAGAGTTCTGACCATTCTTCTAGTTTTCCTAAATCCTTTTCCATTTGGCGTTTCCCTCCAGGAATATCAACCCTGTTACATATCTTTGTGTCATCAGCAAAAAGACAAACCTTACCAGCGAGGCCTTTTGCAATATCACTTATGAAGATATTAAACAAAATCGTTCCCAGTACAGATCCCTGTGGAACCCCACTGGTAACATGACCTTGTTTTGAATGTTCTCCATTGACTACAACCCTCTGTTGTCTGTCACTCAGCCACTGCCTAATCCACTCAACAATATGGGAGTCCATGCTCAATGACTGCAGTTTATTGATAAGTCTTCTATGTGGGACAGTGTCAAAAGCCTTACTAAAATCTAGATATGCGATGTCTACTGCACCTCCACCGTCTATTATTTTATTCACCCAGTCAAAAAAATCTATAAGATTTGTTTGACATGATCTCCCTGAAGTAAACCCATGTTGTTTTTCATCTTGCAATCCATGGGATTTTAGATGTTCCACAATCCTATCCTTTAATAGGGTTTCCATTAATTTGCCTACTATTGATGTCAGACTCACTGGTCTATAGTTGCTCGATTCCTCCCTACTACCTTTCTTGTGAATGGGCACGACATTTGCCAATTTCCAATCTTCCGGGACGACTCCTGTTACTAATGATTGGTTAAATAAATCTGTTAACGGTTTTGCCAGCTCACCACTAAGCTCTTTTAATAATTTTGGGTGTATCTCATCAGGCCCCTGTGACTTATTTGTCTTCACCTTAGACAGCAAACTTAGAACATCTTCCTCTGTAAAGATACATGCATCAAACGATTTATTAGTCATTCTTTCTAGTGGAGGTCCTTCTCCTTTTTCTTTTGTAAAAACTGAACAGAAGTATTCATTAAGGCAGTCGGCTAGCCCTTTATTCTCTTCTACATACCTTCCGTCCTTTGTTTTTAATTTAGTTATTCCTTGTTTTAATTTCCTTTTTTCATTTATATATCTGAAGAATGTCTTATCCCCTTTTTTCATAGACTGAGCTAGTTTTTCTTCTGCCTGCGCTTTAGAAGTTCTTATAACTTGCTTGGCCTCTCTCTGCCTAATCTTGTAGATTTCCTTATCTTCATTGCTCTGGGTTTTTTTATAATTACAAAATGCTAGCTTTTTATTTTTAATGATTTGGGCCACTTCTGCTGAGTACCACAGTGGTCTCCTCCTTTTTTTGCTTTTACTGACAAGTCTAATGCAATTTTCTGTTGCCTTCAATAATGCACCTTTTAAGTAGTCCCATTTCTCCTGGACTCCATGTAATCCGTTCCAGTCTGATAAGGACTCATTTATGACTAATTTCATTTTTGAAAAGTCTGTTTTTCTAAAATCTAAAACTTTTGTTTTTGTGTGGTGGGACTCTTTCACAGTTCTTATATTAAACCACACTGACTGGTGATCACTAGATCCCAAGGTTTCGCCTACAATGACATCATATACCGAATCCCCGTTTGTGAATACCAAATCCAAAATGGCCTCCCTCCGGGTTGGCTCCTCAACCACTTGTTGTAGAGATAACCCCAGTAGGGAATTTAGAATATCTGTACTCCTGGTAGAACTTGCTATTTTGGTTTTCCAGTTTATATCTGGAAGATTGAAATCTCCCATAATGATAACTTCTCCTTTCATTGTCATTTTAGCTATTTCTTCAACTAGTAGATCATCTAGTTCTTTAACTTGACCAGGTGGTCTATATATCACACCTACACGAGTTACTGCATGGTTAGCAAACTGCAACGTAACCCAAACGGACTCTATGTTGGCCTCACCAACTTGTATTAGGTTAGATTTAATGCTATCTTTCACATACAGGGCCACTCCTCCTCCTTTCTTGCCTTCTCTGTCTCTTCTGTATAAAGAGTACCCTGGTATGGTTATGTCCCAGTCATTTCTTTCATTAAACCATGTCTCCGTAACAGCCACTAAATCTACATTCTCAGATGCCATTATTGACCCAAGTTCATTGATTTTTTTACCTAAACTGCGAGCATTTGTAGACAGGACTCTGAGCTTATCATTTCTTAACCTCTGTGCTTCTGACCTGTTCTGGCATTGTTTCGGGGGGCAATTGGACTCTGTAAAGGGGGAATATTAATCACCAATATTTATGCAAATATTGATACTTAATATTCATAAATAGGAGGAGCCGTCTATTGATAACTCCGCCTATTTATACCTTTATATAATAATAACAATACCTTCACTATGCCTTACACTGATCGCTACACTAGCTGCATGCGCCTTACTAACTAACTATCGCCAATAACTACACGTTACCGACGGATACAAATATAACAGTATTTATTAACAATACACTACGCAATACATTTACAATACAGCACTAATTATACAGTACTCAACTACACTACACATTCCCAATTCCACCCACAAACTAACTATACGATACACACATTCAATATTAACAGCCCACCCACCTAGTACTATAAACTATCCCTATGGGGTAGACGAAGGTTGACGGTGGTCTTACTAGAGTGTAAGCCGACCATAAAGCATAAATATACCGCGGGAGGTGATTAGGGTAAATCAGGGAAGGGATTACTAGGGGTGTTGGATTATCAGGGGTAATAAGGGGTAGGGTACCAGGGGTATATAGGTTAGGGTTACCAGGGGTATATAGGGTAAGGTTACCAGGGGTATATAGGGTAAGGTTACCAGGGGTATATAGGATAGGGTTACCAGGGGTATATAGGGTAGGGTACCAGGGGTATATAGGGTAGGGTTACCAGGGGTATATAGGGTAGGGTTAGGGTTACCAGGGGTATATAGGGTAAGGTTACCAGGGGTATATAAGGTTACCAGGGGTATATAGGGTATGGTTTATAGTGAGTGAGAGTAGTGGGGTATATAGTAGGGGGGTATATATTGAGAGTAGTGGGGTATATAGGGAGAGTAATGGGGTATATAGTGGGGTATATAGGGAGTGAGAGTAGTGGGGTATATAGTGGGGTATATAGGGAGTGAGAGTAGTGGGGTATATAGTGGGGTATATAGGGAGGGTGAGAGTAGTGGGGTATATAGGGAGTGAGAGTAATGGGGTATAGTAATAGGGGGGTATCAGAGGGGTACTTAGGTATAATGCTCGTTGTCCAGGGGTTGCTCGTTCGTCCAGGGATGATCCTCTCCGGCTGGGGCTCTGTACAGAAGTGCCTCAGCGTAGCGCCGCCTGACTATTTAAGTTTGGCGGCGCTCGCTCCCGAGGCCGCACGTCCGGACGTGCACGTGCGCGCCGCCGGCCAGAACACGTGGGCCGGCGCGGTGATATGACGTCACCGCGCCGGCCCGCGCATCCCGGAGCGCGCTTCCAGGCGGAGGGTTCCTTTGATCCTCCGCCTGTAACACGTCTGCATACCATGCGGCGCGATAATTATCGCGCCGGAGGTGTGCAGATAACAGAGGGAGGGACGTTTGTCCCTCTCTCTGTTATGTTAACTATCCCCAATGGTTGGGGATAGTTAAATACCAAAAGGCATCGGATCTCTATTGATCCCATGCCTTTTGAAGTCACCAGAGGCTGGACATAATTGTCCAGCCATCTGGAGATCTTCTCATCCCCTGCAGGGATGCATGAGGAGGGGGGGGGGGGCGGCACGTCTTGTTCCTATACTATATGTGTATGGATGCTTGGGGCACATCCATACACATATATATATACACAATTATATTTATAAGTATATGCATATTCATGGATGTTTGGGGCACATCCACAAATATGCATACACACACACACGGGATAATAAGCCCATCCATACATATATATATATATACATAGAGATGTATGCCTGTCAAGGAGGCCTACATACATCTTCATGTATATCCCCTGGTCCCACCTGGACGGGCCCACAGTCAAGGGCCAATATACATGTATATATGTCGGGGCATATATACATATATATTTAAATATCACACTTCCTTCAACAATCCCCCTGTTGTCGGGAATACGACAATAAACATGTTGGGGGAAGGGTTGGGAGGTATTTACCCCCTCTCGATCGCACTCTAGGTGACAATTCAGGAAGGACTGAAGTAGTATGACCCTTAGGTACCTAGACATCACCTATCATGACTAACATCTCCGACCTGCCCGTCACCAACGCCTCCGTCCACCGAATACACCGTCTTCTCTTTGGTATGTTCCTCAGGTGTCAGCCACTCCCTATGTAGTCTATTTCTGACTCCGGAATGGCTTCACCCTTACCGTATTTAGGTCACTACACTCGGTGATCGTGTTCTCTCTCTTTGCCAGTGTTGTTCTTCTGGCGTCCGTTACCCCCAATGTTAGTGCCGGTAATTCATGTAGCACCTCCTTATGGGGTACGGACGGCCGTACCTTTTAACACCAGTATGATTTTCATCTTAATTGAGGACTCAGTTGTTAGAGAGGTTCTCCCATGGACAGATACATAGGTTTTTACAAGGCAGGTCAGATTTTCTGGGGGGAAGGGGGAGGTGATGTCATAGTACCTAAATTCTACCTGCGGGAAAGAACCCCGCACTACCATCATTCAATCCAACCCTTACAAAAAGTCACCATTGTCGATATTGAAGCGGCAAATACTTTAGTAGATGAGGGGCCTGACCCTAGGGAATCTACTCTACCCCACTCACACGAACATGTCATATCCCTCCCAATACAGCCCAATTCAATTCAGTGTGTACCCATAGAGACTCATGCCACCTGGCCTACTCTCTATACCTCCCAAGACACTGGTAGTTAACAGACCTTTGTGTCCTTGGGGAAATGACTATAGGATGCAAGTGTGCGTCCAGCCATATTGTAGTATGGCTGTCGCACATCTACACCTAGAGTGTCCATGGGTACATGAGGACACATATATACAAATAATCAATGTAAATCTATACACAATATGATGAGGACACAGGGTGGCCTATGATTATACCCCTAACCTTCTTACAAAAATCTACTACAATACGTGATATACATGTACATAATGCTATGAGGTCACAGGATGGCTTTGGATGTTCACCCTGAACCCTCATAGGAAAAACCTACTACAACACAATATTTATATACACCCACCCCCACACACAATACTATGAGGTCACAGGATGGCTTTTGGATTTTCATCCCGACCCTCATAGGAAACAGTATGTCCATGTGATCTCTGGCTCCAGGACTTTGTTGGAGCTAAGTCCTGAGCCTCCTACGATTAACTTCGTGAAGTTCTGTCTGGTTCTGGTTTAGTTGGTCCGCAAGTCTCTTGACCCTCCTGTAGATTAGACACAGTCCCGTGTACATGATGATTACCAGAACCAGAAGAACTATCACCGGATGAATCAATAGGTTGAAGAAGGATGTTGCCTTTGGACTGTAGCCGAACAGACTTTCCCACCAGGAGATCTTGGAGTCTTTGTCCAACGCAGTTGTGATTGCCGTTATTTTATTCTTGTCGTGCATCAGTTGGATGGTGGCCTGTTTCTCTGTTTCTCGAAGATTCTTAATTATTTCGTCTTCTTGGCTGAAGTCTAGCAGGAGATGTTTGAGTTCTATCCCAAAGCCAAGAGGGATCTTCTGGAGTCTCACGGGTACGTCAGGGCGGATGTCGAGTCTCTTCTCCGGGGTGATTGGTGTCCTTCCTTGTAACTCTGCGACATCTAAACCTAGGACGGGACTAAGGGTGCAATACGCTCCAGGGAGGAGTTCTCCTCTCTCAGTGCAGTTAGTTCCATAGATTGTATAAGACATGTTTTGCCTTTGGTACCAGCACCAATACCCCTGTCCCAAGTATTTAAGGGAGGAGGGTATTGGGCTGGCCTTCATCTCACAGGACCCCTCGGTGCTCCAACATTGGTGTCTTAACACCCGATCCTGACTACCTTGACAGAGGATAGCATCCTCTTTCTTCCAACATCCCTCTGTGTCTAACAGATAAGGATGGCCTCTCTCATAGGTTAGAACGCCCGGGGGGAGCTGTGGATGAAGCACCGTCTGGTTATTTATGACAATCCCTAAGTTAATTGCACTGTAACCCTGTCTAAGATGGCCAGATACAGGAGCCAATGATGAAGCAGTGCAAGTGAGATTCCTACAGCCGTGCCACTGGACTACCCACCAGTTGGTGTGATTGGCTGCAAAAGGAGATATAAGAGGACTTACCCGTTGGCGGAGGTTTAATGGGAAGTGGCCGCCATACAACGATGATACAATATGTTTAAGGTTGCCTGAGAGTTCACTCTGGACTTGCGTACACGCCAGAGCGAGCTGAGCTCTATCCTGTTCTTCCAAGAGACCCACAACTAACCTTCTAAACTTCTCTCGTAAAGCAGAAGATAGGGAGGTAGTGGCATCTATGTGCGAATGCTGCAAACCCTCTAAGACGTGGTTTACATCCAGCTGGGTCTCGAATCCTTCTCCGGCGTGTCGCGCAACATCCCCAAGTTTACCTCTCAGGACTTCCATATCCATAGTGTTCAGGGCGCCCACTCCCAATGCACCTCCGCCTAGTCCCATGGCTATCAGATCTCTTCTTCCCCTGTGATTTCTATGTATGAGATCGTCCTTTCTTACCTCTTGCCCCGCCTCTATCCAACCTCTTATCATGTCAATTTGGTTCCTCACAAACTCCCCACATCTGTGATCCCACTGGTCGACTCGGAAGTCATCTACGGAAATTCTCCAAGTAAATAGGACGAATTTTGTCCCCGTGATGATCTTCCATGGGGATGACAGTTGAGGAGCTATAGGATCTGCCAATTGATGGATAGGGGCGTTGCAAGAGTCTAAATGCATTTTTACAGGTTGGAGACCTGTCGCTTCATAGGGGATCCTCACCACCGTTACACAAACCTGCCCTCTACCTCTGAACGGATACCATTGGTCACTTTCTCCAACTTGTAGCACTAGTTTTCCTACGGGTTTGGATTTAGACAGATAGACCCATTGTGTAAATGTCCAGCACCCTTCATCTACTGCCTCGCAAAAAGGCCATCTAAACGAACCATCTATATTGATGTCAAAGTTAATATCCCTGCCACTGGGGTCTTTCCAATCGGAAGACACATACCTACCCCGGTATTCCTCATTCATAGGGGTACCGTCCATCCATACATCCACTGTAGGGGTATCCACCCCATTGCACACTAAATCCCAACTCCAGGGGTTAGTGTCCAAGGTTACCATCTGGGTATCTTGTTCCCAGTGGGCATAGGTGACGAAATAATATCCAGTCACCTCCTGAACACAATGGTTTCTCATGATGGTGATCATAAAGGACCGTATGGATGGAGATCCCCTTAACTGAGCATACCTGGGATCCTTGGCATCCGTCCGTACTTTTAAAACGGTGGCTCGGTAAAAGCCTTCCAGTTTTACCGGACCACTATGGTCATTCCATAGGGCCTGGCCAGAGTTACTGCAGTTTAACTTTAGCATCACTATACTGGTTCGTATGTAATCTGTGGACACATGTCCTTGAACATAACTGGATTCCCTAGTGATAATCATCTGGGAATCTCTTAACATACAATAAGCTTTTAGGGTGCCCTTTACCGGAATGGGTCTGTCAAAATATGTCCTTACCCTCAGCCCATCTTGGCTATCCCTCCTTATGAAGGTAGCTTTAAGGATATACCAGCCACTATACTCTGCACCCGTGACATCCTCGGGACTCAGAACCCCCTCCTTGGTACACAACACTGTGGTAGTGTTGGCTTCCACTTGATTGTAAGGATGTAAGTGAGGGTCCTTAGACACCCATCTTAAGGATCTCATAGGAGTAGGGTCAGAGTCCCGAAAATGTCTGAATTCTTTGAGGCAGAGTGCATGTAAATCATGTTGTATGGCAGACACATTCTCCACAGGGGTATAATGTTGAATTACACCTTGGGCAAAACTCTCCCTCTGGAAACCATACAGATACCACTGTCCTGGTGTAAATGAAAGGTTCTCGTATGGTTTCAGGATTTTGCCCTCCAAACATTCCACCATTAAAAGGCCGGGTTTATTCATAGATATGTCAGTCATATCTATATTAACTCCCAGGCCCTCCCCCGAAGAGGTTGAACCTGCCATCATCATGCTTACCACCAGTGCCACAAGTTGGGGATATGCCATGTTCAGAGGATTTCTATATCTTTTCAGGCTAGTCGTAACCTTGGTGAGTCTCCCTCCCGTGATCTGTTAATTCAATGTGAATGTAATTAGTTTCATGGATCCACCCTCGACCCACCAAAACACCCCCCCCCCCCCCCCCGGTCACCCAACTCTGTGAGGGTTCATGTTATTGAGTTGGGGAGGCTCGGGTGGCCTTGGCCTGGTCGATATGGATCCATAAAACTCCCTGTCGCCTACGTGTCTTTTTCTTGGTCGTCATCGGCCTTTGCACCTTTAGCATGGTGTCACCCATTACTTCAAGGACCTGATAGGGTCCTTCCCAGTTTGCATCCCAGGGGCCGGCCCGACGGAAGATTTTCACCATCACTAGCTCTCCTACAGAGGGCATTGGCGTTTCCCCCTGTAGATACGGTCTGTGTAGCCGTATTGCTGCATGAGGCAATAACTCCTTCAGGTTTAGTTGTACCTGTTGGAGAAACAGGTCTCTGGCGATGGCGTTCTTCACTGGTTCTGACACTAGGGGTTCATTGGGTAGGCATAGGGGCATTTTGCGTCCGGTCATTAGTTCAAATGGGGTGATACCGGTACTAGTAGCCTCGGTAGCTCGGATTCCCATTAGCGCGGCTGGCAGAGAGGTTACCCATGAGGAACCTTTCTCCAGTAGTGCTTTAGAAAGTCGTGTTTTTATGGTCCGGTTCATCCGCTCCACGATGCCCGCAGACTGAGGGTGGTAAGGCACATGAAACCTCTGCTTTATATCTAAAAGACCACAAAGTGCTTTCATTACCTTACCCGTGAAATGGGTCCCTCTGTCCGACTCTATCAATCTGGGGATACCCCATCGTGACAGAACCTGTTCCCAGAGAACACGGGCAGTGGTTGTAGCCGAATCATTAACCGTGGGGATGGCTTCTACCCACTTAGAGAAGACATCTACTACCACCAGTGCGTAACGATAGTTACGACTTCCTGTTGGTAAAGGTCCTATAAAATCTATTTGTAGTGCGGACCATGGACCATCTGCAGGAGGAACTCGCTGCAACACCGGCTTCAGGGCCGACGCCCTTGGGTTAACCTGAGCACAAACCAGGCACTGTTGTGTTACTTCCTCTACTGTGTTGGACATTCCCTGCCAGTATAATTTGTCTCTCAGGAGAGACAAGAGTTTATCCCGGCCCAGGTGTCCAAACAGTTGGTGGTTCAATCTGGTTAGCTCTGCTTGCAGATGTTGTGGAACCACGGGAAGAGGAAGTTGCTGTGTACCGGTATCGTAACACAGGATCCCCTGCTGTATTGACCAGGGATGCTGTGGAGATGTGAGGTGTGTCATTAGAAGAGGATCTTTTGCTTGTTCCTCCTCAAATGACACCGGGCCTTTACTCAGGTTGGTACGAACTGCAATCTGGTAGGCCGGTAACGGCTCAGTGTCTGTTTCCTGAAGGATCCCAGACACTGCCGCTAGTTTGGCCAATTCATCCGCCTTGTTGTTACCTAACGTCAAAGGCTCATCCCCTTTCTGATGCGCAGGGATTTTTATGATGGCTGCTTCCGCCGTGTGTGCCATGCCCCATTCCCAAAGTTCTTTCAGGACCGACAAATGAGCAAGAGGTTTGTTTTGGCTATCCACAAATCCTCGTCTTTTCCATGTGTCCAGGTGCAGGGTGAGAGAACGAACTACATATGAACTGTCGCTATATATAGTTCGTTTCCCTGGGGGTTGAAGAAGCAAGGCTTCCTTGACCGCCTCCAGTTCCGCCCGCTGTGCCGACATGTGACCTGGTAACTTGACAAGATTCTGGGTACCTGTGGTCTCATCCAGCACAGCAAAACCTGTGACATAGGTCCCATCCATGAAAAATCGAGAGCCATCCACAAAGATGACTCTGTCTTCTGGATGTTTATCGGTCCTGAAAATTTGTGGCGCGTTGATATGCGCTGGTTGGCCACAGTCATGTTCGGTGCCAGTTAGGTTCAATAACTGGGACAGAACATACTTGGCTTTGTGGTTCACCTGCAGACTCCGGCCGCTGAGATCCATAATCCACCTCCCGAATCTCTGTTGGGAGACTCCAGGGAGTGTATCACGGAGCAAGAGGGCCAATGGAGAGTGTGGAGTCTGTAAAGTGAGGGGCCTGAAGCCTACAATATGCTCAGTGGTTTTGACGGCATAGTGTATGGCTGCCAGTTGTTTGGCACACTCATCGAACCCTCGTTCAACAGGCGAAAGTAACCTGGAGAAGTATCCCAGCGGTCTAGTGTCATATCCTATCTGCTGTAGGAGGACCGCTGAGATAGACTCCGTCCCTGCATGCGCCTGTATGGCTATTTCCCCTTCAGGATGGGGAGTGGCCAATACAGGGGCAGAGGAGAGGTCCCTTTTCAAAGTAGAAAAGGCCCCTTCCTGTGCATCAGACCAACCTTTGATTGAGGGGTCTTCTCCTCTGAGGAGTTCATAGAGGGGTTTTGCTTTGGCAGCAAAATCCTCTATGAACTCCCTCATAAAATTAGCAACTCCCAGGAATTTTCTCAAATCTTGTAGAGTGCCCGGTCTAGGTAACTTTACCATGGCTTCCACTCTGGCTGCCACGATTCCTTTGGCTCCAAAAGAAATTTGGACTCCAAGGAAAGTTACCTCTGTTCTGGCCAAATTTGCCTTGTGGGGACTCAGCTTGAGTCCTGACTTGGCCAGGAGTCCCAATAGCTCTTTCAACAGAACCAAGTGTTCTTCTATGGTTTCTGTGTGTAAGAGCAGGTCATCCACGTATTGCAGAAGGCATTCCGGCCGTGAGAATACACTCAGAACGGCCGCCAATGCCTGGTGAAAATACGTGGGACTACTGTGGAACCCCTGGGGGAGTACACCGAACATGTACTGTTTGTCCCCTACTGTAAAGGCAAATTTGTACCTACAGTTTTCAGTGAGTTCAATTGAGAAGAACCCATTGGCAACATCTATGGTTGAGAATATGCGACTTTTGCCGCTTATTCTGGCCATGATGTCAGGAGTCTGTGCCACCACTGGAGCGGACATTGGGGTGTATTTGTTGAGGACCCGGAGGTCTATGGTGAGCCTCCATGCATTGGTGTCCTTTTTCTTTACTGGCCAGAGGGCATTGTTGCATTTAGAATTGCCCTCTATGACCACCCCCCTAGTTTTTAATTCTTGGACGGTGTCCAAAATTGAATGGGTGGCTTCTGGCGGAAAGCGGTATTGGCGTTGAGGTGGAGGGTCGGGACCCTGTATGTCCACCTGAACACCAATCAGTCTGCCACAATCATTTTTTCCCTGGGCCCACAGATCGGGGTACTCATACACAATAGGCTCCAGGTCTGGATTATGCGAGATCTCAGGCCATTTGTGTTCAAGTACTTCAGTAGAGTCATCTATTGTTGGCAATGGTGGTCCCAGAAACTGGCGTTGGATGACAAACACCTTGGATTGTCTGGGACCCCTCCATACAATACTATTTGCCAGATCTAAGATCCACCCATTTTGTGTCATTACGTCGGTTCCAATAATGTTGTCAGAACCGGGGTAATACCACATGGGGATCCTAAGGGTCGTGTGACTGGTAATCTGGACAATTACTTCTTCTATTCTGTGGGCCCTCACCCCCCCTTGTTGGTGATCAAATCCGATCACCACACACTGAGGGCTGTTGGGATGTAAATCATGTTTGACATTGGTAATGGAAATTTCCGCACCAGTGTCAAGCATGATTTCGGCGTCCTGATTTTTGATTTTGGCCTTTATGTGGGGTCTCCCTGAAGAATCCAGTATGATGGGACATACTGGCGCCAGATCTTTAGGGATCCCTGATCTTCAATCAATTTCTACCAGACTCCCAGTAGGTACCTGTGAGGTACATACTGCCACTTGTGGGTTCTTGCTATGAACCCTTCGTGTGGATTCCAGGGATTCCACACTCATTACCGAACGCGCTGGGTCATTCACAACAGCCACACGTTTTGGTGTCTGGACCTGTGAATGTCCCAGATATTCCCCCACTGGTTTGGCATAATTAGGTTTCATCTTGAAACCGTTATTATTGCCTGTTCTCTCAGGATTTGTCCGGTTGTTATGTGACCATTGTGGACAATTCCTCTTTATGTGCCCGTATTGTAAACATAGGAAGCATCGAATGCCTCCAATCCTTTCCAATGGCGGGGCTGTGGGGCGAATAGCCGAGTTACCTTTTGTGTGCTGTACCCGTTCATCTTGAGATGTATCGTGTACAGGCGCACGCTCCGTCACTTTGACGGATTTCTTATTGAGCAGTGTATCCTGTCTGCACTGCTCAATAATCATAGCAGCATCCGTGAGGGATGGCTCCCTAGCTGCACTCAACCGGATTGCAGTGTCAAGGTATGGGAATTTTTCCACAAACATACGTATCATACCCTGTGGAATTCCGATACCATGATCTTTTGTAACCCTTCTGTACATTGCTTCAAACCGACTACACATAGACAGAGGTTCGTCATGTATAGTGGGTTTGAACTTGGACAGGATATCCGGAGTGACGTCCCAATGGCCCGTTGCCAGTCTCATGAGTATGGAGAGACGTTCCTCCTTGTCATAAAACTGTCCATTCATGGGTTGCGTCCTCCCCGTTACCTCATACCTTTGGTTTAGGTGTGTAGGTAACCATAACTTGAATAACTCCATGCGATATTCGTGAGCCACTGAATACTTGTTACAGTGACCCTCGAAGATATCACATGAAGTAAACGGATCTACACTAGGATCATATTTTGGGATCTCCTTGCAGATCCGTAACAGGAAGTTTATCCTTTCCATACTGGAATGGTTAGGATAAAAATCTTCCTGTCTTTCCGGACGCGTTGGCGGATTGGAAGTGGTAAATGGCCAACCACTTTCCTCTCTCCAATCGTTGCCCTGTTCCTGGGATCGGTTGCTACTATTCTCCCTGGGTGTGTGGGTGAAATGTAGCGTCCGTTCCACCTGTCCCCTAGTGTCTACTGTATCGGATGTTTGATCCGTGGAAGATCTTGGCGCTGTCGCCGCTATCTCCCCCTGTGCCGTTTCCGAAACACAAACCTGTTTCGTGGGCACCATACTGTTAGCACCAGGCCGTGACAGATTCGAGATGACCTGCTGCAAATCCGCAATGGTTTGCGTTTTTGCAGCCAGGTCCTCTCGAAGTTGAACAATCATGTTATCCATAGATACCGTATTGTTCCTGAACTGGTTTATCTCAGTGTACAGTCTGAGCAGTTCTTTATCCATGTCAGAGTAGAAACTCTCCTTGTCAGAGAGTCTAGACTCTAACACGCAAATTTCCCTGCCCCTCTCGACCGTACACTGGGATTTCTCTTGTAGTTGTGTTTGTAATGTGTGTAACTGTTTAATGTTCTCAACACAACAATTGCAGTGGAAGTTTGCAGTGTTGGAAACTTCCTCTGCCTTTGCCGTGCTGTTAAGTGTTTCCAGATGTTCCGGCTTCCAAATGATATCCTCAAAGGTGTGAACCAATTTGGCTAACATTTGGAACCGTTTTTTGGTTTTTTTAAACATGCTGCGATTAATGCAGAGTTTGTCATGAGCGTATGCCTGGTCCAATAAAGTGGACCATAGCAGCTCAGTGGATTTGTAGGTGGTGGGAATGATGGGGTTGTATGTGCTATGTTTGCTGAGGTGTTGCAGTGTGGCGAAGTTCATACTTACTTTTTGACGAGAGGCCATCTTCATTGGTGTCGTTTGTTGTGCTGTATTGCTGCGTGGAGGAGGTCCTTCAATATTCGGAACGCCTTCTCCCGACCAGCCAGACGACTTATGTTCGACTTCAATGACGACGGTTCTCTCTTCAGTGGTGTAGGTGATGACTTCTCTCCAGTGGGCGTGTAAGGGAATCAGAAAATATTAATACAGAATCAATCAGAAAATATTTTAGATTCTCTGCTGTAGAGGTTGCTCTGTGTTTGGTTCTGATTGAACAAACCGCTTTACCTATACGAACAATCAGGCAATGGACGCTCAGAATCCACTGACCGCGTCCCTCCCGCCTGACTAGTTCACAGCGTAAGCGATTCTTTTCACCAAAACCCAAACACAGAAAACAAATTCTCAGCAGTGGGCCTGGCTCGCCAATGTAAAGGGGGAATATTAATCACCAATATTTATGCAAATATTGATACTTAATATTCATAAATAGGAGGAGCCGTCTATTGATAACTCCGCCTATTTATACCTTTATATAATAATAACAATACCTTCACTATGCCTTACACTGATCGCTACACTAGCTGCATGCGCCTTACTAACTAACTATCGCCAATAACTACACGTTACCGACGGATACAAATATAACAGTATTTATTAACAATACACTACGCAATACATTTACAATACAGCACTAATTATACAGTACTCAACTACACTACACATTCCCAATTCCACCCACAAACTAACTATACGATACACACATTCAATATTAACAGCCCACCCACCTAGTACTATAAACTATCCCTATGGGGTAGACGAAGGTTGACGGTGGTCTTACTAGAGTGTAAGCCGACCATAAAGCATAAATATACCGCGGGAGGTGATTAGGGTAAATCAGGGAAGGGATTACTAGGGGTGTTGGATTATCAGGGGTAATAAGGGGTAGGGTACCAGGGGTATATAGGTTAGGGTTACCAGGGGTATATAGGGTAAGGTTACCAGGGGTATATAGGGTAAGGTTACCAGGGGTATATAGGATAGGGTTACCAGGGGTATATAGGGTAGGGTACCAGGGGTATATAGGGTAGGGTTACCAGGGGTATATAGGGTAGGGTTAGGGTTACCAGGGGTATATAGGGTAAGGTTACCAGGGGTATATAAGGTTACCAGGGGTATATAGGGTATGGTTTATAGTGAGTGAGAGTAGTGGGGTATATAGTAGGGGGGTATATATTGAGAGTAGTGGGGTATATAGGGAGAGTAATGGGGTATATAGTGGGGTATATAGGGAGTGAGAGTAGTGGGGTATATAGTGGGGTATATAGGGAGTGAGAGTAGTGGGGTATATAGTGGGGTATATAGGGAGGGTGAGAGTAGTGGGGTATATAGGGAGTGAGAGTAATGGGGTATAGTAATAGGGGGGTATCAGAGGGGTACTTAGGTATAATGCTCGTTGTCCAGGGGTTGCTCGTTCGTCCAGGGATGATCCTCTCCGGCTGGGGCTCTGTACAGAAGTGCCTCAGCGTAGCGCCGCCTGACTATTTAAGTTTGGCGGCGCTCGCTCCCGAGGCCGCACGTCCGGACGTGCACGTGCGCGCCGCCGGCCAGAACACGTGGGCCGGCGCGGTGATATGACGTCACCGCGCCGGCCCGCGCATCCCGGAGCGCGCTTCCAGGCGGAGGGTTCCTTTGATCCTCCGCCTGTAACACGTCTGCATACCATGCGGCGCGATAATTATCGCGCCGGAGGTGTGCAGATAACAGAGGGAGGGACGTTTGTCCCTCTCTCTGTTATGTTAACTATCCCCAATGGTTGGGGATAGTTAAATACCAAAAGGCATCGGATCTCTATTGATCCCATGCCTTTTGAAGTCACCAGAGGCTGGACATAATTGTCCAGCCATCTGGAGATCTTCTCATCCCCTGCAGGGATGCATGAGGAGGGGGGGGGGCGGCACGTCTTGTTCCTATACTATATGTGTATGGATGCTTGGGGCACATCCATACACATATATATATACACAATTATATTTATAAGTATATGCATATTCATGGATGTTTGGGGCACATCCACAAATATGCATACACACACACACACGGGATAATAAGCCCATCCATACATATATATATATATACATAGAGATGTATGCCTGTCAAGGAGGCCTACATACATCTTCATGTATATCCCCTGGTCCCACCTGGACGGGCCCACAGTCAAGGGCCAATATACATGTATATATGTCGGGGCATATATACATATATATTTAAATATCACACTTCCTTCAACAGACTCTTTTATTTTCACTCTTTTGCCCCCCCTTCCTAGTTTAAATACTCTTTCGCAAATTCTTGGAGTTGTTCACTAAGTACATTTGTTCCTTTGAGAGAAAGATGCAAACCATCTTTTTTTGTACAGTTCCTTTCTATTCCAAGTAGAGCTATCATGAGAAACAAAGCCAAATCCTTGCTCTTGACACCATTTACCAAGCCATATGTTGAACTCCTTTATGCGCCTCTGCCTATCATTCTGAACATTATGCACAGGCAGAACTTCAGAAAATGAAATGGTGGATGCAAAATCCTGTACGTCATTACCAAGTGTGATAAAAGATTTTTTCACCTCTGACACTTCATTGCAAGCCAGGTCATTTGTCCCTAGATGGACAAGAACATCCACGTCCCCTTCCTGCTTTGCTTGCTTAACAATATTAATAATACGTCTTCTATCTCTTCTAGCAGTAGCCCCAGGGAGACATCTCACAAAACCATTTTCTTTAAGCTCCACACTTCTTATGATTGAATCCCCCAGCAACAGCTGCTTCCTTTGAGACTTCACTTTATCTTTTTTGTTGCATACATTAGACATAGGAGTCGATGGTTTCTCACCCTCTGTGCTTGAGTCCATATCCATGTTGTCCTTACATTCTGAGAGTGCTGCAAATGAATTATGGAGAACCACCGACTGTGGGACATGTCTTCTATCCACCACTCTAAGACTTCCAGAACCTACATTAACCCATCTGCAATTTCTGGGGGTCCTCTGTGGCAGTGGCATTGCAGCAGTCCTAGCTGGAGTTTGTTTAACAGATAATTTAAATATTTCAGCTTTCAAAAATGCAATTTCCTGCTGCAGTAAGGAGAACTGTCTACAGATCTGACAGCATCCGAATCTCCAAAGAGTGGAACATAAAATAAATGCACAACAATTCCTGCACTGAACCAAGTCTGCCATTTTAAAGAGGAGAGAAAAAAAAAATATATATATATATATATAAATTTGTAACTTTAAATCAAACAAATCAAACAAATCTTACCTTTTTTTTTGTATTGTTTCCACCTTCCAGCCTACCTCCTGACTATCTCCTGCAATATCTCTTTACTAGTACTTAATGTAGTACTTGAAACTAGTACTTGCAGCTAATGAATTAGGCCAGCTAATGAGTCTGTCTCTATATATACACACACTCCTTCCCAAACTCCTCCCCCAGCAACAAATGTAACACCTTAGTGAGCTAGGCTCATTAGCAAACGCACAATAGCAAACAGCTGACCGAATTCCTTACCTCTTCTCAAGCAATGATCAGCAAAAACAACACAGATGAGCCAGTTGGAGACTCTAAGCCAATCTCTTGCAGTATCTCTTGAATCTCTTCAGTCTCCTGCAATATCTCTTTACTAGTACTTAATGTAGTACTTGAAGCTAGTACTTGCAGCTAATGAATTAGGCCAGCTAATGAGTCTGTCTCTATATATACACACACTCCTTCCCAAACTCCTCCCCCAGCAACAAATGTAACACCTTAGTGAGCTAGGCTCATTAGCAAACGCACAATAGCAAACAGCTGACCGAATTCCTTACCTCTTCTCAAGCAATGATCAGCAAAAACAACACAGATGAGCCAGTTGGAGACTCTAAGCCAATCTCTTGCAGTACCCTCTTTATCTTTATTTTGGGTTTTGGAATGACCTTTAGTCTTTTTCCAATAAATGGTTAGATCATTATGTCGGACCAGCTCATCTATGGTACAAAACAACTTGGCGTGTTTCACTGGTTTGTTATTGGACCGTAACATGTGACTCCTCTTCCATGTGGGCATGTATTCTACAAAACTGTTCCGCACATAATTTGAATCAGTAACTATGATGAATTCCTTTATATTGTGCTCTATAGCAATTTTAACAGTTTGGTAGACAGCTGCTAATTCGGCTACCTGGCTACTCTTAGCACCAATACTGTAACCTATTGAAATACTCGGGCACTCATCTATCCAAGTAATGCCAATTCCTGCCACTAGTTTTCTTTCATCCTCTATAGTGGTGTGGTAAGCACAACCATCTATGTACGCACAGGGGAGTAGAGAGCAATAGTCTTCGTCATACACTTTGTAAGGGGAAGATTTTTGTTCCTCTAGAAAATCATCTATCAGCTCTTCTATATGAGAAGGAGCGGCGAATCATGTAGTTCAGCAAGTCCTTGGGCTACTGGACACTTTTTATTTTGCTTGTACCGAACCTCCAACGGCCATCCTTGTAAAGACAAGGTCCAAGCAGTGATCCTGCTGTTAGACAAGTTACCATCCCTAATTTTATCACTCTGTAGATATTGTAGGGGTTGATGGGCCGTTTCAACAATGATTTTCTCACCCTGTACAAAACTTCTAAAGTTTTGAAGTGCCCAGACTGCGGCCAGTAAAGCTTTTTCACAGTCACTAAACTTTATTTCGACTGGTGACAGGGATTTACTTGCATAAGCTATAACTTTATGCAATTTATCCTGTTTTTGGCATAGGACAGCACTAATACTAAGATTCGTAAAACCAGTTTCCAGATAAAAGGGTTTACCCCCCTCTGGATAAGCTAGACATGGGGCTTTGGTGAGTCTCCTTTTAAGCTCAGACATAGCTTTTTCCTGATCCTCCCCCCATGTCCAGGGTACACCTTTCTTTAACAATGTCAGCAACGGTTTACTGGTCTCTGCATAGTTATCAATGAATTTACGGGAGTAATTCATCATTCCCAGGAATTACCTTAGTTCACTGATATTGGTGGGCGTTTTAGATTTCATCACAGCCTCCACCTTTTTCTTCTGGGGATTCAGACCTTCACAGGTAACCTCATGTCCAAGGAAATTTACCTTGGTTCGACACCACTGGGCTTTCTGTAAAGAAATTTTCACACCTGCCTCTTTCAGCTGATTCAGTACATGCCTAATTTCTTGGATATGTTGGTCAAATTAGGTACTTTTCATCAAAATGTCATCTACATAAGTTAAGTTTCCTCTTTCTGTGGCATCAGGCATAGCCTTATGTAAAAACACCGCAAATTCATGACCTGAATTTATGTACCCAAACGGTAGTCTAGTCCAGGCAAACTGTTCTTTACCAAAAGTAAAGGCCAATTTGTATTGGTCTTCAGGACTCACTTTGATGGTCCAATATCCCTGAGCGCAATCTAAGGTGGTAAAGATCCTAGCGCCTTGCATTTGTACCAAGCATTGGTCTATATATGACACGGGCCAGCCGGACATATATACACGTTTATTTAGCTGACGAAGATCAGCACATAAACGCCATTGACCATTCGGTTTAAGAATTCCAAGAATAGGATTATTATAAGAACTGTGCACTGGTCTTATAATACCTCTCTCTTTGAGATTACGAATTATTTCCGCTAGCGAGTCGTAACAAGCTAGTGGAAGACGATATTGCTTGATATAAACGGGAGGTGCCTCAGGATCAGTCTGAATCCTGGCAATGTGTATGTCAGTCAGACCACAATCAAAGGAATCTTTAACAAAGATATCCTTGAATTCTAGGAGAACTTCCTTTAGTTGTTGTCGCTCTGGGTCATTGGAGCATCCATCAGCTAATGAGATTTGTTGCTGTACCATTTCCATAAACCCTGGGAAAACTTCTGGTTGACCTATTTCATAGGTTTCCTCCAACCTGTCAGTGAGGTCATGATTTGACTTACCTGCTTTTTCAGCAAACTCATGATATTCCTGGGCTTCCTGCTCATTGATTGTATGATCAAAGGTAAGGGAGGATTCCTCTACCTTGCAGGTACCTTCTTCAAGATTAAAAGGATATACTGAACTAATGGTGAACAACCCTTCAGGAGAAGAATAAAATGTTTGTTCAACCAATTGTTCTTCTGTTAGATACGATTCAGGTATTAGGCCAATAATTACATTCTGAAACCCAAACGTATAATAATCTGAATCTAATGCCGTACTAATGATAGTGTCTTTAGACAAATGGACTTCATTTGGCATACTATTATTCACAATTATTTGGGTTTTGAAGGTTTGTAAATTCACCATAGGGGTATAATTTGCTGAAATACCTAATTGTTGCATTCTGTTTGATAGGCATATCAATGCATCACAATTCTTTAATTTTTGGCCTTTTGATACCTGAATGGGTAACAGGAAATTACTAGTACCTGGAGGGATTATTATATCTCTTGGCACTAATACATTAACTGCATAAGGCAGTATCTGGGATGACTTGAGTGCTTCAAGTTCATCCATAAAACCATCAGGATTCCCTTTTAATCTTGTCCACAACGTGGAATTCACTATATCCACATGGATAGCAAAACAATGTAAAATATCGTTGCCAATGTACATGGGATATCTGGGCTCATCAAGCACCAGGAATAAATGAGTAGCCGATTTTCCTGTAATAGAAATGGTTAATATACATTTTGCAATTATATTATGATTATCAGAATCATTATCCAAGTCATGTATCCAATTATCCTGTGGATTTGGATATCGAATCACTTTAGAATGGGCCACTTGATTTAGTAGATCCCTACTAATATAACTATTTTCATGGCGCAAATCTAATTTAGCCCTCTTAGTTCTTCCTAAGTCATTCACCTGTACTGGGAAGAACATCTCATCACCCACCTTTTCCATTCCCACTAGGAATTGTTCGTGACCATTAAACTCAGTAGGGTCAGTAGTTTCTGGGTGTAGGTGGATTGTAAGAACATCCCCTTCCAAACAGACATCTTTTACTCGTTCAGGAGACACACATATGGTGTTATCTTCCTGTTCACCTATAGTGGAATTTGGAGTGGTTTGCAGGAAAGAGACATCAGGGACTTGGCTATTTCGGAAATGTACCTCAATGGAATCCGGCCTTTCCTCTATCACATGGCAGTTATGCCTATTGTGATAGGATTGTGATTGTTCATAATTAATGGGCATCCTCACTTGAGACCATATCACCTTATTAACAAAATCAATAACTGGGCTTAATCTTTTCAGGAAATCAATGCCAATAATTAATCTATCAATGGGCATATCCACAATCAATGTAGGATGGCTAATTACTTTGTTTCCTACTTTAAAATCCAGCCAAGCTTTACCTAAAACCTTGAGGTCATTGCCTGAGACACTTACCAGGTTAGCATTAAAACTTTTTAACTTATACCTGTTAGAAGATACATCCTGCAATTGTTGGAAGTACTTTAAAGATAATAAAGTTGCTTGGCTACCTGTATCTATCAAGGCTATTATTGGTGAGAAATTATCAAATAATTCAACTTTCATATAATATCTATTTTCTATTTCCTGTATGGAACAAAGATATTTGGAATGATTATTGAAATTATTTTCCTGCTTGGCATTTATACTTGTCCTTGACTCCACCTCCTTCCTTTTATTAGCAGGATCATATACCTTCATCTGTGCAGCTGAAGACTTTGTGTGCTGTAAGACAGAACAAACAGGTTTCCCCTCCCCCTTGCCATGTGGCTTTGTAAGGGTTAAATTCCTTTTATGGGGAAAGACAATTACATTAGATTGCTCCATTTCACATACATTTAAGTCATCAACCTCTGCAACATTTGACATACTTACCCGCTTCTCCCCCTTTATATTTGGGGAGGACTCTCTACAGGAGGGGTTACCCCTAAAAAAGGATTTTTAGGGTTAGCAGTGATGGTTTTAGATAATTCCTCCATCCGCTGCATTAACATACCAAACTGATTTTGGATTTGATCCATTCGATCATATAGGTTACTTTTCTTTCTCCCATAATCTTTGGGAGATTGATTTTGGGACCGATATGATTGTGACCTCCCAGAACCGTCTGACTCAGAACCACTTTGAGCCCTTTCTGGCCTACGCTGATATCCCCTATAATAATTATTTTGATATCGTTGAAAAGGAGGGAACCGTCTATTTCTAAACTCCTTCTGGTGGTTTGGGTTCTTTTCAGCAACATTTGGACCCTTATTTCCATCTGGCCTAGGCTGAATTTTATTTGGCTGGGAAGGTCTAGGAGTTTTCAACACTTCAGCATAACTCCTTTTAGGGCTCTCAAATTTTCCCTGATCTCTTTTTATGTGAGTTTCTGCTATTTCCTCACTTGCTCTTTTGAATTTTCTATCAGGAGACTCATCACAATTTTGTATTGCAGCATACAGAGTTGTACTCTCGGTGAGTAACCAATCCAAAGTTTTTCTAGGATGGTAATCCCTGGCCGAAATAAATTTTATTTTATTGGGCAAAGCGTCATAAAATAACTGGATGAATTCACTACCTTCAAAATTGGGATCTTTTTCGGACAAACTATAGGCATTTTTGAGGACTGACAAAAATTCCCTGGGACTTTGATTAGGTCTACATTTCAGGGTAAATAAGGCCCTCCTTGCAGCAGTAGCAGACTTATAGGGACCAAATTCGGTTTTTATTTCTGCGACCACATCTGACCAAGAATTCCTACCCATATCTCTAAGGGAATTAAAGAAATACCGGTGTTTTGGTTCAAACACCCAGGTAATAAATTCAAGTTTCTGTATGTCCTGTTCTAAATGTAAAGTTTTCATGGCCTCCTCATATATTTCCAAATGATTTATTATGGATGGTGATCCCTTTTTAGCAAATTGACCCACAGTTTCTTTGAGAAACTTGATCACTTTAGTAGTGTCTATCATGGGTTGAGAAGATCTCTGTACTGAACTTTTAGAGGACCTAGGAGGTGAAATTGGTTTTAATTTAGGAAGAGAATGTTCTCCCAAAGAAATTAGCTCTTCTCCATTAAAGGGGTTGTCATATTTACTTTCTGCATCTGATTCCCCCCTGGAATATTTTACCTTTACTCTATTAGAATCCTTGGGCTGTCTGAATGGTAAAGGGTCAAGATCCCTGTTATCTAACTCTGTTCGTAAATTTCTATTGTCTTGATACAACTTTTTACATTCCTCATCTAGATCCACCATAGACAATTGACATTTAGACAGTTCATTAGTAGCTTGACTTAATTTCCATTCCAGAGTTTTTATTACTTCTTGCTGTTGATTGTCTCTGTCATTATATTCTGATAATTTAGCAGACCATTGTGCTAATTCACCAGAAACCGTGGCCGCCTTAATTTCCATTTCAGATAGGTCTTTTTGAAATTTATCAATTTCATATGCCTGTTCAACATTTTTATATTTTGCTTTTTCTAATTGTTTTGCTATTTCAATAACTAAATATACAAATTCAGGCCAAGATTGAAGGATTAATGAATCCTTATCTTTCTTATGTTTAGCCTGGGAAATGTGACAGAGAAAATCAGCAAACCGGGATTTATCAGACCAGACATCATCTGCATATTCTATAGCTCTCCTTTCCAATTCAACCCTCCAATCCTTTAACTCTCTCTTAATATCCAACCTGTCATGCATATGACACATCACAATATATTCAATTAATTCTTGAGTCTTTTCATCATGCATATCAGTCTTTACTACTACAGCAGCAGACTCACTGTTGTTCTCAGACATATTTTTACTTGTTGCACTACAAGTACCACAATAACTTTATCAAATATATATTTTGCACCCCAAAATTTTGTTTCTATTACAAGCAGATCTCGGTGGGACCTCCAGATTATGTCGGAATATTTATGCTGTCTCCGATTGACAGTCTATATTATTTATGTGAATAAATTAAAATCTATAATGAAGGAGATTATAATTTATTATCATAAATATCAAGCTAAAACAAGCTCGTGATCTGCGTTGAATTGAAGACAAAACCCAGTTACCAACAAAATATATATGTAATTTATTAATAAAAATTTTAGTACAAAATAATATATAATAAAATTGGTGATAATAAAATTCAATCAATGATATGCAAAATAGTGAGAAAGTCAAAAATAATTAGGAATATATATCTACACAATTATGCCTTCTTATAATGATACCCCTCAATTATATTTTAAATCAATTTAGTACTTGATTTCTCTCAGCCGACAAATGTCCGATTAAACCCAAATCTGGTTTATCTTTTATCTATACAGATATTTATACATATATAATCAACCGTACCGGTCTAGAACTGAATTCAGTTCCTTGGAGATAATACCGTGTTTTCACCAGTATATTTTTAATCTCCCTGTATTGGATTAATTTTCAGGATGATGCTGCAGGTACACCCCAATCTTATTCCACAACAGATACTATACGCAAGGTATGGGTAATTGAATATATATAGATATGTATTATATTAATTAATTATCCTATAAAATATAGGCAAGGTTATACTATACCCAAAATGTCAGCTAGCAGAAACCAGTTTCAATGGTTCTAAGATGGCTGCCTCCAATGACTGCAAAGGTGGTCAGGGCTGGATCTGGTCTTTTCCCTTGATGATCGTCCCTTGATGATGATAGTTAGAGAGAGAGCTCCAGAGATAGATTGATGGATGGCTCCTTGGATGGATCAATGGATCCCCTCTGTCAGCCCAGACCATCTTTTTATCCTCTCTTAGAAAGGGTTTGGCCAAGTTTTATCATTAACTAGTGACATCACTTATAACCAATAGAACCTCCCTCTAGGGAAAATACACCCGAGATCTTTAGGTTACCCTAACACTAGATGGCACTAGCACTCCATACAAAATCAAGGCATATTATTAGTTCTCTTATTCATTTACTAATGATACATTTTAACTAAGATTTCAGACACAACCTTGAGGAGATCTTGAATAGACAATGACTTTTGTATCTGGTCAAACACCTCGCATATCCCTTAATCTTTTGACCAGACCTAATTAAATCAAGATACACATGACCATACTCAAGTCATTGTTCTGTGGAAAAGACAAGGTTTGTTTATGGTCACCTGTGTACACATTTCTCCATACAAGAAAACCTAAAGCAAAGAAATAATTTACTTATGTTTCACACTGAGAGAAATTCTACAAAGAATGACAGAGTAATTTCTAACCTTAAAACTGAATATATCTATAAGGACCACACTCTTATATATATAGTACAACACACGTATTTAAATTGATGATATAAAATCAATCTACTCATACATTGCTTAATATAAAAACCCCAAAGAAAGATTAGAGTCTTTCTATACACTGAAAATCATCAAGACTCAGCATATGTCTAATACATTGTCTTATCTAGGCAATTACTAAAAACAGACTTGGGTAAACACCTTGGTACAGATTGTTAATCTTAGGTTAGTAATTCTGAGTTAAAATCTTGAACTCACTCTGCCCTCTTAAAATAAGACAAAATGGTTGTTCTTTAGGCTCATGTTCAGACATCTTTTATAGGCCTGATACCTATGGACTTTATTTATACCCAATAGTTCTGACAGTCTACACGACGACATGTGTCGCGCGACACATAGGGTACAACTACACTGCTACATGTGTCACGCGACATTAATGTCGCAAAACAATATTTATAATGGTAGTCTATGGTGTCTTACTGTGACATGCGACATGCTGCGACTAGCGACGCACCCACCATGCCATGCTGTAGGATGATAGCTGTAGGCATGCTGGGAGTTGTAGTTTTGCAACAGCTTTAGAGCCTCAGGTTGGTCATCCCTGATGTAGGGCATTTTTAGAATGTCTAATTTAAACTGTTTAAAAATGTAACAGGATTAGTAAATCTGCCCCAATATATTTATTGCTACTTCTATAAGATAACACGAATTCAAAAGCGCACATATGATATTACACAAAAAATTATTAGTAGAACAAATCATACAACAAACAACATATAAAATAAAATAAATAGCAGAAATACATGAAGGTACTATGACATTATTAGTTCACCCTGGTCATTCAAGGCCGCATTGTCACATCTACATAGGGTATGCTGTGCCAGTAATAATTGTTATACACATATCACTAAAATCTTTAAAAGTACACCTATGTACCCATCTAAGGTTGGTTTGTTCACTCCTGGACTCTGGTCTGTATTGCTCTCTTATGCTACTTTTTGCACTTATTTCTCAATTGATGATAGTTTTGTCCTTACCAGGATATGCGGGATAGTATTCCAACTTATCAGGTTAATTCCTGTTGGGATTTCTCTCTGCAAGGTTACAGTAGCTACTGGTATGGCTACTTATGGGACTTGTGCAATATTTTTTGTAGCTAGATGGGTACATACCGTATTTTTCGCCCTATAAGACGCACCGGCCCATAAGGCGCACCTAGGTTTTTGGGGAGGAAAATAAGAAAAAAAATTTTTTTAACCAAAAGGTGTGCTTTTGGTGGGTTTGGAACTAATGGTGGTCTGTGGATGGCACTATTACTGGGGATCTGTGGATGGCACTGTTACTGGGGATCTGTGGATGGCACTGTTATGGGGGGATCTGTGAAGGACACTGTTATGGGGGGATCTGTGGATGACGCACTGTTATGGGGGATCTGTGGATGACGGACACTGTTATGGGGGATCTGTGGATGACGGACACTGTTATGGGGGGATCTGTGGATGACGGACACTGTTATGGGGGGATCTGTGGATGACGGACACTGTTATGGGGGGATCTGTGGATGACGAACACTGTTATGGGGGATCTGTGGATGATGGACACTGTTATGGGGGGATCTGTGGCTGGCACTGTTACAGGGGGAATCTGTGGCTGGCACTGTTACAGGGGGGATCTGTGGGTGGCACTGTTATTTATGTGCCATCCACAGACCCCCCACCCAATAACAGTGCCATCCACAGACCCCCACCTCATAACAGTGCGATCCACAGACCCCCCACCCCTTAACTGTGCCATCCACGGATGTTGCCCATAAAACTGTCATCCACAGATTCCCCCCCCGCCGCTCCAGTATACAAATATAAAATGTCTTATTCAATTAAAAGTGATTAAACATGCCCCCTCAGTCCTAATATTACCGTACATCCTAACAGCTTCTGTACAATGCCGACAGGCAGGCCGGGTGGCCGGCGCGCCAATCACTGACGTCACTTGCCTGCGCCGCCTGCTTCATTCATAAAGTAGGCGGCGCAGGCAAGTAACGTCAGTGAGTGTCGCGCCGCCCGCCCACCTGGCCTGCCTGCATTCTACAGAAGCTGTTAGGATGTACGGTAATATTAGGACTGAGGGGGCATGTTTAATCACTTTTAATTGAATAAGACATTTTATATCCTCCCAGTCCCTCCCCGCTCGCTCGTACATCGCAGCCTGCGATGTAAAACTGTCAGCATTCGCCCCATACGACGCAGGGGCATTTTCCCCCCATTTTGGGGGGGGGGAGTGCATCTTATGGGGTGAAAAATACGGTAGGTGTACTTTAAAGATTTTAGTGATATGTGTATAACAATTATTACTGGCACAGCATACCATATGTAGATGTGACAATGCGGCCTTGAATGACCAGGGTGAACTAATACTGTCATAATACCTTCATCTATTGCTGCTATTTATTTTATTTTATGATATGTTGTTTGTTGTATGATTTGTTCTACTAATACATTTTTGTGTAATATATGTGCGCTTTTGAATTGGTGTTTTGTTATACATTTCCGCACATATTGCAGTCCCCTTGGATTGCTATATTTGGTGGTTCTTTTACTTCTATAAGATGTAAACGTTGAGAAAGGTCACATTTAGTTGGGCTGAAACATTGCTAGATGGATAGGTAGAAAACAGATAGATGTAAGTGAATAAAATGGGACCTGAACAGTGGGGTAACTAGAACTTACTGTGCCCCATAGCAAATTTTTGAACAGGCACCCCAGCTTCCCCCAGCAACCCCCTCCTCCAGTGTGCAGCCTTCACTCATGTGGCTAGTCAAGATCACTCTCTCAGACCAGGCCTGGCAGCCACACTGTCCGTTTCCTACATGTATATACTGTATAGGGTTGAGCGAATTGAGGTATTGCTGCGAAGCTGAATTTTTTTGCGCTTCGTGGTAATGAATCAATTTTCCCTGAAATGGCTGTAAAAAAAAGATTTTTGTGCAAGATTTTGTGTGGGATCTTCAATCAAGATGGCTGCAGCAGCCACTTCACGCTGAAATGGATAACGTGAGTATTTTTTTAAACTGAGTAACCTCCTCATTTTTCATTTCAAAAGTCGCGATCAGCAATGAATGCGGCATCTGAGGTGTCAATGACGGGGGGGGGGGGGGTGCAATTGCCGTTCTCAGTCATTGCGCCTGCTACTTACAAAGAAATATGCTTCATAATTAAGTAATTTGTCACAAAGCAAATTTCTTTGTGAAATTTGGCGAAGCAGCCGGATCAAATTATTTTAAACTTCATTCATCACTAATACTTTATGTCATGTCACTGATTATACTGTCACTGTATATAATGCCATTGTATAATAATGTTGTGGAAACCCTGAGAAAATGTTTCAGTCCTCTCAGGGGGGCTCCTTCAGAGATTGGGCCCCATAGCAGCCATTTTCCCTGCTTCCACTATAGCTACGGCCCTGGACTTGAACCATGTATTCACAGTTTACTTGAGGTGGCTAAATGAGGTGGGATAGGAGCTGAAAAGAGAGCGTTTTCATTTGGTAGAAAAGGAGTTAGGACTGAGACTTGGGGTTCGAGGCAAGTTGGAAAAAGAGGATCAGGACATCTGCTACAAGCTTAAGTCTTCAGTTACAAAATTATCAGCAGCCGGTGTGTGTGTGAGAGTGTTTTGCTTAATTATCTATGCTTCCTCTCCCACCAATTGTCTCACTATTCCTTTTTACACTTCCCACCTGGTGCCTCTGTCCCTATTGATCCCTCTCACTATGTACTTCTCTGTCCGTGTTAACCATCCCATGCTGGATCTGATGAGGTGTGGGAACAAATAGACTCTATAAATTGTCTCTTGTACCTTTGAGCTTTGTTCTAGTACGGTACCTGTGTACTGAGCTTGGTTCTAGTGTTTTATTTATATATTTAATTTTGGTACCAAATGTACAGTACAGACCAAAAGTTTGGACACACCTTTTCATTCAAAGAGTTTTCTTTATTTTCATGACTATGAAAATTGTAGATTCACACTGAAGACATCAAAACTATGAATTAACACATGTGGAATTATATACATAATAAACAAGTGTGAAACAACTGAAAATATGTCATATTCTAGGTTCTTCAAAGTAGCCACCTTTTGCTTTGATTACTGCTTTGCACACTCTTGGCATTCTCTTGATGAGCTTCAAGAGGTAGTCCCCTGAAATGGTTTTCACTTCACAGGTGTGCCCTGTCAGGTTTAATAAGTGGGATTTCTTGCCTTATAAATGGGGGATGGGACCGTTAGTTGCGTTGAGGAGAAGTCAGGTGGATACACAGCTGATAGTCCTACTGAATAGATTGTTAGAATTTGTATTATGGCAAGAAAAAAGCAGCTAAGTAAAGAAAAACGAGTGGCCATCATTACTTTAAGAAATGAAGGTCAGTCAGTCAGCCGAAAAATTGGGAAAACTTTGAAAGTAAGGGCTATTTGACCATGAAGGAGAGTGATGGGGTGCTGCGCCAGATGACCTGGCCTCCACAGTCACCGGACCTGAACCCAATCGAGATGGTTTGGGGTGAGCTGGACCGCAGAGTGAAGGCAAAAGGGCCAACAAGTGCTAAGCATCTCTGGGAACTCCTTCAAGACTGTTGGAAGACCATTTCAGGGGACTACCTCTTGAAGCTCATCAAGAGAATGCCAATAGTAGTAATCAAAGCAAAAGGTGGCTAGAATATTACATATTTTCAGTTGTTTTACACTTGTTTGTTATGTATATAATTCCACATGTGTTAATTCATAGTTTTGATGCCTTCATAGTCATGAAAATAAAGAAAACTCTTTGAATGAGAAGGTGTGTCCAAACTTTTGGTCTGTACTGTATGTACTGAGCTTGATTCTGGTACTGTGTAGATTGATTGGTTCTAATACTGTGTAGTTTGTTAAGTTTTGATATTGTGCTAAACATGAGTCTAAGAGCTCGTTCACATGATCGTTCACAGCAAATAGCGGATCTGCAAAACACGGATGGCGCCCGTGTGCCTTCCGCAATTTGCGGAACGGAACAGGAGGCCTATAACAGAAATGCCTATTCTTGTCCGCAAAATGGCCAAGAATAGAACAGGACTCATAATTTTTGCGGGGCCACGGAACGGAGCAAAGGATGCGGACAGCACACAGAGTGCTGTCCGCATCTTTTACGGACACATTGAAATTAATGGTTCCGTGTAAGAACCGTATGCAGAACACAGAAAAGGGCTCGTATACGGAACGCAAAATACGTTTGTGTGAACGAGCCCTAAGGCCAAGTTTACACTTCAGTTATTTGTTCAGTTATTTCCATCAGTTATTGTGAGCCAAAACCAGTAGTGGAGCCTACTCAGAGATAAGGTAGAAAGGAAAGATCTGCACCTGTTCTGTGTTTTTGACCTGCACCTGGTTTTGGCTCACAATAACTGAACAAATAACTGAAGTGTGAACTTGGCCTAATACTGTATTTATGCATTGGACTTGGTTCTTTATTTATGTGCTGGGTTTGGTTCTGGCACTGTACTTCATAAAGCTCTTGCTGTATGTATTTTGCCTAGCTCTAGCACAGTCTCTATGCGTTAAGATGCTAATGATGAGTGTAGAATAGTGAATGTGGATAGACAAGTGTGTAAATGTAATGATATTTTTATTTTGATATGCAAGTTTAATATTTTACACAAGGGAGGTCCACACAAGGTTAGAAAATGTATTTAGTCACTATTGTATTAATGTGAAAAATATTTAGAATATAGTGTTATATTGTTTAACCTTTTCCCACACATTGCTGTATGTTAAGGTGGGGGCTAACTTCCCATACCTCAACATATAGTAACACTATAGGGATGGGAACCAAGCAGTGTTGCCAACCATAATTTTTCTTTATTTTCTGGACAACTTATCACAAAATCATAGACAGCCAAGATTTTTTAGGGACAACTTCGAAAACCATAATGAATGATAAAGATTATAAGTAATACAGGTCTACAGCTCAATATACTGATATGAACTCATTACCAGCATTTACTGTGAGATGTAAAATCATGAAAATTACCACCAAATGAATCTAGTCAAGTACCACCAGACTCAAAACAATCATGAACTCATCTATTTTTTTTCACAGACACAGGAAAAAAGTTGTCTATTTTTATGGATTGTCCAGAAATTTCTGGACGGCTGGCAACCCTGCAACCAGACTGCAGCAGCCAAGAGCCGATATAGGGTCTTAAAGGTTGTCTGTCATAAGCATACTGATTAGAAGACATAATAAACTCCATTACATAAGTGTGCTCTAGGAGTAAAGATTGGACTGGATAGATCTGTATCCTTTAATCTTATCAACTATGTATTACAGGTGTTCGTTTTACCCTGGACACCTAATGAGTGTTCCTATTTTACTATTGCAGAGAAGCTGGGGAGGGTTGTTTATGAAGCAAATTGACCTATAGCCAATGGTCAGAAGGGGGGCAAGTGGATAATCTTCTGGGATGCTTACATCCATAGTACATAAATGTTAAGCTTGAAAAAATACACAGGTCCATTAAAGGTTATGGACACCTTTTGGGACAATTTGTCTTTATTATTGCATTCTACATATTTTGGGTTAAAAATATTTTTTTCAATTGATCTATAAAAATTTTCACGTTTTTCCTCTAGAATAGTGATGATCGAGCACCAAAGTATTCGGGTGTTCGGGTGTTTGGCCTGAGCACATTGCTATATTTGTGTGCTCGGCGAAGGACCCGAGTATAATGGAAGTCAATAGGAGACAACCAGGCACCCCCTGCCTTGAAAATGGGAGGGTGCCTGGTCCATTGGAAAAGGTCAGAAAGTGACAGAAACACCATTGAAATGGATCGGGAACAGCATGGGGACTATGTCTGGATACATCTTGGACTCCCAGGGCGCTGCTGGAAACAATGTTGTCCGAGTTGTATGCCACTTTTATAGACTGACTAAAATACGCACAAAACCCCCCCAAAAAATCAATTTTAAAGGAAAAATTGTTAGGAAACATTCTTTCCTGTATATTCAATTGTATATAAAGTGCTGGTGCTGCAAAAAATTACAAGCAAGAGGCACTCCGAAATAGCCTGTATATCACATAAAGAAGGGCCTCATTCACATTGTGGTACAATTGTTCAGGTAGTGGGACTCCTACACTCATAAAGCCTATGCACTAAGTGAAAGGGCTGCCAAAAATTACAACGAACCGGCACTCCAAAACACCCTTTGTTACACATAAAGGAGGCCATCATACACACCCTTGAAAAATTATGATTGATGGCCTGCTGGAGACCCCCAAAAACATTTGGAGCAAGGGCCTGCTGATCTGACCGTCTAAAACCTTAGGGGCGAGGGCCTGCTGCCGCATTGGTGACTCTAGATAACCTCTGGGCGATTGCACGTCCCCGTGACGGCGATGATCCATTTGGATGTCTGCCCTATCAACTTTTGATGTTCTTTTCTGCGCCTACCATGGTGATCACGGGAAACAGGGAATCAGGGTTCAATGCCAGAGAGGGAGCTTGAGAAAGGGATGCCACATCCAAGGGAGGTCAATGGCTGAAATCTGATTGGCTGTTGTTGCCTTGCACCTTTTTTTTCCTAATTGTGAACCACCCAGAGAGGGGGGTGAGTCAAGTTATTAAAGCAGAAGAATCCAAGAAAGGCAGCAGGCGCACGGCAATTACCCACTCCCGACTCGGGGAGGTAGTGACGATAAATAACAATACAACACTCCTAAGCGGCCCTGTTATTGGCAAGAGTACACTTTCCGTTAACGAGGATCTATTGGAGTGCAAGTCTGGTGCCAGCATCCAACTTGCTTCCGTCCTCCACAACGTTCACCCAGTGTGCCATCATGGTGAGGATTGTGTTGACTAGACTCTTGGCTACTGAGACTGGACTTGTAGGTGAGGGCCTGCTGCCACTTTGTTGACTCTAGATAACTTCTAGCGGATAGCATGTCCCCTTGACAGCGACGATCCATTTGGATGTCTGCCCTATCAACTTTGGAGCAATTTTTCAACAAGGACCTTCTGGTATAGCACCGTTTTGCTTGTCCTCTCCACCAGAGGAATGAGAGATGAGATGTTATCTTTATAGCGGGGGTCGAGAAGGGTGAACAACCAGTAATCCGTGTTATCTAAAATGCGTATAACATGCGGGTCATGGCAAAGGCAGCCTAACATGAAGTTAGACATGTGTGCCAGAGCACCAACAGGCAAGACTTCGCTGTAGTCATCAGAAGGTGAGCTGATCCTGTAAAAGATCGTAGGTGAGGGCCTGCAGGTGAGCTGACCCTGTAAAACAATATATGCAAGGGCCTGCAGTTGAGCTGACCATGTAAAACATTTCATGCGAGGGCCTGCAGGTGAGCTGACCCTGTAAAACATTATATGCAAGGGCCTGCAGGTGAGCTGACCATGTAAAACATTTTATGCGAGGGCCTGCAGGTGAGCTGACCCTGTAAAACATTATATGCAAGGGCCTGCAGGTGAGCTGACCATGTAAAACATTTTATGCGAGGGCCTGCAGGTGAGCTGACCCTGTAAAACATTATATGCGAGGGCCTGCAGTTGAGCTGACACTCTAAAACAATATATGCGATGGCCTGCTGCTGAGCTGACGCTCTAAAACATTATATGTGAGTGCCTGTTGGTGAGCTGACGCTGTAAAACATTATATGCGAGTGCCTGCAGGTGAGCTGACGCTCTAAAACATTATATGCGAGTGCATGTTGTTCAAATGACGCTCTAAAACATTATATGCGAGTGCATGATGTTGTCACGAGGGTGTCAAGAACCACGCCTGACTCCGTTATACCCGGGGTCAGGAAGTCGCAGCGGTTGGCTGCGCGCTCTATGTAAGATAGGGCTGTTTCCTTATGGTAGCTTTCTGGGTTTGCTTTGCAACCCTTTTTGGCTCACTCAGGGATCTGTAGCTCCTTCTCCTTAGCTGTTCCTTGTCCAGCACTCCCAACCTCCTTATATTCCCCTCTCACACTTCTCTGGTTGCCAGATATAGAGCTTCCTGCCTGGACTTCTATACTGACCCTCTGAAGCTGTGTTGCTGTGTTCTTTGGTTGTTGGTCCAGAACGTTACCCTCCGGATCCCTGTTGGACCTTTGTGATCTGCTGTGGTCGCCCACCTGGCTTTATGTGTTTGTCTGTATTGTCTGTCCTCTCCCTGGTGTTTCCATCTTAGTGTCAGTGGTGCGGACTAGCGATCCCACCGGCCCGTTCACTATCTAGGGCTCATTTTAGGGAAAGCCAGGGTTTAGGCACGTGATCGCTGCACTGGTGAGGAACCCATCTAGGGACGTCAGGGCAGTCAGGTGCCAGCCGCAAGGTGAGTCAGGGGTCACCACCTTTCCCTCTCCCTTGGGCAGGGCTATCGACATCAGGATGACTCTCCATCTCCTCCTCTTCTGCCCATCCACTATGGACACTAGATTAGGCCCCTGATTATTTAAATTTACGCTAAAGAAACAGTTTTCGGATGGAGTACTGTATATGTCACGGATGTGTATTACACACACACACACTACAGACACAGCAGATGAGGGCTGGCCCCTGATTATTAAAATTTACGCTAAAGAAACAGTTTTCGGATGTCGTACTGTATATGTCACAGATGTGTATTAAACGCACACAAAAGACAATAAATGTGGCGCTAATTATTTGAATTTACGCAAAAAAAAGACACAGTCTGCGGATGATGTACAGTACATGTCACTAATAGGTATTAAATAAAAATATCTTGCTGCTGTCAAACACACACAAAGTAGTCCTTAAAAGGACCTTGGGGTCTTTGAAAAGCTTTTGGTAGTAAAAAGAGCAAATTTCTCTCCCTGCACTATCTGTCCCTTCCTCAGCACGGATGTCCCTGAGATTGATCAATTTAGCGCAGGTAAAAATATATTGCTGCTCTAAAACACACACACACACACACACACAGCAGTCCATAAAAGGACTTTTGGGTCTTTGAAAAGCTTTCTTTGAATAATAAATGTGAATTTCGCTCTCTACACTGCCTTTCCCTTCCTACGCTCTGCTCTCCCTGACTATGACTGATCCGAGCACGTGTCATCTGGTGCTATATAGCACCCAATGACGCATTCCGGCCAGCCAATCACTGTAATGCCAGCAGCCTACTGGCATTACAGTGATGGCAGTACTTACTTGCACGTTTATTGGCTGCTTAGCAGCTGCGAAACGTGTGGGGAGGAGACTCGAGCATGGCGCTCGAGCACATGCGGTACTCGGCCGAGTACCGCCATGTGCCGAGCATAGCGATGCTCGAGCAGTTTCACTGCATCAGTTTCTTCTGCTTCTCAGTAAATCCATTAGACAGCTGACCACTCAATAAACAATAATTTAAGCTAAATTATGTTCAAACTGATATGAATATGGCTTATGGTAGTGTTTATAAACCGTCAGGGAACTAGAGGGCTACAGTTCAAGCAGTCAGAGCAGCTCTCTGATTGATTTCATTGAGAAGGAGAAGCAGAAATCTACAGATGCAGAGAAATTGAATACTGAATAGGAAAAACTTGAAAATATTTAAAGGTTCTCCAGAAATTAAGAAAATGAAAATGCATAAATACTACTTTATTTTAAATATATTTCCAATGACCTTTCATTAGTTATAATGGCTCGTTTTGTCAAGGGAGCAATCAGCAGGGGAAATAATTTGGCCGCCGTCCTACTAGTACACACAAAACCTGTCCTAATCACATAGGAGGACAAGTTACTTCAGAGCACTGAGCTAAACAGCTGCCTCATCTTCCTCTCCTACTTGTCAGTGATTATGATCTTGAATACAGTTTAATATGATCTTCAGCTGAATCTCTGTAGGAATGGAGTTCATGAGGAGACATGTCTCCTAATGATTGCTCCACAGATAAAACAAGCCATTTTAACTAATGAAAGGTATATGGGAATATATTTATAATAAAATAATAATATGGTATTTTCATTTTCTTAATTCCCGGAGCACCCCTTTAGGGCTCTTTCACACTTGCGTTGTTGTGTTCCGGCATAGAGTTCCGTCGTCGGGGCTCTATGCCGGAAGAATCCTGATCAGGATTATCCCCATGCATTCTGAATGGAGAGAAATCCATTCAGGATGCATCAGGATGTCTTCAGTTCCGGAACGGAACGTTTTTTGGCCGGAGAAAATACTGCACCTTGCTGCGCTTTTTGCTCCGGTCACAAATCCTGAACACTTGCCGCAAGGCCGGATCCGGAATTAATGCCCATTGAAAGGCATTAATTCGGATCCGGCCTTAAGCTAAACGTCGTTTCGGCGCATTACCGGATCCGACGTTTAGCTTTTTCTGAATGGTTACCATGGCTCCCAGGACACTAAAGTCCTGTTTTCCATGGTAAAGTGTAGTTGGGAGCGGGGGAGCAGTATACATACCATCCGTGCGGCTCCCGGGGCGCTTCAGAGTGACGTCAGGGCGCCCCACGCGCATGGATGACGTGATTGCATGGATCACGTCATCCTTGCGCATCGGGCGCTCTGACGTCATTCTGGAGTGCCCCGGGAGCCGCACGGACTGTAAGTATACTGCTCCCCTGCTCCCCACTACTACTATGGCAACCAGGACTTTAATAGCGTCCTGGCTGCCATAGTGACACTGAACACATTTTGAAGACGGATCCGTCTTCAAATGCTTTCAGTTCACTTGCGGTGTTACGGATCCGGCGGGCACCTCGGGCAAATGGAGTGCACGACGGATCCGGACAACGCAAGTGTGAAAGAGGCCTAAATAATGACCAATAAAAAAATAATAATAATAACTCAAAATGAAATAATAAAGAAATGACCTAGTGGTGTTCATAGCTTTTAAATCTAATTTATAATCTTTCTGTAATCCAGAGGAAGGCAAAAACCTATGAGGAGGATGGCAGTTGTCTCATGTTAGGGGTATAATTCTCACTGCTCTTACAGTAAAGAACACCTATCAATGATGGTGATAAAACCTTATTTCTTCTACATGTAGATGATGCCCCATTTTCTGGGATACATTCATATTATATAGACTGTCCATTCATAGTATATTGTACGCTACAATTAAATCAATCCTCTCCACTCTTAATAGCTGAACTTTGATAACCTTGCACTGCCATTCACCCATTTCAATAAATTCATTAGTTCTATGCTACCTCCTCTGAAACGGCTCTAATTCAGTTATGTTCTTCTTATACACATGCCCAAAATTGTACACAATATTTCATGTATGAATTAGTTATTATTATCATTTATTATTATTAGAGATGACCGAATCGAAGTTGACGAAGTGGAATTCGATATGAATTTCAGGAAAAATTTGATTCTCACCGAATACGAATTCCCTCACGCTTCATGGTAACGAATCAAATTTTTTTTCTAAAATGGCTGCTGCACATGTTAGAACATGGAGCAAAGAACTCTGGGAACGAGGGATCACCCACAATGCCATGCATGCAGCCAATCAGCAGCCAGCCAGCCCTGTGAGGAGAGACGTGAGCAGGCACTAATGACAGTGGTAGAAAAGACTTTAAAACTTTATTTTACTGTATAGAAGTTCAGGGAAAGGATAGGGAGGAATCTTTCCACAGTATTGAAGCAGAACAGGGGAGTAGGGGAGTTTACAGCCTGGGTAATAGGAACAATCCTATTACACCTTGCTGCACTGACTGTAGATACAAATTGCCACTATACAGCTGTGTAATACCAGCAAACCGTTCTTGTTATTGGGGTGCAAGTGCTGTTTAATACAACCATTAACAGGGTTTATTAAAAGGAAATATTTCTACATCTTATTTGCCCTTGTGCGGAGCAGTTATATGTAGAGTTGAGCGGACACCTGGATGTTCGAGTTCGACGGGTTCGGCCGAACTTCACAAAAAAGTTCTAGTTCGGAACCCGGACTTGACCCCGAACCCCATTGAAGTCAATGGGGATCTGAACTTTTGAGCACTAAAATGGCTGTAAAATGTCATGGAAAGGGCTAGAGGGCTGCAAATGGCATCAAAATGTGGTTAAGAGCATGGCAAGTGCTCTGCAAACAAATAGGGATAGGGAAATGACTTAAAATAACATAAAATACGTAAAAATAAAAAATAATAATATTGATATAGGAGGACGAGGTCCATATGGAGTAGGAGGTTAGGGAGGCGGTGGATGTGGCGGTGTAGGTGGGAGCGGCGGTGGAGGAGGATAAGGTAGCCTACACTGCTTTTTGGTTTTAAACATTGGGAAATATAACCTGTGATAACCCCCTCCAGTCGTGCTAAATGCACGTTCAGACAATACACTGGCTATAGGGCAGGCCAGCACCTCCAAGGCGTAAAGGGCAAGCTCAAGGCCATGTGCCCAATTTGGAGACCCAGAAGTCAGTTCATGTAGGTGTGTGCAAACATACTGCCCCACCATGTTGCACGTCCCCGTGATGTTCACGATCCAATTGGATATATGCTCTATCAACTTTCGATGTTCTTTTCAGCGCCTACCATGTTGATCACGGTTAGTGGCAAATCAGGGTTCCACGCCGGAGAGGGAGCGTGAGAAAGAGAGACCACATCCAAGGGAGATCAATGGATGAAATTTAATTGTGATTGAGTGGAAATGTGGGACAAATTATTAAAAGCAGAAGAATTGAAGGAAAGGAGGGGGCGCGCAGCAATTACCCACTCCCGACTCGGGGAGGTAGTGACAATAAATAACAATAAAGGACTCTTAAGATGCCCTGTTATTGGAATTATTAATAAAAAAAATTATAGGGAATATCACTGGGGTATTTTGGATTTGGAAACGTTAGACAGGAGAGGCCCTGCTGCCGCTTTGTTGACTCTAGATAACTTCTGCCTGATCGCACGTCCCCATGATGTCCACGATCCATTTAGATATCTTCTCTATCAACTTTCAATGTTCTTTTCTAAACCTACCATGTTGATCACGGTTATCGGCGAATCAGGGTTCCACGCTGGAGAGGAAGCGTGAGAAAGGGAGACCACATCCAAGGGAGGTCAATGGCTGCAATGTGATCGAGCTGAAATGTGGGACAAGTTATTAAAGCAGAAGGATAGAATGAAAGGGACAATTAAAGATGAATTTTACAAATTTAATTCCCTGTCACCTATGCAGAGCAGGGGTTTTTCATCGCCAGAAATGGGTTAATGTCACCCACAAATGGAACAGATGAATTAAAAAAAAAATGTAACAGACAATTTAGTGAAAATTTATCTGTCTACTAGGTAGAGCAGGGGTATATCACAGCCAAAAATTGGCGAATTTCACCCGAATATGTAACAGACAAATTAATGATTTTTTTTTACCTGTCTATTAGGTATAGCAGTGGTATATCACAGCCAAAATTTGGTGAATTTCACCCGAAATTGTAACAGACAAATTAGTGAAATGTTTTTAACTGTCTACTAGATACAGCCGGGGTATATCACACCCAAAATGTGGTGAATTTCACCCGGATATGTAACAGACAAATTAGTGAAATGTTACCTGTCTACTAGGTAGAGCAGGGGTATATCACAGCCAAAATGGTGAATTTCACCCGAAATTGTAGCAGACAAATTAGTCAAATGTTACCTGTCTACTAGGTAGAGCAGGGGTATATCACAGCCAAAAATTGGCGAATTTCACCCGAATATGTAACAGACAAATTAAAGTTTTTTTTTTACCTGTCTATTAGGTATAGCAGTGGTATATCACAGCCAAAATTTGGTGAATTTCACCCGAAATTGTAACAGACAAATTAGCGAAATGTTTTTAACTGTCTACTAGATACAGCCAGGATATATCACACCCAAAAAGTGGTGAATTTCACCCGAATATGTAACAGACAAATTAGTGAAATGTTACCTGTCTACTAGGTAGAGCAGGGGTATATCACACCCAAAAGTTTGTGAATTTCACCCGAATATGTAACAGAGAAATTAATGAATTTTTTTTACCTGTCTACTGGGTATAGCAGTTGTATATCACACCCAAAAATTGGTGAATTACACCCAAATATGTAACAGACAAATTAGGGAAATGTTACCTGTCTACTAGGTAGAGCAGGGGTATATCACACCCAAAAATTTGTGAATTTCACCCGAAAATGTAACAGACAAATTAGTGAAATGTTTTTACCTGTCTACTAGGTACAGCTGGGGTATATCACACCCAAATAGTGGTGAATTACACCCAAATATGTAACAGACAAATTAGAGAAATGTTACCTGTCTACTAGGTAGAGCAGGGGTATATCACACCCAAAAATTGGTGAATTTCACCAGAAAATGTAACAGACAAATTAGTGAATTGACATAAAATAAAATGAAATACGTACAAATTAAAAAAAATAAACTTGATTTATGAGGTGGAGGTCCATATGGAGTAGGAGTTTGAGGAAGCGGTGGACGTAGCGGTGTAGGTGGAAGCGGTGGTGGATGAGGACGAGGTAGCCAACACTGGTTTTTGTTTTTAATTTTATTTTTTATTTTTTTATTAGGGTACACTCCAAAAGAGTGTGAAATATCCAAAATACAACAATGAGCAATTGCGCTGTAGTATAAAAATGGCTGGGTAAGGCTGGTATACATGTCTATTCTGCACAAGGTACAGACAAGGCCTGTGGGATCCATGCCTGGTTTATTTTAATGAACGTGAGCTTGTCCACATTGGCTGTGGACAGGCGGCTGCACTTGTCTGTGATAAGGCCCCCTGCCGTGCTAAACACACGTTCAGACAATACACTGGCTGCAGGGCAGGCCAGCACTTTCAAGGAGTAAAGGGCAAGCTCAGGCCATGTGCCCAATTTGGAGACCCAGAAGTTGAAGTGGGCAGACACGTCATTCAGTACGTGTAGGCGTGTGCACACATACTGCTCCACCATGTTGGTGAAATGCTGCCTCCTGCAAAGACATTCCTTATCAGCTGGTGGTGCCAGATGTTGTGGTGTGCTGACAAAGCTTTTCCACATTTCGGCCATGCTAACCCTGCCTTCTGAGGTGCTGGTGGTGCCCCAGCTGCGTTGGCGACCTCTTCCTCCTCCTCTGCCTTTGCCTTGTACTTCCACTGTGCCCCCGCTGTCAGGAATGCCACCAGCATCGCGTCTACCAGCGTGCGTTTGTACTCGCGCATCTTACGATCACGCTCCAGTGACGGAATTAAGGACGGTACGTTGTCCTTGTAACGGGGATCCAGCAGCGTGGCCACCCAATAATCAGCACAAGTTAGAATGTGGGCAACTCGGTGGTCGCTGCGGAGACACTGCAGCATGTAATCGTTCATGTGTGCCAGGCTGCCCAAAGGTAACAAAAATCTGTCCTCTGTGGGAGGTGTATCGCCTGTGTCCTCTGTATTCCTCCAGCCACGCACCAGTTATGGCCATGAGCTGGTTTGGATGCTACCCTGCTGTGAACATGGTTCCTCCTCCATCTCCTCCTCCTCATCCTCCACCTCGTCGTCATCCAGAACTGTGCCCTGGCTGGACAATTGTGTACCCGGCGTTTGTGGCTGCAAGAACCCACCCTTGGAGCCACTTGCGAATGACTGGCCGTAAACCCAATGAAATGATCCCTCTTCCTCCTCCTCCTCCTCCTGTAACACATCCTCTTCCATCATCGCCAGCAGTGTTTTTTCAAGGAGGCATAGAAGTGGGATAGTAATGCTGAGAATGGCGTTATCGGCACTGACCATGTTGGTGGAGTACTCGAAACAGTGCAACAAGGAACACAAGTCTCGCATGGAGGCAAAGTCATTGGTGGTGAAGTGGTCCTGTTCTGCAGAGCAATTCACTCGTGCGTGCTGCAGCTGAAACTCCACTATTGCCTGCTGCTGCTCTCACAGTCTGGCCAGCATGTGCAAGGTGGAGTTCCACCTTGTGGGCACGTCGCTTATGAGGCGGTGAGCGGGAAGGCCGAAGTAACACTACAGTGCTGACTGGCGAGCAGCAGCAGAGTGAGAACGCCGAAAGCGTGCACAGACGGCCCGCACTTTATGCAGCAGCTCTGACATATCGGGGGTAATTTTTAAGGAACCTCTGCACCACCAAATTCAGCACATGCGCCAGGCAAGGGATGTGCGTCAAACCGGCTAGTCCCAGAGCTGCTATGAGATTTCGCCAATTATCGCACACCACCAGGCCGGGCTTGAGGGTCACTGGCACCAACCACTCATCGGTCTGTTGTTCAAGGCCCGTCCACAGCTCCTGTGCGGTGTGTGGTTTGTCCCCCAAACAGATAAGTTTTAAAACTGCCTGCTGTCGGTTACCCCTGGCTGTGCTGAAGTTGGTGGTGAAGGTGTTACGCTGACCGGAAGAGGAGTCGGTAGAGGATGAGGAAGCGGAGTAGGAGAAGGAAGCAACAGGAGGCAAACTGAAGCGCCCTGCAATCCTCGGTGGTGGAAGGACATGCGCCAAACAGCTATCCGCCTCAGGCCCAGCCGCCACTGCATTTACTCAGTGTGCTGTTATAGAGATATAACGGCCCTGACCGTGCTTACTGGTCCACGTATCCGTAGTCAGGTGCACCTTGCCACAGATGGCGTTGCGCAGTGCACACCTGATTTTGTCCCCAACTTGGTTGTGCAGGGAAGGAATGGCACACCTGGAAAAGTAGTGGCGGCTGAGCACGACGTACTGTCAGACAGCCACCGCCATAAGGCTTTTAAAACTCTCCGTCTCCACCAGACGGAATGACAGCATTTCAAAGGACAGTAATTTTGAAATGCTGGCATTCAGGGCCAGGGATCGCGGGTCGGTAGGGGGGTACTTCCTCTTCCGCTCCAGTGTGGTACTGTCACTCCCGAGTTGGATGAAGAGGCCGAGACTGCAGCAGAAGAGGAAGCAGGAGGAGCCAGAGACCTTTCTTGGTTTTTGAGGTGTCTACTTAACTGCAGCTCATGCTTTGCACTTAGATGCCTGGTCATGCAGGTTGTGCTCAGGTTGAGAACGTTTATGCCTCGCTTCAGGCTCTGATTGCACAGCGTGCAAACCACTCGTGTCTTGTCGTCAGCACATTATCTGAAGAACTGCCACGCCAGGGAACTCCTTGGAGCTGGCTTTGGTGTGCTCGGTCCCTTGGGCAGTAACAGGCGTACTGTCTAGGGGACGGCCGCTCCGCTTTTGCACCCTGCTCCCTCTTCTGCTGTGCTGGTGGCTCTGTGTGACCACCACCTCTTCCTCCATACTACAAAGGTCACTTGCATGACCTTGATTCCATGTGGGGTCGAGGACCATATCGTCCTCCACATCATCTTCCATCCAGTCTTTACCCCTGCCCTCCTTGTCCGTCTGCACACTTTCGAAAGCCACAGTAGTTGGCTCCTGTGTTTCGTCATCATCCGAGACTTGCTGCAATGGTCCTCCCATGTACTCATCTTTAAACATAAGTGGTTGGGCATCGGTGGATGGCCCTGGGAAACCCTGCTAGCAGAGTCATCAAAAAGCAGAAGAAACTGCTGCATGACTTGGGGCTCAGACTGCTTGGCTGATTTGCAAGGGGTTGAGGTGAAAGACTGATGGACATCGGCTGCAGGTGCCAACTCTGATCTTTCAGCAGGAGACTGGGTGGGAGACAATGTGAAGAAACTGGAGGCACGGTCAGCAACCCAATCTACTATTGCCTGTACTTGTTCTGGCCTCACCATCCTTAGAGCCGCATTAGGCCCGACCAAATACTCGCACCTGAGGAAGGTGTTTCACTTGTACGTGTAGCTGGCATAAATCAACTACGTCCTCTCCCTGCCACAGGAGCTCCACCAGTAGCACCACGACCGGGGCCACGTCCCATATTTGACGCTCTCCTCATATTTGTCAAATTTAGGATCTTGCCAAAATGGGTGTTTTTTTAATAACAGAATAGAACAACAGTATCTAACACGTGTATCTTACAATGACAGATGTAGCAAAGGCTGCAAAATTAAGATTTTTGCACTAAATGGGTGTTTTTTTAATACCAGAATAGCACAGCAGTATCTAAAGCGTGTATCTCACACTGACAGATGCAGACAAAGCCGCAAATTAAGATTTTTGCCCAAAATGGGTGTTTAATTCCAGAATAGCACAGCAGTATGTAAAGGGTGTATCTCACAATGACAGATGCAGCAAAGGTTGCAAAATTAAGATTTTTGCCCTAAATGGGTGGTGTTTTTTTTATAGCACAATAGAACAACAGTATCTAAAGGGTGTATCTCACAATGACATATGCAGCAAAGGCTGCAAAATTAAGATTTTTGTCCTAAATGGGTGGTTTTTAATACCAGAATAGCACAGCAGTATCTAAAGCGTGTGTCACGGATGATGTTGCAGATAGCTGGAACTTATGAATAAACGTCCGACTGGCTTGATCCCAAACTAAGGAGCATATAGGTGAGCCCTATAAAACCCTAAGAGCTCTCCCTGACTGCTATGCCCATGCAAGGGTCTCAATGCTAGACCATTGCATGCCCACGTACCTAATACTGTGCGACACCTGAAAACCCTATAATAGTGAGGGGACACGACCACCGGCTCCCTGCACTTAATACGGACGGAGTCAGGGTCACCTAGAATCAAGCCAGCAAGGAAACACAATACATGAAAAGACTTATCTGAGTAAACAGCAGCAGCAGCCTCCAGCAGTGAACACTTCATCTAGGAAGTAGTATAAACCGCAAAGTGAGGCAGTATGGGAGAGAATATAAAGGGAGACGATTAGTCTAAATAGGTGACACCTGGGAGAAGGAAAGGAGATGACAAAGTGAAACCAAAACAAAGAACATCATGCAAGAGGTAGAGAAGGACGTCTGCCAGACCTTCTCACAGAACTGGCAGTGACAGCGTGTATCTCACACTGACAGATGCAGACAAGGCCGCAAATTAAGTATTTTGCCCTAAATGGGTGTTTTTTAAAACCCAGAAAATGATAGCTGTATTTCTAGCTTAAATTGCACACTGACTAATGCGGCAGAGGCCCCAGATAAAAAATGGGTGTTTTTTAAAACCCAGAAAATGATTTAAGTATTTCAAGCTTGTTTTAACAATAACAGATGCAGCAAATAGTGCAATATTAAGTACTTTGGCCAAAATGGGTGTTTTTTAAATAACAGAATATGACAACAGTATATAACGCTTGAATTTCACACGTACAGATGAAGCAAGGGCTGTAAAATTGAGTATTTTGCCCAAATAGGGTGTTTTTTAAAACCCAGAAAATTATAGCTGTATTTCTAGCTTAAATTGCACACTGACTAATGCTGCAGAGGCCCAAGATGGAGGGTATTGCCAAAAATGGGTGTTTTTTAAAACCCAGAAAATTATTGAAGTATTTAAAGCTTGTTTTAGCAATCACAGATGCAGCAAAGGCTTCAATATTAAGTCCTTTGCCCAAAATGGGTGTTTTTTTACTAACAGAATATGACAGCAGTATCTAAATCATATATCTCACACAGAAAATTATTGCTGTATTAATAGCTTAAATTGCACACTGACAAATGCTGCAAAGGCACCAAAAATGGGTGTTTTTTTACACCCAAATTATTATTGCAGTATTTCAAGCTTGGATTTGATTGTCACAAAAGCACATATGCTGTGCTGGTGTACTGAGCTTGCATAAAATTGCCGCCGCCACCCACCTAACTAACAGACAGATAAAAGTTATTTTTCTCTGTCCCCACAAAACTAAATCTATGTAGATCGCTGAGTTAGCAAGCACTTCAGATTAAAGATTCTTTCCCATTCGCTCCCTCACAGCAGCAGCATCCTATCCCTACACTAAGCACAACAGAGTGACGTGCAGCGCTATGTGACTCCAGCTTATATAGAGGCTGGGTCACATGCAGCACTGGCCAATCACAGCCTTTCAAAAAGCGCCAATAAATCACCGAACACCGAACCCAAACTTTTACTGAAATGTTCGGGTTCGGGTTCGGGTCCGGGATCCAAAAATCCTAAAGTTCGGTTCGCTCAACCCTAGTTATATGTTCTAAAGCATTTTTTGGCTTGTATTAGTGGGAAAAAAGGACTTATTAGGCGTTGTGTGGTGAAGTGAGAAAATTACAGCCCTTTTTGGCGTGTATTTGTGGCAAAAAAATATATACTTGCCGTTCAACGGTGCAGTTACATGTTTTAAAGAAGTTTTTGGCGTGTATTAGTGGCACAAAAAAAGTATTTGCCTGTGAAAATTACAGCACTTTTTGGCATGTACTAGTGACAAAAAAGTGTATATTATTTGCTGTTCAGCGGTGCAGTTATATGTTCTAAATCCCTTTTTGGCGTGTATTAGTGGCAAAAAAATATATATTATTTGCCGTTCTGAGGTGCAGTTTATGTTCTGAAGCCCTTTTTGGCGTCTATTAGTGACAAAAAAATATTTATTATTTGCCGTTCAGTGGTACAGTTATATGTTCTAAAGCCTTTTGTGGTGTGCATAACTGGAAAAAAATAAGAGCCTATTTGCTGTTCAGCAGTACAGTTATATGTTCTAAAGCCTTTTCTGGCATGTATAAGTGAAAAAAAGTAAGGGCCTATTTGACGTTCAGCGGTGCAGTTACATGTTCTAAAGCCCATTTTGGCGTGTATTAGTGGCAAAAAAATTATATACTGTTTGCCGTTCAGCGGTGCAGTTATATGTTCTAAAGCCTTTTGTGGCGTGTATAAGTGGAAAAAAGTAAGGGCCTATTTGCCGTTCACTGGTGCAGTTATATGTTCTAAAGCCCTTTTTGGCGTGTATTAGTGGCCCAAAAAAAAGTATTTGCTTTTGTGTGGTAAAGTGAGAAAATTACAGCCCTTTTAAAACATTTTGTGGAGTATATAAGTGGAAAAAAGTAAGGGCCTATTTGCCGTTTAGCGGTGCAGTTATATGTTCTAAAGCCTTTTGTGGCGTGTATTAGTGGAAAAAAAGGCTTATTAGCCGTTGTGTGGTGAAGTGAAAAAATTACAGACTTTTGGTATTTCCTTTTTATTTATTTATTTGATGTCAGACAGAGAAGTGACAGGCCCTGCACAGGGGAGTGGCAGAGACCTAAATGTTTCTGGCGCAGGCACAGGTCGCAGCGAGATGCTTGAGCTCCCGGTGACATCTAGCGATCTTGTCTTGACCAGCAACCCAGCGGTTCTTAAATGGTTGACTCGGTCATCCTCTTTGTCCCAAGTAACATCAGACACCCCCAACCAAGTTAGTGGGTTCGTCAGACACATATCCACTATACAGAAAGGCTGAGCTACTAGATTACAGTCAGCAGCTACTGGCCAGCCAAGATGTGGAGGAGACATCCGCCGCTTCCTCCGGTAGGCAGGCAAGTAGTGATGAGGAGAGTGGCGTGGGAGCTGGTGTTGAGAGCGGTCAGACCATTGAGGAGGACATTAGTGACTTGCAGACAGTACTCGATGATGATGATGTAGCTGATCGCACTTGGGATCCGGGTGAATTAGGGGCTTCATCATCATCGGTAGAAGAGAGTGGCAGCTTGTCCTTGAGGCAGCGGCGGAGCCAGCAAGTCCCTAGCATGGCAGTGGGAGGTTGGGAGCCAAACGTGCCCAGGTAGACCACCTGCTTCGTAGGAGCCTACCTGCCCGGAAATTAGTGGTGCAGGGGTTCACGGAAGCAGTGGCAGTAGTAGTCAGACATTGCGGAGTGTTGGGGGTAAAATCACCTACTCCGCAGTGTGGCAGTTGTTTGTTAAGCCACCGGAGGAGGTGAACATGGCCATTTGTAGAATCTGTGGGCAGAAGGTGAAGTGTGGCCAGGGTGCCAATTTCTGATGTGGTGGTCTAGCCTTCCGAAGCAACCGCTGCATCACCCAGTTGCATGCACCCGATTTTAGGCCGTCAAGGCTCTACCACCTCAGCCGAAGGGAGCTGTCTGTCCTTCCCATCAACTGCTGATCCAGATGCTCCTGCTCCCTCTCCTACTCCTCGTCAGTCATTCTGTCAGCAATCGATCACCGAAGCGATTGCCAAGAGACAACAGTATGCGTGCACATCCAACAGCGCAGAACCTGAATGTGCTCCTGGCCAAGTTGCTGGTGCTGCAGTCCCTCCCTTTCCAAGTGGTGGACTCTGCACCTTTCAGAGAATTGATGGCTTGTGCCAAGCCAAGGTGGAAAGTCCAAAGTCGCAATTTATTTGCCAAAAAGGCAGTACCAGCCCTGCACACATATGTAGAACAGAAGGTAGGCCAGTCCTTGAGCCTGTAGGTGTCTGCCAAAGTGCACGGCATTGCCGACATGTGGAGCTGTAATTAAGGTCAAGGACAATACATGTCCTTTATGGCCCACTGGGTGAATGTGGTTCTTGCACAGCCAAACCAGCAACTTGGCCAAGTGACGCCGCTTCTACTTCCACGTTTTCACACCGTTGGTCCTGAGACAATGTTCGCCTCTGCCTCCTCATCCTCCACTGTGTCCTCAGCCTCCACTGCAGGGACAATTCACAGTGCCCCTCAGTGCAGGGCATGGCGGTATCATGCTGTTCTGCACCTGGTTTGCCTGGGCGACCGGAGTCACACAGGGGAGGAACTGCTCCTTGTCCTTCATCAAGAAATCTAATTCTGGTTTTCTCCACGACAACTCAAAATCGGATCCATGGTGACCAACAACGGGAAGAACATGGTGTCGGCGCTGCATCAAGGAGGGCTGATCCATGCGCCCTGCATGGCACACATGTTTATTCTGGTTGTCAAGCAGTTCCTGAAGTCTTCCACCTATCTGTAAGACATCCTGAAAATGGCCAGGAAACTTTGCATGCACTTCAGCAACTCGAACACCGCAAAGCACACCCTTTTTGAGCGACGTTTTGACCCGTTGGAATTCCACCCTCCATATGTTGGACCGACTATACGAACAGAGAAAGGCCATAAACAATTTCTTCATGATCCAAGTGGACAGGAGTTCTCCCTTGTCAGCCAGAGGCAGGTCATGCGTGACACCTGCTGTTTGCTTTGAGGAAGTCACGTTATTTTTTCAGTCGCCAGGACTACTGGATGAACAACATCATTCCACTGCTTCATGTCCTGGAACAGATGCTGGTAAATCTGGCTGGTCAGGGGACTGGAGACTGTGAGGGCTGAACTGGAGGAGGAGGAGGAGGACATTGGAGCACAAGCAATGTCTAGCGAAATGGGTGATTTTTCTACATAGGTGACAGGAAAGTAGGAGCAGGAGCAGCCAGAGGAGCTACAGGGCAATGAGGAAGCAGAGGACCCAGACACACCGTGGCAGTATGCAGTGGAGATGGAGGCAGGGAGTCCCTCTGAGTCACTTGCACAAACAGCCCGATGCATGCTCACTTGCTTGCAAAGTGACAGCTGAATTGTCAGCATTCGTCAGAGGGATGACTTCTGGCTCTCCACCTTGTTGGACCCTCGCTTCCGGTCCAAAATGGGAGCCTTTTGTTACACCCGCTGAAAGGGAGGACAAACTGAACTACTATAGAGACATCCTAGGTAGTCAGTTGGCCTGCACCATTGTCCGTCCTCTTGCAGGTCTGACCGGGGGGCCCTCTGCGCTCATGTTCCTCTGCCGTGGCTGCTGTGGCAGGATGAGGGGTAGGAGCAGTTCCAGCTCCATCAGCAGCAACTTGAGTCTAGAGTCGCTGATGAGCAGCTTTCTTCACCTGACTAGTGAAGAAACTACTCACCAGCAGCAGCAGCTAGCCCTGGAGCAGGACCTGAACCAGCAGGTGGTGGCATACTTGGACAGCACCCTGCCACCCCACATTGAAGATGCGCTGGATTACTGGGCAGCCAAACTGGATTTGTGGCTGCAACTGGCAGAGTTTGCCCTGGAAAAGCTGTCCTGCCCGGCCAGTAGTGTGGCATCAGAGTGGGTGTTTAGTGCAGTGGGGGCCATAGTTAACTCAAGAAGAACTCGACTGTCCACCCAAAATGTAGAGAGACTGACCTTTGTCAAGTAGAATCAGGTGTGGATCATCCAGGATTTCCACCCACCCATGCCTGATGCATCAGACTAGATCATCCATGGTGCCACACCAACACTTTGACAAAAGAGATTGGTTTCTTCTGGCTACCTACCTTAGCTACTATTCTGATGCTGCCACCCGCCTGATGCAACACATCTGATGCCAAGTGCTCCATCTTTAACACACCATCTTCAGCTGGTACTGGTATTGCCACCCAACTCCTCACTCTGTCAACGGGTTACTCTGTGGTCTCCTGATGCTGCTGCCACTTCACCACTCAGGTCTCCTGATGCTGCTGCTGCCACCTCCACACTGTCATTGTGCCACCCTGTGGCCTCCTCCTGATGCTGCTGCTGCCGCCACCTCCACGCTCTCTCATTGTGCCACTCTGTGGCCTCCTAATGATACTGCCACCTCCACACTGTCATTGTCACACCCTTTGGCCTCCTCCTGATGTTGCTGCTGCCGCCACCTCTACACTTTGTAGTTGTGCCATTCTGTGGCCTCCTGATGCTGCTGCTGCCACCTCCACACTGTCATTGTGCCACTCTGTGGCCTCCTCCTGATGCTGCTGCTGCCGCCACCTCCACACTCAGTTTTTTTTGGGATTTAACAATACTGATGGATTACTGACCAAATGCTGACCAAGTGAAGGCTGATGCTCTCAGACAGAATCAGTTTTTTGGGGGTTATTGTTCTGACTGATCAGAGGAAGGGCAAAATAATCAGTGACGTCAACACAAACTTACTGCTGACACCCACTCCACTCTGTCGGGGGGGGGGGTCTCTAATTGTATAAGCATTTAATAAAACAGGTTCTTTAGAAATCTATGTGGAATCAGTGAATTGGTGTAAAAGCAGAGCGCTCTTTAACGCTATAGTAGGATCTTGGGCCTCTGCACGGTTCTTTATATCTGGCTCTACCATTGACCTGTAAGGCTGAGTTCACACTTGAGTTATTTGGTCGGTTTTGGCCCCGTAACTGTCCAAATAAGTGAAGTGTGCAGTGATTCTAAGAGCGACGCCTGTCATCTACATGTCATACTGAATCACAGTATTGTTTCACTACCATAGCAGACTACCTATGCGTGTTACTGCAAGGCACAGTGTTCTACACCACTATAAAGTCTTTCTGCAGCCAGGAAATAGCCATTTTTTACGCAAATTTGCCACAAATAAATTCGGATCAAACTAAATTTTTCCTGGAAAATTCGGCGAACCGCCCAAATTTATTTTTTTTCAAATTCGCTCTTCTCTAATTATTAGTATTATTATTATTATTTATTTGTAGAGAGGCAGAACTATGGTTTGGTCATAAGAATCTCTACCTTTTTTATGCATCCATTATCGTATTTGCCTTGCACTGGTCTCTAAAAGTGAGTTGACTGTCCACCAATACCTACAAGTCATTTTTCAGTGACATTTTTATCCAATGTTTTATTATTCAGTACATAATTGTACATATTGCTGCCTTGGCCCAAGTGCATTGCATTTTACTAATCCACATTAACCTTCACTTGTCATTTCTCTGTCCAAGCGTCTAACTTCCCCAAATCCCTCTGTAATATTATATTATCCTTTTCTGTGTTGAATACTTTACAGAACGCAATGTCATCTGCAAATTTTTTTAATTCTAATCAGTAAAACCTCTACAAGGTCATTAATAAACATATTAAAAAGATAAGTCCCAATACTGATCCTTGTGGCAAGCCACTTGTTACTTTCATACAATTATAATACTGATAATTTGTTTACTTTGGAGATAAGACATCACTGCACTTCTTGTTGGGCTAAACAGGTGACATTATTATTATTATTATTATTATTTAGAATCACCATTAACCCCTTAAATACCATGCCATTTTTCACCTTAAGGACCAGGCCATTTTTTGCAAATCGGACATGTGTCACTTTATGTGGTGATAACTTTAAAAGCTTTTACTTATCCAAGCCATTCTGAGATTTTTTTCTCGTCAAATATTGTACTTCATGACAGTGGAAAATTTGAGTCAAAATATTTCATTTTCATTTATAAAACAATACCAAATTTACCAAAAATTTGGAAAAATTCTCAATTTTCTAAATTTCAATTTATCTGCTTTTAAAACAGATAGTAATATCTCCTAAAATAGTTATTACTTTACATTTCCAATATGTCTACTTCATGTTTGGATCATTTTGTAACAAATTTTTTTTTTGGGACGTTAGAAGGCTTATAAGTTTAGAAGCAAATCTTGAAATTTTTCAGAAAATTTCCAAAACCCAATTTTTAAGGACCAGTTCAGGTCTGAAGTCACTTTGTTAGGCTTACATAATAGAAACCACCCATAAATGGCCCCATTTTAGAAACTACACCCCTCAAGGCATTCAAAACTGATTTTATAAACTTTGTTAACCCTTTAGGTGTTTCACAAGAATTAAAGGAAAATGGAGATAAAATTTCTGAATTCACTTTTTTTGCAGATTTTCCATTTTAATCAATTTTTTTATTTTTAGCTGCCATGTCACATTTTAAGACCCCCTGATGCACCCCTAGAGTAGAAACTCAAAAAAATGACCCCATTTTGGAAACTACAGGATAAGGTGCCAGTTTTGTTGGTATCATTTTAGGGTATATATGAATTTTGGTTGCTCTATATTACACTTTTTGTGAGGCAAGGTAACAAAAAATATCTGTTTTGGAACCGTTTTTTTTTTCATTATTTACAATGTTCAACTGACAGGTTAGATCATGTTAGATTTTTTATAGAGCAGGTTGTTGCGGATGCGGCAATATCAAGTATGACTACTTTTTAATGTTTGTTTCAGTTTTACATTATATTTTTTTGTGTCTCCATATTCTGAAAGCCATAGTTTTTTTTTATTATTTTTTGGGTGACTGTCTTATGTAGGGGCTCATTTTTTTTCAGTATGAGATGACGGTTTGATTGGTACTATTTTAGGATGCATATAACTTTTTGATCGCTTGGTATTACATTTTTTGTGATGTAAGGTGACAAAAATGGCTTTTTGACACCGTTTTTATTTAGATTTTTTTTACGGTGTTCACCTGAGGGGTTAGGTCCTGTGGTATTTTTATAGAGCAGGTTGTTACGGATGTAGTGATACCTAATATGTCTTCTTTTTTTGTTTATTTAAGTTTTGCACAATAACATCATTTTTTAAACAAATAAAAATCATGTTTTAGTGTCTCCATATTCAGAGAGCCATAGTTTTTTTTTATTTTTTGGGCGATTGTCCTATGTAGGGTCTAGGGTTGAGCGAACCCAAACTGTAAAGTTCGGGTTCGTACCGAACTTTAGGATTTTTGGACCCCGGACCCGATTATTTCAGTAAAAGTTCGGGTTCGGTGTTCGGCGATTTCTTGGCGCTTTTTGAAAGGCTGCAGAGCAGCCAATCAACAAGCGTTTAACTCTGTGCCTTTTGAAATCATCACAGCCATGCCTACTAATGGCATGGCTGTGATTGGCCAGTGCAGCATGTGACCCAGCCTCTATATAAGCTGGAGTCACGTAGCGCTGCACGTCACTTTGCTGTTACTAGTGTAGGGAGAGGATGTTACTAGTGTAGGTAGAGAATAGGAAAGAAACTTTAATCAGAACTGCAATTGAACTCAGCAATCTACATAGATTTAGTTGTGTGGGTGCAGTGCACCATCTTTTTACCCTGCCCTGAGCCCAGTGACAGAGAAAAATAACTTTTATCCGTCTGTTAGTTAGGTGGGCAGCGGCAGCCATTTTATGCAATCTCAGTGCACCAGCACTGCATATGTGCTTTTGTGAAATTGAAATCATAGCTTGAAATACTGTAATAATAATCTGGGTTTAAAAAAACACAAATTTTTGGCAATATCCTACTGGTGCCTTTGCAATTTAAGCTAGAAATACAGCTATAATTTTCTGGGTTTTAAAAAACACCCGTTTTGGGCAAAATGCTAAATTTTACAGCCCTTGCTGCATCTGTACGTGTGAAATTCAAGCGTTATATACTGCTGTCATATTCTGTTAGTAAAAAAAACACCCATTTTGGGCAAAGTACTTAATATTGCAGTCTTTGCTGCATCTGTTATTGTTAAAACAAGCTTGAAATACTTCAATAATTTTCTGGCTTTGAAAAAACACCAATTTTTTAGCAATACCCTCCATCTTGGGCCTCTGCCGCATTAGTCAGTGTGCAATTTAGGCTAGAAATACAGCTATAATTTTCTGGGTTTTAAAAAACACCCTTTTTAGGCAAAATACTCAATTTTACAGTCCTTGCTGCATCTGTGCGTGTGAAATTCAAGTGTTATATACTGCTGTCATATTCTGTTTTTAAAAAAACGCCCATTTTGGGCAAAGTACTTAATATTGCAGTCTTTGCTGCATCTGTGATTGTTAAAAACAAGCTTGAAATACTTCAATAATTTTCTGGCTTTGAAAAAACTAAATTTTTTGGCAATACCCTCCGTCTGGGGCCTCTGCCACATTAGTCAGTGTGCAATTTAAGCTAGAAATACAGCTATATTTTCTGGGTTTTAAAAAACACCCATTTAGGGCAAAATACTTAATTTGCGGCTTTGTATGCATCTGTCAGTGTGAGATACACGCTTTAGATACTGCTGTGCTATTCTGGTATTACAAAAACACCCATTTTGGGCAAAATACTTAATTTGCGACCTTGTCTGCATCTGTACACGTGAAATTTAAACGTTATATACTGCTGTCATATTCTGGTATTACAAAAACACACATTTAGGGCAAAAATCTAAATTTGGAAGCCTTGTCTGCATCTGTATGTGTGAAATACACCCTTTAGATACTGTTGTTCTATTCTGCTATTAAAAAAAAACACCCATTTAGGGCAAAAATCTTAATTTTGCAGCCTTTGCTGCATCTGTCATTGTGAGATACACCCTGAAAATACTGCTGTGCTATTCTGGTATTAAATAAACACCCATTTAGGGCAAAAATCTTAATTTTGCAGCCTTTGCTGCATCTGTCATTGTGAGATACACCCTTTAAATGCTGCTGTGGTATTCTGGTATTGGCCACTTGCCATCTGGGCCATTTGCCCCCTTCCTGACCAGGCCTAATTTTGCAAAACTGACATATCTCACTTTATGTGGTAATAACTTTGGAACGCCTTTATTTATCCAAGTCATTCAGAGATTGTTTTCTCGCGACACATTGTACTTCATAATAGTCATAAATTTGAGTCAAAATATTTCACCTTTATTTATGAAAAAATCACAAATTTACCCAAAAATTTGAAAAATTAGCAATTTTTATTTGCAAGTGATACCTCATAAAATATTTATTACTTAACATTCCCCATATGTCTACTTTATGTTGGCATCATTTTGGAAATGTCATTTTATTTTTTTAGGACGTTAGAAGGCTTAGAAGTTTAGAAGCAATTCTTCAAATTTTTAAGAAAATTGCCAAAACCCACTTTTTAAGGACCAGTTCAGGTCTGAAGTCACTTTGTGGGGCCTACATAGTGGATACCCCATAAATGACCCCATTGTAGAAACTACACCCCTCAAGGTATTCAAAACCGATTTTTATTAATTTTGTTAACCCTTTAGGCATTCCACAAGAATTAAAGGAAAATGGAGATCAAATTTTTAAATTTCACTTTTTTGGCAGATTTTACATTTTAATCCAATTTTTTCTTTACCACATCGATGGTTAACAGCCAAACAAAACTCAATATTTATTACCCAGATTCTGCGGTTTACAGAAACACCCCACATGTGGTCGTAAACTGCTGTATGGGCACACGGCAGGGCGCAGAAGAAAAGGAACTGGTTTTTAGATGCCATGTCCCATTTGAAGCCCGCTGATGCACCCTTACAGTAGAAACTCCCAAGAAGTGACCCTATTTTGGAAACTAGGGGATAAGGTGCCAGTTTTATTAGTACTATTTTTGGGTACATATGATTTTTTGATCATTCATTATAACACTTTATGGGGCAAGGTGACCAAAAAATTGGTTGTTTTAGCACAGTTTCTATTTATTTATTTTTACAGCGTTCACCTGAGGGGTTCAGTCAAGTGACATTTTTATAGAGCAGATTGTTACGGATGTGGCGATACCTAATATGTATACTTTTTCTCATTTATTAAAGTTTTACACAATAATAGCATTTTTGAAACAAATTATGTTTTAATGTGTCCATGTTCTGAGAGCTATAGTTTTTTTTATTTTTTGAGAGATTTTCTTATGTAGGGGCTCATTTTTTGCGGGATGAGGTGACGGTTTTATTGGTACCATGTTGTGGGACATACGCATTTTTGATCACTTGGTGTTGCACCTTTTGTGATGCAAGGTGACAAAAATTGCTTGTTTTGACACAGTTTTTTTTTTTTTTTTACGGTGTTCATCTGAGGGGTTAGCTCATGTGATATTTTTATAGAGCTGGTTTTTACGGACGCGGCAATGCCTAATATTTGTTTCACTTTAACACAATAATAGCATTTTTTAAACCAAAAAAATGATGTTTTAGTGTCTTATGTAGGGGCTCATTTTTTGCGGGATGAGGTGACGGTTTTATTGGTACCATTTTGTGGGACATACGCGTTTTTGATCACTTGGTGTTGCACCTTTTGTGATGGTGACAAAAATTGCTTGTTTTGACACAGGTTTTTTTTTTTTTTTACGGTGTTCACCCGAGGGGTTAGGTCATGTGATATTTTTATAGAGCTGGTTTTTACGGACGCGGCAATACCAAATATGTCTATTTTATTTTATTTTTTCTATTTAAAAAAAATAATTATTATTCCTTACTTGGGGACTTTTTTTTTTTACATGTGAAACTTTTTTTTTTTTTTAAACCCTTTATTTATTTATTTATTTATTTTTTTACACTTTTCGTCCCCCATAAGGTCATACAAGACCTCTGGGGGACATTTGCTTCACTTTTTCTTTTCACTGTTGATTTCTCCTGTAACTGGGGCTGACATAGTAGCCCCAGTTACAGAAGAAATGCACCCCCCAGAGAGGCTGTACAGCATAATTCTGCGCTGTACAGCCTCAGTGCAGGGCTGATCGAGGTCTCTGAAAGACCTCACACAGCTCCTGCACTCTCCGGTCCCGGCGGTCACATGACCGCCGGGCCGGAACAGGAAGCGCATAGCGCTTCCTGCTCTGCATACACAGTGCTCGGTGAGCGCTGTGTATGCAGCGATCCAGAAGGCAGAGACACCTGGGAACTGTCCCTGCCTTCTCTCTGGGTTGCCCTGCTGTCACTGACAGCGGCCAACCCGATCAGCAGCTGCACGATTAGCGTGCAGCTGCTGTTCTGAACGGACGTTTTAAAACGTGCTTTCAGAAATAGAGGTCCACCCATAGGACGTTTATATCCTATGGGCGGACGGAAAGTGGTTAAATAAACACCCATTTTAGGCATAAATCTTAATTTGTGGCATTGTCTGCATCTGTACGTGTGAGATACATGCTTTAGATACTGCTGTGCTATTCTGGTAAAAAAAAACGCCACCCATTTAGGGCAAAAATCATAATTTTGCAGCCTTTGCTGCATATGTCATTGTGAGAAACACCCTTTAGATACTGTTGTTCTATTCTGCTATTAAAACACACACACATTTAGGGCAAAAATCTTAATTTTGCAGCCTTGTCTGCATCTGTACATGTGAGATACACGCTTTAGATACTGCTGTGCTATTCTGGTATTAAAGAAAACACCCATTTAGGGCAAAAATATTAATTTTGCAGCCTTTGCTGTGTCATTGGGAGATACACGCGTTAGATACTGTTGTTCTATTCTGTTATTAAAAAAACACCCATTTTAGGCAAGATCCTAAATTTGAGAAATATGAGGAGAGCGTCAAATAAGGGACATGGCCCCGGTCGTGGTGCTGCTGGTGGAGCTCCTGTTGCAGGGAGAGGACGTGGTCGATCTGTGACAGCTACACGCACAAGTGAAACACCTTCCTCAGGTGTGAGTAGGTGACAGAACCTTCAGCGGTATTTGGTTGGGCCTAATGCGGCTCTACGAATGGTGAGGCCAGAACAAGTACAGGCGATAGTAGATTGGGTTGCTGACAGTGCCTCTAGTTCCTTCACATTGTCTCCCACCCAGTGTCCTGCTGAAAGATCAGAGTTGGCACCTGCACTTGATGTCCATCAGTCTTTCACCTCACCCCCTTGCAAATCAGCCAAGCAGTCTGAGCCCCAAGTCATGCAGCAGTCTCTTCTGATTTTAAATGACTCTGTTAGCAGGGTTTCCCAGGGCCATTCACCTAGCCCTGCCCCAGAAGTGGAGGAGATTGAGTGCACCGATGCCAAAGCACTTATGTTTCAAGATGAGTACATGGGAGGACCATCGCAGCACGTCTCGGATGATGACGAAACACAGGTGACAACTGCTGGTGCTTTCAAAAGTGTGCAGACCGACAAGGAGGGCAGGGGTGAAGACTGGGTGGAAGATGATGTGGAGGACGATGAGGTCCTCAACCCCACATGGAATTAAGGTCATGCGAGTGACCTGTGTAGTTCAGAGGAAGAGGCGGTGGTCACACAGAGCCACCAGCACAGCAGAAGAGGGAGCAGGGTGCAAAAGTGGAGCGGCCGTCCCCTAGACAGTACGCCTGCTACTGCCCACCGCAGCAAGGGACCGAGCACACCAAAGCCAGCTCCAAGGAGTTCCCTGGAGTGGCAGTTCTTCAGACAATGTGCTGACGACAAGACACAAGTGGTTTGCATGCTGTGCAATCAGAGCCTGAAGCAAGGCAAACGTTTTCAACCTGAGCACAACCTGCATGACCAGGCATTTAAGTGCAAAGCACAGGCTGCAGTGGAGTAGAAACCTCAAAAACCAAGAAAGGTCTCTGGCTCCTCCTGCTTCCTCTTCTGCTGCAGACTCGGCCTCTTCATTCACCTCTGGAGTGACAGTGCCACCTGCCACCCCGCAAGTAGAAGATCTGCCAGCAACACCACCATCTGAGTCACCAAGCATCTCCACAATGTCCCACGGAAACGTTCAGCTCTCCATCTCCCAAACACTAGAGCAGATGAGGAAGTACCCCCCTACCCACCTGCGATCCCTGGCCCTGAATTGCCAGCATTTCAAAATTACTGGCCTTTGAAATGCTGTCATTCCGTC